>NC_132852.1:28201989-28514489 GCF_048164855.1 Canis lupus baileyi
TGGCCTGTAGTTCTCTCTCTCTCTCTCTCTCTCTCTTTTTTTTTTTTTTTGTTAGGACTTTATCTGGTTTTGGTATCTAAGTAATTCCAGCCTCAGAATTTGGAATCTTTCCTTCCTCTTGTGTTTTTTTGGAATAGTTTGAGAAGTATTAAGTCATATTTAATTGTTAGTAGAATTCACCTGTGAAACCATCTGGTCCTGGACTTCTGTTTTTTGGGAGTTTTTTGATTGCTGAGTCAACTTCATTGCTTAGTAACCTATCTGTTCAAATTTTCTATTTCTTCCTGATTCAGTTTTGGAAGGAAATTTATTCATTTCCTCTAGTTTGTCCAATTTGTTGGCATATAGTTTTTCATAATATTCTTATAATCCTTTGTATCTCTGTGGTGTCAATTGTTATTTCTCCTCTTTCACTTCTTTTATAAAAGATTTTATTTACTCATGAATAAAAGAGAGAGAGAGAGGCAAAGACAGAGACAGAGGGAGAATCAGGCTCTTCACAGGGAGTCCAATGTGGGACTTGATCCCTGGACCCAGGATTATGCCCCAAACCAAAGGCAGACACTCAACCGCTGAGGTACCCAGGGTTTCATTTCTGATTTTATTTGAGTTCTCTCACTTTTTTTTTTTTTAATGAGTCTCACTAAAGGTTTATCAATTTTGTTGATCTTTTCAAAGAACCAGCTCCCAGTTTTATTGATCTGTTCTATTGTGTTTTTAGTTTTTATTTCATTTATTTCTGCTCTAATTTTTATTATATTTATCCTTCCACTGGCTTTGTTTTTTTTCTAGCTGCTTTAGGGGTAAGGTTAAGTTGTGTTTACTTAAGATTTTTGTTTCTTTTTTTTTTAATTTTTATTTATTTATGATAGTCACAGAGAGAGAGAGAGACAGAGAGAGGCAGAGACATAGGCAGAGGGAGAAGCAGGCTCCGTGCACCGGGAGCCCGACGTGGGATTCGATCCCGGGTCTCCAGGATCGCGCCCTGGGCCAAATGCGGGCGCCAAACCGCTGTGCCACCCAGGGTTCCCGATTTTTCTTGTCGGGAAGGTAGGCACATACTGCTGTAAATTTCCCTCTTAGAACTTCTTTGCTGCATCCCAAAAATTTTGGACCATTGTGTTTTCACAATGTTACTTGTTTCAAGATTGTTTTTGTAATTTTTTTAAAACTATTTATGTATTCATGAAAGACACACAGAGAGAGGCAGAGACATAAGTACAGGGAGAAGCAGGCTCCCTGCAGAGAGCCCCGTGTGGGACTCGCCAGGACCCCGGGATCATGCCCTGAGCCAAAGGCAGACACTCAACCGCTGAGCCTCCCAGGCGCCCTCCTCAGCTCAAATTAGAAGCAACTCACCGGTAACCCTCTGTTCTCTGCAGTTAAGAGTATGTTTTCTGGTTTTCATCTCTTTTATTCTTTCATGTTTATCTGTTTTGTTTCTTAAATTACGCATAGGAGTGAAATCATGTGGTACTGGTCTTTCTCTGACTTATTTGCTTAGCATTATATATACTCTCTAGCTCCATCTGTGTCATTGCAAATGGCAAGATTTCATTCTTTTTATGGCTGAATAATATTCCACTATCTATCTCTAGGTATATATAGATATCTATATAAAGAAGAGGTGGTATATGGGGCATCTGAGTGGCTAAGTTGGTTAATCTCTATCGGTAGAGAGAGATAATGGAATATTATTTTATATATATAAATATATATAAAACCCTTTTATTTTATTTTTTTATTCATGAGAGACACAGCGAGAGAGAGGCAGAGACATAGGCAGAGAGAGAAGCAGGCTCCATGCAGGGACACTGATGTGGGACTCGACCCCTGGGACTCCAGGATCATGCCCTGGGCCGAAGGCAGGCGTTCAACTGCTGAGCCACCCAGGCATCCCTTTTTATTCTTTTAAGTAAGCTCCACCCTGGGTCTGAGATCAACACCTGAGCTGAGATTATGAGTTGGATGATTAACCAACTGAGCCACTCAGATGCCCCATATACCATTTCTTCTTTATCTATTCATCAGTCAGTGGACATGTGGGCTCTTTCCATAATTTGTCTATTGTTGATAATGCTGCTACAAACATCGGGGTGCATGTATCCTTTCAAATCAGTATTTTTGTATCCTTTGGGAAAATACCTAGCAATGCAATTGCTGGGTCATAGGGTAGTTCTAATTTTAACTTTTTGAGGGACCTCCATATTGTTTTCCAGAGTGGCTGTACCAGTTTGCATTCCCACCAACAGTGTAAGGGTTTCCCTATCTCCACATCTTTGCCAACATGTTGTTTCCCATGTTGTGATTTTAGCCATCCTGACAGGTATGAGGTGGTATCTCAGTTTTGATTCGTAGTCCCCTAATGTTGAGTATCTTTTCATGTGTCTGTTGGCCATGTGCACATCTTCTTTGGAAAAATGTTTGTGGGGCAGCCCGGGTGGCTCAGCGGTTTAGGGCCTGCCTTTGGCCCAGGGTGTGACCCTGGAGACCTGGGATCGACTCCCACATTGGGCTCCCTGTGAGGAGCCTGCTTCTCCCTCTGCCTGTGTCTCTGCCTCTCTTTCTGTGTACACACTCTCATGAATAAATACAATCTCTTTTATTTTTAAAAATATTTTATTTATTCATTCATGAGAGACACACAGAGAGAGGCAGCAGCACAGAGGGAGAAGCAGGCTCCCCACAAGGAGCCCGATGTGGGACTCGATCCCAGACCCCAGGATCACTCCCTGAGCCAAAGGCAGACGCTCAACCATTGAGCCACCCAGGCATCCCTAAATAAAATTTTTTTTTTTTTTAAAGGAAAAATGTGACTTTTGCTCTTTTCTTAACTGGGGATAATTTGTTTTTTTGGGTGTTGAGTGTGTAAATTCTTTATAGATTTTGGATACTAACCCTCTATCAGATATGTCATCTGCAAATATCTCCTCCCATTCTGTAGGTTGCCTTTTAGTTTTGTTGTTTCTTTTGCTGTGCAGCTTTTTTTTTTTAATATTTTATTTATTTATTCATGGGAGACACAGGAGAGAGAGAGAGAGAGAGAGAGAGAGAGAGAGAGAGGCAGAGACACAGGCAGAGGGAGAAGCAGGCTCCATGCAGGGAGCCCGATGTGGGACTCAATCCCGAGTCTCCAGGATCATGCCCTGGGCCAAAGGCAGGTGTTAAACCGCTGAGCCATCCGGGCTGCCCGCTGTGCAGCTTTTTTTATCTTGATGAAGTCGTAATATTCCATTTTTGCTTTTGTTTCCCTTGCCTCTGGAGATGTACCTAGTAAGAAGTTGCTACAGCTGATGTCAAAGAGGTTGCTGCCAAGGATGGGGAGGGGCAGAGGGAGAGGAAGAGAGAGTGGAGCCTGATGTGGGGCTCGATCTCATGATTCTGAGCTGAAATCAAGTCAGAAGCTTAATTGAGCCACCCAGTTGCCCCTCTATTATAACAATCTTATTAAAAATACCTACATCTTTGACTTAATAAAGAGTTGAGGGCAGCCCTATAGTTGGATTTTAAAAAATCAAATTTGGCCCTCTTTTAACTAGAGAACTCTGTCCATTGTTGTTACTCTATCATCTTGTTTTCTTCTATAAATATAGACTTAAATTTAGTTGTGTCTTCCACCCTCCCACTCACCCTCAACATTTCCTCCTCCTACTTGGAATTTATATTATACGCTAGTAATGGTGCTATTAGTATACTACTTCTACTAAATTTTCTTTTGGAGATTAATTTCCTCTTCTTTCTAAGCCAATGGATAAAAATATACTTTGGCTTTTAAGAGTCTTCTAAGCTACAGAACATTCTACAGTTTTAGTATATACTCCATACTTGAATATATTAACACAAATTACCTAATTTTTTTTAAAAAAGATTTTTATTTATTTGAGAGAGAGAGCACAAAGCAGGGGGAGCTGCTAAGGGAGAGGGAGAAGCAGACTCCATCCCAGGATCCCAGGCTGAGCTGAAGGCAGATGCTAAACCGACTGAGCCACTCCAGGTGGCCCACAAACTACCTATTGAAATGATGTTTAGAAATAAAAATTGTTTTTATGGTCTATAAGTTACGATCCTACTATTTGAAGTTTTCTTCTGAATATAAGCCTTATACAAAGAATATTATTATACTTAAATTATCTCAACACAACTGTTTATCACAGGTTAAAAGGTTTTATTTTTTTTTATCAAGTGTCAAAATAGCAGAACTTTTCATTTAAAGTGTACCACAGTAAACCAATCTGTTTTTGTTTAAAATGGAAAGTTTATTTGCTCAGTACACCAAATAGGATGCAAGCACTGTCATGACAAATATACAGAAATATGCAGATCAACATAAAACAGTAATTTAGTTTAAATGAAGGGAAACCTTTTAAAATGTTATGACAACATACTCCCAAGAATCTTTTCTTCAGTTAATTTAACTATACATTTCAATAAAATAAAGGGTAATGGATTAAATGGAAGTTAGCTTGTGAATTTTTCTTAAAAATAAAACTCCAACTCTATCAATCCATGCCAGTTAAACACTATAACTAAAATTTCCAAATAAGTGCAAAAGAAGATGAAGGAGTTAGTTACCTTTTTTTGCTTGAACAGTCCAGAGGAAAATGGTTACTACAAATACAGCAGGCAAACTGTTAAGACTGACCGATCTAGAACATAGTGTACTAAATTTCAGTCTCAAATTGTGCTAAATGCTCATCATTAGTATGGCACATTTTGGTCCATGATATGGTTTAATGCCAAGACAGATCCCAATTTGTTACAGAAACACATACATTACTGTTGCTTTTTTTGTTTTGTTTTTAAATATATATATTTTAAAAAGCCAGGTATACTTCCACATACAAAGGCAAGTTTTTCCCAGGAGAAATTTACAGGAAGTAGTCTGGGGTGCGCCGGGTAACATGAGGCTCTCCACGACGAGGTGCTGGGTCAAACTGAAGGCTATAAATAGAAAAAAAGAAAGCAAATAGTTAAAGGACTTGAATTTGCAAGCAATCAAAGAATAAGACACTGTAGTATAAAGAGCAGTACTGATTTCCACTTTTATCATGTTTATGACTGGAATGACCCTGGGCCAGTCGCTGCAGGTGTGTTCTTCCATAAAACTATCTCCCAAAGGTTCAATGATGAACCTCTTTTATCTGTTTTAACTGAAACAGATAAAATGTCTGGTTCAGTGCCTGGCATAAAAGATTTGCAATATAATTATCAGTTGAATAAAAGTTGTGAAAATAGCCATGTCTGTTTTCTAGACTTCAGACAGAAAGCATTTAGTCTCTCATGATTAAGAATGATTAGGGGTGCCTGGTGTCAGCCTCCCTGGTTGGTGCAGAGTCGGCTTCTCCCTCTTCCTCAGCCCCGACCCATGCTTGTGAGCTCACTCACTTTCAGATAAATAAAATCTTAAAAAAAAATTCACATATTAATACATGTTCCAGTTTTCTAGTTTTATTCCTTTGTGTTTGGAGAACATATTTTGTATGACTTCAATATTTGAGGGGCAGAGGGAGAGAAAGAGAATCTTGAGGAAGCTCCATGCCCAGTGTGGAGCCTAAGGTGGGGCTTGATCTCATGACCTTGAGGTGACCTGAGCCAAAATTAAGAGCTGGCTGCTCAACGGACTGAGCTACCCACACATCCCTCAATATTTCTAAATTTACTGAGGCTTGGTTGATAGCCCAGCATATAGTCAATCTCAGAGAATGTTCCATGTGCATGTGACAAAATCATATTCTGGTACTGTTGGGTGCAGTGTTCATAAATGTTTATAGTACTTCTCAAATCTTCTATGTCACTGGTGATCTGACTGAAAGTGCAATAAAGTCTCCAACTCCAATAAAGTGGAATAAAAGTCTACTTCTCTCTTCAATTCTGTTCATTTTTGCTCCATAGTTAAGTGCATATGTTTACAACTGGTAATTCTCAACGTATGACTCATCATTGTGAAATGTCTTTATGTCTAGTAACAATTTTTACTTTGAAATCTATTTTGTCTAATTATTAGTATAACCAGTTCGGCAGTCATGTGGTTGCTATTAGCATGGTATATCTTTTTTCACCTAATTTACTTTTAACCCATTTGTTTTTAATCTAAATTATGTTTTCCGTAGCTATCAAAAGCTGGATCTTAAAAAACAAAACAATCTGATCTTTGCCTTTTGACTGCATTACTTAAACCACTCACATTTAATATTGATATGACTAGATTTATACCTGCCATTTTCTTTTCCTGTTTCCTGATTCCCACTTTAACTGCTTTCTTTCTTTTTATTAAAAGGATATTTTCTAGTGTGCCATTTTAATTTAATAACTTCAGTTATTTTTCCTAAATTATTGTATTACTAGTTGCGCAAGAACTTAACTTACGGAATACTACTGCAGATTTATAAATTCTAGTGAATTAAAGAGAAATTTGTTCCTATATAGTATCTGATGTTATGTTATAACCCCCAAAAGGCAGTTAGAATTACTATTTCATACAACCTCATGCCCTTACAGAAGTTGAGAAAGGAGAGCATGTGTATTCAAATATTTTGTTATATTAACCTTCTCATTTTTATTCATATTCTTCTTTTGGATTCAACTTACCAGTTAAGAAACAACAGTAATTATAAATGACAGTATAATTGCATTTTCCTAACGGATTTAAAAACCAGGGGCATATGGGTGCAAAAACAATATGCACACATTTGTAATACAGCTGAATTTCTAAGAAACAGAGTACACAAAAGAAGAGTCAAGAAAAGCCTTCCTGGGATCACATCAACATGACTGTGCACATATTTTAGCTATACCCACACAGGAACAATTAGAGTAGCATTTAGGGTATTATTTTTTTCTTTTAAGATTTATTTATTTATTCATGATAGAGAGACAGAGAGAGAGACACAGACACAGGCAGAGGGAGAAGCAGGCTCCATGCCGGGAGCCCAACGTGAGACTCGATCCCAGGACTCCAGGATCGCACCCGGGGCCAAAGGCAGGTGCCAAACCGCTAAGCCACCCAGGGATCCCCAGGGTATTCTTCTTTAAGAAGATTGATATTCATTCATTCATTCATTCATAAGAGAGAGAGAGAGAGGGGGGCAGAGAAGCAGGCTCCCCGCAAGGAGCACGATGCAGGATTCGATCCCAGATCCCAGGATCACACCCTTAGCCAAAGGCAGATGCTCAACCGCCAAGCCACCCAGGCACCCTGCATTTAGGGTATTCTTGAAAACATTTCCAAGTCACATACAGACTATGCTGCGTCAAATAGTTTACCCTCCAAATTCATGTCTGTTCAGAATCTCAGAATGTGACACTATTTGGAAATAAGGTCTTTGCAGATGTTATTAAAGTGAGGTCATACTGGATTAGGCTGAGCCTTAAATTCAATCTGGTAGTATCATCATCCCCCTCCCCCCCTTTTTTTTAAAGAGAGGAGGGTGAATGGGGGAGGGGCAGAGGGAGAATCTCAAGCAGGTTTCACGCTCAGCATGGAGCCCAACATGGGGCTCTATCTCATGACCCTAATCATGACCTAAGCCAAAATCAAGTCAGTGGCTTAGCCAACTGAGCCACCCAGGTGCCCCATCATTCTGATGGTATCTTTACATCTTTACAAGAAGAAACAAAGATACACAGGGGAGAGTGCCATTTGAGGACAGAAACTGGAGTGATGCATCTATATAAAACAAGGATTGTAGGAGACACCAGAAGCTAGGGGGAGGGAAGAAAGGATTCTCCCCTAGAAACATCACCCTGCCAACACCCTGATTTCAAACTTCTAGCCTCCACGAATGTGAGAATTAATTCCATTTAACACACCCACTTTGTGGTAATGTGTTACAGCAGCCCTAGGAAACTAATACATAGATTAATCAACAAAAGGGTATAATCCTCAATGATACTAGGGGCTAAAACACAATCTCTAATCAAATACTGTCTGAAGAAGTTACTCTGACCCAGGAGCAAATCCTAGGAAGTCAGGCTTAAAATCCCAATTACATACATCTCCGACAGTCTGGAAAAGGACACTATGTGCATCCTTAAAGTTGAACCCTCTCAGAATTAATCAAGCGAGGAGAATTCAAGATACTAGTGCTTGGTTGAATTGTGAACCAAAATGTGAATTTCTTCAACTTTGATGGCAACTTCTTAGCCATATACATTCTCAGTGGTCTCACTAGATTAGGGGGAGCCCTTATTTTTTTTTTTAAAGATTTTATTTATTCATGAGAGACAGAGAGAGAGAGGCAGAGACATAGGCAGAGGAAGAAGCAGGCTCCATGCAGGGAGCCTGATGGGAGACTCAATCCCAGGACTCCAGGACCATGCCCAGAGCTGAATGCCCAACCGCTGAGCCATCCAGGAGTCCTGAGCCCTAAAATTTTAATGACCAAAGAAGCTTGAGCACAACCTCTGACCAAAAAGTGGCTTGTGCCACCCAGAGGGAACCTCTAAATAACTGTTTAGTTAACAGAAGCTTACAGATTAAAACCAGAGAAAAATCTGAGCAGGGCCCAGAGCAGACTGACTCTGGAGTAGCTTCTATACAAGGGATCTGGAAAGATGGGAAGGGAACAGGTGGTGGCTCAAATTCCACAGATGCTGGCTGTTACTACTGAAATTTATTATCATTATTTTTAAAATATTTTATTTATTTGTTTATGAGAGACACAGGGAGGCAGAGACACAGGCAGAGGGAGAAGCAGGCTCCACGCAGGGAGCCTGATGTGGGACTTGATCCCAAGACTCCGGGATCACACCCTGAGCCAAAGGCAGATGCTCAACTGCTGAGCCACCCAGGTGTCCCTACTACTGATATTTAGATTTTCTAAAATAAGTGTTTCTCTATGGGCTGTATGCATTTAGGACAACATTCAGAAATCTACAATAATTGTTTAAAATAACTTTTTCCAGTTAAGTGATTGTTTCTGTTGGGGAGAGGGTTTGGCACGTTCCTCACGCCACTATTACAGAAGCAGAAGAAGCAGAAATCCTCTAATTTTAATAATGTACATTTAACTTTTTCCTTCTAAAAGCAATTATATACAATTACATTTTTTTCTGTTACTTACAAGGAATATTTTAAAGTGTCATCTAATTCCATGATAGCAGCCTGGTTCCCACAACGATAACAGTAATTGGGTGCACTGAAAATGGTAACCACATTCCGATCATGACACCAATTGTATCCCTGCAGCATTAAGAAAAACACCAACATTTCACTATAAAATCAGACTCCTGACATGGGTAAATTTAGAAAACTAAATTCAGAAATCACAAATATTCTTGGTGGAAATGTAGTCTTCTATGCTGCCTTAAATGGCGTTCATCCTTAACACTACACACCTCAAAAAAAAAAAAAAAAAAAAAAAACACACACTACACACCTCCAATGAACCTCCAGTTGAATATTAACTGCTGAGCACAGGGTACTGCGACATGGAGCTCAGTAATAGTGTTGTTTTATTTAAATCTATGCTTCAGGTCTTGGCTAGAATATGTATTAAAATTTCTCCCACCATGATGGAAGATTCAATTTTTCCTTTTATCAGTTTTTGCTTTATATATTTTCAACCTATTTATTACTAAGTAAACACAAACTCAGAATTATTTCTTCCCTAGAGAACTGGACCAATTTTCATCAGTAATGACCTCTTTCTATATATACTCTTTATCTTAGAGGTATTCTGATGAACACTATTAGCTGTATTTTGGAAAGTTACCTAATTGATATTCCAATATACCATTTCCCCTCTACTTATAGTCTGTAGTGTCATTAAGTTTTAATTTTTATTTATGTTTTTCATTATGTTTTAGATTCATCCCAAGTAACAGCTGAATTTTTATTATCTAATTCAGAGTCTCAGTATTTTTAGGGAAGTAAACATTTTCATCCATTCACATTTCTTAGGATTACTGATATGATTATGTTTACCTTTACCATATGAATTTATATTCCTTATTAACCATATATTCCATTATTAACTCCTCATGCCACAATTGGGTTGAAGTTTTCTCTAACATTTTGAAGCTATTCTCTGATTTAAAAGAATAAAAATTCTATTTATATTCCTTTAGTATTTAAAAAATACTAAGCTGACCCTAATATGATGTACTGGGGAGAATATCACATCATGCTGTGGTGTGCCTGCCCAAAATGCATACCCCGAATCTTAAGGAAACATCAGTCAAACCATAAATGGAGGATATTTCTACAACATAAAATCAAAGAACTGTTCACTGAACAGAGAAAATCCAAGGAATTATTTCCATATCAAAAGAGACTGAATGTAGCATTCAGTCAGATCCTGGATTAGATTACAAAAGCATACACACGATTACGTTTTTTCCAAACAATAATGTTAGTGAGATACTAAAAAAATTCAAATGAAGTGTTTAGATCATAGTATTATATGAATGCAAACTTCTAGACTGTGGTAATTATACTGTAGTAACATGAGAATATCTTTATGTTTGCAAAATACACATGGAAACTTGGAGGTAAAGAACCATGTCTGCAATTGACATTCAAATTGCAATTGACTAGGACTTTCCCCTATTTGTTAAAACCAGCTCAATTTTTTTCTCCTTTTGTTTAGTTAATAGGGAGGAATGTTTCATGAAGCCTTATTACAGAGACATAGATCTATTTGAAATAAAAATCATCATCATACCTCCATTACAAGTTGGTGAGCTCGAGAAACCAGTGTGAGACCATTGGCGTGGTTAAATGTTTCAGAAATGTCTTGTCCAAATGTGTAGCCAGCACCACGAGGTGAAATACCCCACCCACCACGATCATCTGGATCTGACCACAACAGATCACACATTGGGCCCTGGCCAAGAAAATTAAGTACATGTTAGACATTTTTAACAGTCAAAAAAAAAAAAAAAATTTAACAGTCAAGTTTAACCAATTTAGCTTTACCACAATGTGGTTATATTTCTTTCCTTTCAAAATTAAAACTAAGTTTACCTCATGTGGAACTTCTTGTAAACGATCCAAAGCTCTGATATGATCCAGTGTATCTATGGATGGAGAGAGGCCACCGTGGAGGCAGAATATCTGTTTGTGAATAAAAAAAAAAAAAGTTTTAAATGCTGAAAGTTAATTCAGAGTAAAATAAATGGTTACAAAATATAAATCTTTAAAAAATTGTAAATCTTTTTTTTTTTTTTTTAAAGATTTTAGTTATTTATTCATGATAGATAGATAGATAGATAGAGGCAGAGACACAGGCAGAAGGGAGAAGCAGGCTCCATGTCCGGAGCCTGACACGGGACTTGATCCCGGGACTCCAGGATCGTGCCCTGGGCCAAAGGCAGGCGCCAAACCGCTAAGCCACCCAGGGATCCCTGTAAATCTTTTTTTAAGATTTTATTTACTCATATGAGAGAGAGAGAGAGAGAAAGAGAGAGAGAGAGAGAGAGAGAGAGCGAGCAACACGGGCAGAGGGAGAAGCAGGCTCCATGTAGGGAGCCTGATGTGGGAACTCGATCCCCGGTTTCCAGGATCAGACCCCGGGCTGAAGGTGGCGCTAAACCACTGAGCCACCCTGGCTGCCCCTAAAAATGTAAATCTTGATAGCTCTTCTTTTCAAAATAGAGTTTAATAATATTCACTGTGGAAAATTTCTCTTTTTTAAAATTTTTATTTATTTATGATAGTCACACACACACACACACACACAGAGAGAGAGAGAGAGAGGCAGAGACACAGGCAGAGGGAGAAGCAGGCTCCATGCACCGGGAGCCCGACGTGGGATTCGATCCCAGGTCTCCAGGATCGCGCCCTGGGCCAAAGGCAGGCGCTAAACTGCTGCGCCACCCAGGGATCCCCTCTGTGGAAAATTTCTAAAATATTTTGTAGTGTTTCTTCCCCCTTCTCTAGTGAATAGGATCTTTATTCTTGGGATTCACCATTACATTTCCTGCTAACACGTAAGTTTTGTTGCTTCTCTTACAGCAAAGACACTACCAATTCCTGTTATTGGCTCCAGTAGCTTTTCAGCTTTCTTAGAGTTCTGAGTACATAATCATGTTGTTAGCAAAATATTTCTTAATTTCTTCTCAATGTTTATACATTTTAATTATTATTTTTTAAAGATTTTATTTATTTATTCATGAGAGACGCAGAGACACAGGCAGAGGGAGAAGTAGGCTCCATGCAGGGAGCCCGACATGGGACTCGATCCCGGGTCTCCAGGATCATGCCCTGGGCTGAAGGTGGCGCTAAACCACTGAGCCACCCACGCTGCCCCATTTTAATTATTTTTATTGCTCAGTGCACTAGCAAGAATTTCTAAGACAAAACTGAAAAATACATTGTTTTGTATGTTTTGGGTAAAATATCTATCCCCAGACCCATCCTCTGATAGTAATGTCTTATTTCTCATTCTTAGTGGTTTTTGGTGGCCATTTTTTTTTTTAAGATTTATTTATTTGAGGGAGTAGGGGAAGGGGCAGGTTAGGACACACAGAAAAGGTTATAATCAAATTCTGAATGGATCTATTATGCCTATGACAATTCTGGGCTTTTATGCAGTTTAGGAACTGTACAGTTGTACCATAGGTTATATATTTATTTTTTGGTACCACATGTTTTATATTTAAAGTTAAATTAAAAAAAAAAAGTTAAATCAGTTCATGTTCACAGTGATTATGTTAGAAACTGGGATAATAGAAACTTGCACAATTTTCTTATATTTCTGAATGTTTTACAGTATGTCTATAATACTCATTACAGGTGGAAACAAAGCATGTACTTCTTAATAGAGATGTAATATACAATATTACTGCTTGCAATTACCATGAAAACAGGAATAAAAAGTTATTAATGGTAACCAGCAAACACTGTATATGTATGGAACTAGTTTATTTATTTATGTATTATTTTTAAAATATTTTATTTATTTATTCATAGAGACAGAGAGAGAGAGGCAGAGACACAGGCAGAGGGAGAAGCAGGCTCCATACAGGGAGCCTGACACGGGACTTGATCCCAGGTCTCCAGGATCAGACCCCGGGCTGCAGGCGGTGCTAAACCGCTGCGTCACCAGGGCTGCCCTGGAGATAGTTTTAAAAAACAGCTTTGCTTTATTAATACTGTACTTCAGGATCTTAAGTATTTATTTATTTATTTATGATATTTATCTGTAACAGAAAAATCATATTGACAAATTCTTTGGCCGAAACATTTACACACATATCTGAGACAAAAGGGAACTCTGCCGGTCACAATGTACATAAAACTTATCCTAATTCACTATTCTGAGATTTTAATTAGAAGGAAAAGAGGCAGAAAAAGCCAAGGAGATGCAGAAATCATGTCATGTAAATCTAAACCCTAAATTACTAATCGAAAATCTTTTCTTTCATTCCTCCCCCACCCACCAAACAAGCGGATACACACCTGTCCATCTACTAAAGCTGTAAGTGGAAGATAATCAAATAGATCTGTGAAATATTTCCAAACATTGGCATTTCCATACTTTCGTAGACATTCATCGTAAAAGCCATATACTTGGGTAATTTGTCGGCTTTCATGGTTTCCTCTCAATATTGTAATGCGTTCTGGATAACGCACCTGCATGAAGAGCAAAAGAAATTCATGGTATAAAACATATTTTTACTAGAATTACATTAAGCACATTAACAACTTTTTTTTTTTTAAGCACATTAACTTCTGACCCAATTCTTTATTTTTTTTTTCTGACCCAATTCTTTAAATGTTTATATTTTGTGTGCTGTTACATTAAATGTTAATTCTGTTTCAAAATTAAAAATTTTCTCATTATTGACTGACCTTCAAAATATTTATAGTCCTTCTTCATTTCTATTTATACCACCCTCACTGGAACCCTTACTAACTGATACCTGCTATTATAATAAAATTGTATCTGATTCTTGGTCTTTTTTTTTTTTTAATTTTTATTTATTTATGATAGTCACAGAGAGAGAGAGAGGGGCAGAGACATAGGCAGAGGGAGAAGCAGGCTCCATGCACCAGGAGCCCGACATGGGATTCGATCCCGGGTCTCCAGGATCGCGCCCTGCGCCAAAGGCAGGCGCCAAACCGCTGCGCCACCCAGGGATCCCTGATTCTTGGTCTTTAATATCTTCTTCATCCTCATATGATCACTAGTCTTCTAGGTCTTTCCACAACACTATGATGTCTTATTGCTGAATGAATACAGAAGGTTACAGATTTGTACCTGAGATAAACTCCTTTATATATTAATTTCTTTCTCCACTTTCAATTTTTATTTCCCACAGAAAGACTATTTGCTAACAAAAACAGGCCCTTGCCAAATCTGGACAAGATTTCAAATGTATTTAAAGTCTCCTTTTCATAACAAAACACGGAGACATACCTTATAGCATACTATTTAGTTAGGAATGTGTCTGATAAGTATGAAAAAGCAACAGATTCTGTAAATCAAATTAACCTAAAAGCGCAAATTGTATTTCAATTTATACATATAAACTACCATTAAGTGTCCAAAATTAAGCTCACTGTTTAAAGCTAGGTGCCAGATCCACATAAACATTAATCGATGACTTCTGTTTAGAGACTCATCTCACTTACGAGGTATGAGATGTAAATAATACATTCAAACTGCGCAGTGAGGAGCTAAAGTGTTTCCTTCAGAGCTCCTTCAATCGCTTCAGCAGAGGAAAGAGTTGAAGGGACTGGCATGGTGTCTGGCATCTTTCATAACTGATAGTGCAGTTGCTGCAAGAACAGAGCTAACCCATGCAGATTAACAGTAGGGAAACATCCTGAAACTACTCTGGAGCCTAAATAAAAAGACTGGATTCGAGTTTCACGAACAAGGAGACTGGTCCATGGACGATTTGCTACAGATGAGTTAAATGAGGCTGAGACTCAGAAAAAGTTACTCCTGAGGTCAAGAGCTAATAAGTTAAAGAAGAGTTGGATCACAAGTCATATTTTCTCCAAATTCCGTGTTTGACATGTATTCATTCAGTCATTCCACAAACGTCTACTGAGCACCCACTATGAGTCAGGCACTGTTCTTTGGAGGATGCGATAGAAAACAACACAAATTCATAGTGTGCTCCTCTTGATGCACATTTCAGTCAGCAGAGACAATCAATAAACAAAAAAGTAAAATAAAAATAAAAGATGTAAAAAAACAAAACAAAACACTATGCAATATAAATAAGGGGTGGGAAAGTAAGTTTCCCAGTAATTGAGTGTAGAAGGAGTAAGGCTAAAATGGGTGAAGGCTTCAAGGAAGATGTAACTGAGTCTTGGCAGAAGACTTAAGAAATCAGGGTGACCTTATGGGGAAATCAGAGAAAGAAATAATGAAGACAGGCAGAGCACTGAAACTCTTTGACTGGAGACTCAGAATTTATGCTACCAACTACTGGCAGACAAATTCTGGCTACACTAAAAAGGGCCAGCCAAGGAGTCTGAGCTTGATTCTATAGGTAACATGGAATCTCTGAAGAGTTTGGGAGCAGAAAAGTAACAACAGGAAAGTGTTAAATAACGGAGATTTAATCTTAAAACACATGTAAGGCAAATTTGGAGGGGTCAGAAACATTAGTTCCCATACTCTTACACTAACTGAAGCTGTGAAGTGATGAAGGTATGGATTGGGTGCCAAAAATAGAAACCGGAATAACAGACTTCTCAAGGCAAGAATTAAAAAAAAACTTGCTAATTGACTGTATATGAGGGATACCTGCCTAAGTAAAAAATGGTTCCAAGACTTCAGCTGTGAATTACCTAAGGGAATGGTACAGAAGTAGGCAGGGCAAGTTCAATGCATCATTTTCATTCTCTTTTACAAGGTGTAAAACCAACTATTATATTTTAAGGGGCTATAAACTGAATAGATCATAAAATAGAACAGATGACATGCAATATAGCCACCCTCGCATTTAAGTTTGGAAAAAAAATTGGATTTCATTCATCATACCTTTAATGCCACAAGAAGAGTCACAGTCTCCACTGAGTAATAGCCTCTGTCTACATAGTCGCCCATGAACAGATAGTTTGTATCTGGTGATTTTCCACCAATTCGAAAGAGTTCCATAAGATCATGAAATTGACCATGCACATCTCCGCATACGGTTACAGGACAACGAACCTCTTGCACATTTGATTCTTTTGTTAAAATTTCCTTAGCCTGTTAAAAAAAAAAAAAAAAGGAATGAAATCATTAAAAACGTCATTTTTTTGCATATTAAAATAAATACTGGGAAAAAAGACATCTGAAATTAGTCTTAGAAAATCATAAAACTTAAACCACAATGAGATACCAATTTACATCTACCAGGATAGCTAAATTTAAAAGGTAACAAATGTTTCTGAGGATATGGAGACATTGGAACTCTTAAATACTGTTGGTGGGAATGTAAAGTGGTACAGCTGCCATGGAAAACAGTCTGGCAGTTCCTCAAAATGTTTTTTTTTTTTTTTTTTAGTTCCTCAAAATGTTAAACAGAATTATCCTGTGATCCAGCAATTCTGTTCTTAGGTATATGCTTAAGAGAAATAAAAACTTAAGTTTACACATGTTCATGGCAGCTTTATTCATAATAGCCAAAAAGTAGAAACTACCCAAATGTCCAATAAGTGATGAGGCGATAAATAAAATGTGATATTGCTCATTCAGTGGAGTATTATTCAGCAGTAAAAAGTACTGATACATGCCACAACTCTGAAAACACTGTTAAATGCAAGAAGGCAGTCACAAATGGCCATATGTATTATGACTCAAATTACATGATACATCCAGAAGAGGCAAATCAACAGAGACAGAAAGATTTAAAGGCTGCCTAGGGCTGAGAGGAGTAAGGGATAAAAGCGTACAAGAGGTTCCTTTGGTGGGTAATGAAAATGTTCTAATACTGTGGTGATGTACATATCTGTACTATACTAAAAGGCAGTGAGCTGTATACTCTAAATGAATGCACTATATTCATGAGAAAGATGTCAATGGGAATTCTATCTCAAAAACCGTTTTTTGGGAGACACGAGGACCATGTTCTGACGCAAGCTGATGGCCCTCTACCACCACAACCTGGCTGGCTTCAACTGCAAAGACGAAACAGAATTTAGAAACTTTATTGTTTGGCTTGAAGACCAGAAAATCAGACACTACAAGATTGTAGACAGAGGTAATTTAAGAAACATCCACAGCAGTGACTGGCCCAAGTTCTTTGAAAAGTATCTCAGAGATGTTAACTGTCCTTTCAAGATTCAAGATCGACAAGAAGCAATTGACTGGCTTCTTGGTTTAGCTGTTAGACTTCAATATAGAGATAATGCTGAAAAATACAAGGACTTGGTACCCTATAAATACAAAGATTGCTGACAACGCAGCTTAAAATGCCGAGCCGTTGATCAATTTGGATGTAAATAATCCTGATTTTAAGACTGGTTTAATGGCTTTGGCTAACCTTCCTCAGATTCAGCATCATGATGATTACCTGGTAATGCTTAAGGCAATTCGCATTTTGGTACGGGAGTGCCTGACATAAGATGCAGTTGCCAAAGCAAACCAAACAAAAGAGGGCTTGCCTGTAGCATTAGATAAACACGTTCTTGGTTTTGACACAGGAGATGCAGTTCTTAATGAAGCTGCTCAAATTCTGCGATTACTGCATATAGAAGAGCTCAGAGAGCTACAGACAAAAATTAACGAAGCCATAGTAGCTGTTCAGGCAATTATTGCTGATCCAAAGACAGACCACAGACTGGGTAAAGTTGGAAGATGAACGTTTTAGGATTTCAGCTTCTCATCTGATTAGTACAATTGGGAACCATGTACGCTCTGGCATGTGTTTGGAAATCAAATGTCACATTTTCAAGGGAAGAATCCTAGAAAATTGATTATGTTCTCAAGATTTACCATCGTTTTTTTCTTTTCTTTTTTTTAAAAATTTTTTATTTATTTATGACAGTCACACACATAGAGAGAGAGAGGCAGAGACACAGGCAGAGGGAAAGGGAGAAGCAGGCTCCGTGCACCGGGAGCCCGACGTGGGATTCGATCCCGGGTCTCCAGGATCGTGCCCTGGGCCAAAGGCAGGCACCAAACCGCTGCGCCACCCAGGGATCCCCATAGTTTTTTTCTTTAATAAAGTTCAGGAAAGTGGAAAAAAACCCTGTTTTTTTGGAGGGCACCTGGTGGTTCAGTCAGTTAAGCGTCAAACTCTTGATCTCAGCTCAGGTTTCGATTTCAGGGTTGTGAGTTCAAGCCCTGCCCTGGGCTCCACGCTGGGCATGGAGCCTATTTAAAAACAAAACAAAAAGCCCCCCCTTTCTTCCCTCTCAACAAATAATCTTATTTGCATTTTTATTTTTTAAGATTTACTTATTTGAGACAGAGAGAGCATACTCAAACACAAACAGGACGGAGGGGGAGACGGAGAGGGTGAAGTAGATGCCTCACTGAGCAGAGAATCTGATGTAGGGCTCGATCCCAAGACCCTGAGATCACAACCTAAGAGGAAGGCAGACAGATGACTGAGCCATCCGGATGGCCCTTATTTGCATTTTTAAAAAGGTTAATAAAGTTACAAATCAGTTATTCTAATTTTTTGGTAAACACCTTCTAACATTATACCTCATCTACCCAGCAACTCTAATAGAAAGAGCCCAGAATCAGAGCAAATTAAAAAGGCCTCTGAAGTATAAAGCAGATTATGATTAAAGTAGATGTACCTCCCCACTAACCTGCCAGAAGAGTCTGTTAGGGCTTTTTCTGGCCCTATTGTTATGTGCAAAATTCTAATAAGCTATTTATGGAGTTTCCAGATCTGTGGCAGATTAGGAACAGAAAACCAAGAAGAACAAGAGGTAAGAACTGGGCCCATTGTAGACATACAAACTAAGAGTAAGAAACAACCCAATATGTGAGGGTGATGGCAGAGAAAATGACATGGCAACAGAATTCAAACACTAAGGATGAAACTTAAGGTAGGACCCAGCACAGAAAAGTGGAGGCTGTAGGAGAGTAGAATTTTAGCGACAGATATCTGCCTTGCCAGATATGATCTAAAGAGCATTAAAAGCATGAATTTTGAGTTCCTATCATTCTGCATCTGTGTTAACCGATCTTAACATTCTTGCCAATGGGTGTGAAATAGTATTTTATTTTGCACCTCTGACAGGTAAATTTTTTTTTAAATGGCTTTTTTTTTTAAAAGATTTTATTTATTTATTCATGAGAGGCACAGAGAGAGAGAGAGAGAAAGAGAGAGGGAGGCAGAGACACAGGCAGAGGGAGAAGCAGGCTCCACACAGGGAGCCCGACGTGGGACTCGATCCCGGGTCTCCAGGATCACACCCTGGGCTGAAGGTGGCGCTAAACCGCTGAGCCACGCGGGCTGCCCTTAAGTGGCTTTTTAATGTTTATTGGTCTTTTTTTTTTTTTTTTTTTGGTGAAATGCTTAACTCAAAATTAGGCTAATTTTTCTATTTGGTTTATATTTTCCCTATAGAGTTGTACTAGTTTTCCCTCTTTATGATCTGTGCTGCTTGGGTCTTCTTTTAGAAATTGTTCTCCAGGGGCTGGCTCCTGGGTAGCTCAGTTAAGTACCTGCCTTCGGCTCAGGTCATGATCTCAGGGTTCTGGGATGGAGCTCTGTGCCATGCTCCCTGCTTAGCAAAGAGTCTGCTTCTCCTGCTCCCTCTGTACCTCATTCCCCCAACCCCTTGTGCGCACTTAAACAAATAAAAGCTTAAAACAAAAACAAAAAACCCTGTTCTCCATGAAGATGGTAAAAAAAGGCACTCCTGCATTTTTTATCCTAGTTTTGTTTTTCATGTTTAACAGGTATTTAATTCAGCTGGAAATTGTTATATGATATAATGTAGGGATTTTTTTTCTTTTAAAAGATTTTAAGTAATCTCTACACCCAATGCGGGGCTCGAATTTACAAACTCCCAAGATCAAGAGTCGCATGCTCTTGTGACTGAGCCAGGCAGGAACCCTGTGATTCATTCTTTCTTTATTTTTCCTATCGGTTAATCAGCTAGTCCAGCATTATTTATATAGTGCCATCCTTTTGTAAAGACCCATACTCTGTTTCCTGATTTCTTATTTGTACTGGAAACAACCTCTATCTATACTCTCTCAGATTTTCCTGAAGAAGCAGTCTTTTGAACTGTACTGCTGTCATCACTGATGGTGCCCTGAGCTGGCTAGAATCTAGGCTGAAGTTGTGGACGTGGTCCTCACGCTGGGCCTGGACTCTGCCAAGCTGCTCCTCTATTTCCAGACATGGATGGAATGCCACATGGTTAGGGGCTGAAAGTGGGATGCACAATCTGGAAATAGGTGGGAGTCATTTCATTGTGTGCATCTTGACCAGTGGAAAAGAGAAAGAAGGAACAGGAAAATAAACTGCCATCCTGTTTTTTCCTTTCGTGGACTCCTCTGAGGGAGCATTTGTCTGGATTCGAATGGCAGAAGCCCTACCTCCCAAGGCAACATCGTCATGTATCACACTGTTTCTTCCTGTTCCTTAGGATGAAGTTTGCTTTTTTATATTGGGTTCTTTGTATAGTGTATTTCCCAAGCTATATATTCCTTCCTTGCTGGCAGTTATTTGCTTGCCATGCTGTTCTCCCTTTGTCACTGAGCTATCAGTCTAAACTTTCTATTTACTCCAACATATTGTGTGACATTTATTAACTCCCACTCTACCAACATGTGGAGTTGATTTGTACTTCCCCAATGAACCACAGGTTTAAAGTCAAGGTGCAAAAGAACTGAAATTCTTTTTGTAGCCAAGAAAGGTGAGAGGGCTCACAAGGGGGAATGTGGGATCTAGAATGCCTACAAACTGAGGGTTTTTAGGGGCCACTCCATTCCCACAGGAAAATACTCTCAGGCTTTGGACATGTTCCCCAGCCAATGTGTTGTCTTAGTTTGAGCAGTCTTGATGCATTCAATTCTGTCCCTGTCATTCCCCATTTCTTTCCAATACCCATTTCCACTATTTCTCAGATAAAAGAGGAGTGAGCTCAAGATCCCACTTAACTGTCTCTTTTCAGAGATACTGGGATATCAATGAGAATCCTTTGGGTTTTGCTGGCTCATGCACATAGTTTGGAGTGGCAGGGTATAGTAAGGAGTGGTACCTCATTGTGTCACTCCGTGATCACAGCCCGGGGCTATGTCTCTTTTCAGTTACTGATTATTTCCTGTCCTTTAACTTTTTTCCTGTTGGTTGTTCACATCATTTTTAGTAGTCAGAAAAACAGCAGGTAATTATTTTCATTGCTGTTGGCCAGACCACATCTGGAGTAACCCGATGCATTAGGTGGTAAACAAAGGGGCAGTGGCTACAAACATATGCTTCTTTTCCATCCATGAGATTGGTATAAATGACATTTACCCACTGTTAGCAAGGCTCTTCTTCTTTTTTCTTTCTTTTTTTTTTTTAGCAAGGCTGTTCTCATACCCTATTGGTGAAAATGTACATTTATACATCTTCTTTGGAAAGTAACTGACAGTAGCTAACAAAATGTAAGGTGATCTGAGGCAAAGACTGCCTAACCTCAATGTCTACTCTCTCCTTCCTTCTCCATAATTAATATAATTGTAGTCAAGGTAGCCATATTCCCAGCTCAAAGACTACTTTCCAGCTGCCTTGTTCAGGCTGCTATGACAAACACAATAGACGAGGTGGCTTCAACAGCAGAAACTGCTTTCTCACAGTTCTGAAGGTTGGAAATTCCAATATCAAGGTGCCAGCTGACTTGATTCCTGGTGAGGACCCTCATCCTGTTTTGTAGAGGCATGCTTACATTGTAGTGAGAAAAATCATCTCTCTAGTGTCTCTTCTGATAATGGCACTAATCCCACTCATGGGAGCTTTATTTTCATAACCTATCTCTCAAAGACCTCACCTCCAAATACCATCACATTGGTAATTAGCCTTCATATATAAATTTTGGGAGGACACAAATACTCAATCCATAGTACCAGCCTCTTGTGCAGCTAAAAAGGGCCATAAGACTAAGTTCGGGTTAGTGAGATATAAGAACTGTTACATGGGGATCAGAAAGTTTCCTTAAGGAGGGGGCATGCCCTTCAACACTCTCCATCTTGTTTCCTGGAATGTTTATGTAACAATGGCTGGAACTCCAGAGGCCATGTCAGACCACAAGGACAAGAGCTGCTCCCTCATAACAGCAGAGCAGAGTGCTGGAAGATGTGGCAGGCTGAAAAAACACCCACAAAGATACAGTCACTTCCTGATCATCAAAACCCGTGAATATTATCTCACGTGAAAAACATGCGATTAAGGATTTTGACAGGAGGAGCTTATCCTAGATTATCCTGACAGATCCTAAATGAGTTTTGAGAGAGACAGAGACAGACAGATACATACATCCCCAGAAGACAGATAGAATGAAGTGCTGTGGCCAAGGAATGCCAGCAGCCACCAGAAGCCTGTATGAGGCAAGGGACAGATTGTCCCAGAGCTTCCAGAGGGCGTATGGCCCTACTGACACCTTGATCTTGGACTTCCGGCCTCCAGAGCTGTGAGAAAATATATTTCTGGTCTTTTAAGCCAGGCAGTTTGTAATAATTTGTTACAGTAACCACAGAAAAGTAATACAGCAAGTGCCTGGTTTCCTAGCAACTTTGTAGAGCTACCGTATCATCCCAGGAGTGCTTATCTATGTATTTGCTTATACATAAGAAAAGTACAAAAATTGCTACTTTAGTTAAGCCTTTACTTTGGGTTTTCTGTTACATATGTGAAACCTAATACTGATATTGGATATAAACAGTATTTGATATAAAAATGAAAAAGGCAAGTCATAAAACTACTACATGCTCATCTGTTAAGTAAGGAAAACTGTCTAGGAGGTCCACTCTAAGAAGCTGCTCTACTAATTTTTAAATATGTTAAGTAGCTGGTTTAGCTCATAGGGGCAAAATACTTATAGCAAAGTCAGCCAAGTCCAGTGAAACCACTGATACATCAGGGGGTAAAGAAGAAAGTTTTTAAGGAGTTTATAAAATCCAAATCCTAAAGTCAATAGGATCCTGGTAAAATAGCTGAAGACTGAGAAAACAATTAGCAGAGGTTTTTCAAAAGCAACATAACCTCCTGCAATGGAACTATCAACGGGAAAAAAAAAGCCAATGGCAACAAGCTTAAAATGAGAAAGCTTAAAATTGTCATTTACTTAGCAAGCAACAAGTAATTTGTTTTTCAAGTTAAATAGGAGTAACCGAAATTTTGCAGTTAAATAGAATCCTCAAATCAGAATATTAAGAATTTAGCCAGCTAATCACATGTAAAAATCCACTAAAGGAAACATCAAAAACAGAGAAAAAGTTACTTAACAGATAGTAATTGTATGGGACAACATTCATTAGGCTGATAAACCATTCACTTTGATGTACACCATACATAGCATTCACCCGACACATCAAAATATTCCTGAATGTAACGTTTATGTGTTCCTGCAACAAACATTTATTTGTAAAGTATCTGTTGTAGGCCAGGCACTAGAGATAAAGAGAGGAACAGGGAAACTCTCTAGCATCAACAGGCTGGCTTAGATGGGCTCAACTAAACAAAATAAAACTTTCTGTATACAGTTAGAGATAAAGGAGAAGCCTGGGAAAATATTTATAGCACACAAGAGAATAGAAACATACTGACCTCTATCATCTAGAGATATTTGTAGAATAAACTATAATATGTCTTAAAAAATCATTGACTGGCAGTCACATTTTTGGGAAATCCTAAGAAACTGTATGAGTATTTGGAAATATAAAGCTCTGAATTAGCCATCTCTGTTTCAATTGTTAAATGGAAGAGGGCTTGTAACTCTTTTTATACTAATGGACTTAAACTATAATTTAAAGTTATATTTTCCTATATTGTAACATCATAAACTTATTTTAGGTCTAGGTGAGGAGATTTTGTAATATTGATGGTTTTAATAGTTCTAAGATTTGTAATATTGAGACTGTTGAAAAAACTTTATTTTTTGAAATTTGTTTTATTTGCCAATAAAATATCAGTAATACAACCTACATAAGGAAAAGCTCTTTTCAATCCCTAAATGCTAAGAGTATAAAGGGGTCAGGAGCCTAAGAAGCTTCAAAATTTCTATGCTAATTAATGCCTGTTCTGTTGACCAACATGTAATGTGAGAGATCATATAAAAGGTAAGCAGATTCATATTTCTACAAAGACGTGTATCTTGTTCACAGCAACTTGTTTTCAGTGACTGTTGGTGTCCTATTACTCTAATCCAAAGTACTAAAGTTAGAATATGTAAAACAAATCACAAGGAAAGTCTGCATTTATGTTGTAGGAATCACAAAGTCTATTTCTGGATTCATCTAGGTCAACTGGGTGCACCTAGCCCTGACTTTTAATTTGAAGTGACCCTAAGCAGTAGGGACAATGGCAAGTTCTATTCCAAGAGCTGTCCTCTCCAGCGTTCTAAAACATTTCTAAGGTATGATTTTGACTGTGGGCTCCATTAGCTCTTAATTCCTGTAAAATTTCCTTCTGGGTTCTCCAGCTTTCCTTTTGATTCTAGGCTACTATACATTTTTCCATTTCTGCTTAAGTTAGCCTGGTAGACTTTCCTAAGAGTTATGAACAATGTAGCCCATATTTTTTCTTCTCTTTGCCTGTGGTTGGTTAGAATGAGATATGTGTATAGAAATCTTCCAGGAAATAGCGACTCTCCTCCTGATTCAAATCTAACTGTGTAACCTTAAGAATTATTTACTTTTCACTTTCTTCATTTAGAAAAGGTATCTATTGGTCTGTAATTCTAAAATATGATCTTGAGGGTTATGAATTTGAGCCCAATGGTGGGTGTAGAAATCACTGAAATAAAAAAGATATGCAGTCTTACTTCCGCATGTAGAATCTGGGAATAGCTCTTCTTTTCCAAACTGAAATTCTTTAAGCGTTGATTTTTTAGCTGTTTGGTAAATGCATTATTTTATTATATTACTGAAATTATCCTTTTCTGGTTGGAGGGGCAGAGAAGACAAGCTGTGGGCTTATTTTTCTCACATTAATGAGAAGCCTGGAGGTAGGTGTCCCTGGATTTGTGGCCCTTAAGGGCCATCACCGCAGGACTCTTTACACCCACCTTCTTTGTGACCCTCAGTAAACCAAACTGCCAACTTGTGGTCACAAGATGGTGGTGCATCTCTAGTCACTGTATCTGGTACCCTATTTCAGCAAGAAGGCAGAAAGGACAAAGGACCAGAGAGTACATGCTAGCCTAGTTTATCCATCTTACAAAACTTTCCCAGAAGTCTCACTCAGCCATTCCTGTTACCTCTTACTAGCCAGCTGAGACAAGCTCCCTGCTGCTCCAATGTATCACTGGCATGCAACTAGAGTAAGGTAGAGTTGCTGCAACGTGTAATTCCAATTACAACTGAAGGAAATTTTTTCTAAGATTTATTCATGAGAGACACACACACACAGAGGCAGAAACACAGGCAGAGGGGAAAGCAGGATCCCCACGGGGAGCCCGATGAGGGACTCAATCCCAGGACCCTGGGTTCACGACCTGAGCCAAAGGCAGATGCTCAATCACAGCCACCCAGACGCCCTCAAGGAAATTTTAAATTATCAGTCCTCTAACACAGGGTCTGACAAATAGTTCAAAAGTGTCTAAAAATCACAAATGAAACAATTTTTTACCAAGTTTACTCCATATGAGAGCTTCCCAATTTTGTTGAGGAGAAAACAAATCTACTGAATAGCAAAAATCAGTAGAAAGTTCAACTGGAGCTGATGTCATCTATTTTTTTTTCATTTTTAAAAAAGATTTTATTCATGAAAGACAGAGAGAGAGAGAAAGAGAGACAGAGAGGCAAAGACACAGGCAGAGAGAGAAGCAGGCTCCATGCAGGAAGCCCGACGCGAGACTCAATCCCGCAGGCCCTGAGCTGAAGGCAGATGTTCAGCCGATGAGCCACCCAGGTGTCTGTGTCTCTCTCTCTCTCTCTATCTATCTATCTACCTATCTATCTATCTATCTATCTATCTCAACCAATCAGTTCCAACTCTGAAAAGCAAATCTGCTTGATATGTTATCTCTATCATTTACTGTCTTACTTTAAATATAAACATAAAAAGCACCAAAATGCGAATATTATCCAATGCAATTGTTCTTTTAAGTTTTCAATTAGTGAATTTTGCACCTCGGATAAACCTCATTGGCTATGATACTGCCACTGCACAAAGCTCAATTTTTCTTTTAAGAATATATGGTTATCTTAAACCAGCAGATTTTACAAATCTACAAGGATGCGTTAATAAGATTGGATACAGAATGTGTGTATGTTTCAGTTATACTCCCTGAGCTTCTAACTACATAGTAGTGAAGACAGTACTTCTCAGGCCAGTGTGATAACCACCCCACTCCCCCAATTTTTATCTCCATTGTATAGATCCTCTGATGTTTTTTAAACATTGGATTTTTAACTTCTACCTTTTCTTCAGATACCTGGCTCACCGAGCGATCATATTATTGTAAGATCACTTTGGCTTGCCTTCAGGGAAATTGTGTCGTACTGGTAGAAGTATACAGTTCAGCTAATACTTAAAATTCTTAATGTAAAAACTTTTGTGTGTCAGGGGCCCCCCAAAACATCCCCAGGTTTGACAGTGATTCACAAAGACCAACAGAACTCAGTATAGAGTCATACTGATGATTTATTACAACATTAGGATACAAACTAAAATCAGCAAAGAGAAAAGGCACAGGGAAGCAAAGTCTAGAGTAAGTCAGGTGCAAGCTTCCAAGTCCTCTTCCCGGGAAGCCTCAGAGTGCACAGGATGCTTGCAGCAATGAGTTATGACAAGTGTGAAATGCTGACTACCAGGGAAGCTCACTAGAGACTTAGTGCCCAGGATCTGTAATTGGGACCTGGTAACATAGGTACCCCTGCCTAGCATTTACCAAAGTGAGGAAAGCATGTGCTCAGCATCACACCGTCTGTGTAACAGTTTAGGCACCGTGAGTCATTCTTAACGGGGATGGTGGGAACTCTCCCCCAAATTAAAATTCCCAGACATTAAAACGAGGCCTTTCTACAGATTTTCAGGACCACTAGGTCAACTTTCTTCTTTACAACTTGTGATTCTATATGTAAAAGTCATGAATGATTTTTAATGTTACTTAGCACCCAAATTTTTAAATATGTCTAGGACACCTATAAGACTAATTTTAAACCTGTAATGTGAATGGCTGTGGGATGCCACTTGGCAGGAAGCTGTTACTGTTGCACCCAATGCTGTATACCTAGCCATTCAAACTTGTTTCCTTTCTCACCTATTTAAAGACATATTCTTTTTTGCTGCTATGAACCAAATCTATTTAGGAAGAGAACTGAGAAAACAAAAATTTGTGAATAATGTTCAAATAAAATAGGATGAAATGAAACGTTTTCCCTTCTACCCATGTTTTAGGAACACAGAATATGAAAACATGCTAAAATCTCCTCTGCCCAAAAGGTGACATTCTATTTCTATTTTTGTGCTGGTGCCCATTACCAGAGCCACATTAATGAGAAACCACTGAATCTAGTTTTGGCAGAGTCAGTATGCAGATTTTCTGTCCCCTCTATTTACACATAAATTATCAGTTCTAAAACATTATAAGTAAATTCATCTGAAGAAAGCCACAGAACAGGGATGCCTGGGTGGCTCAGCTGTTGAGCATCTGCCTTCGGTTCAGGGTGTGATCCTGGTCCAGGGATGAAGTTCCCTGCATCAGGCTTCCTGCGAGGAGACTGCTTCTCCCTCTGCCTGTGTCTCTGCCTCTCTGTGTCTCATGAATAAATAAAATCTTAAAAAAACAAAACAAAACAAAACAAAACAAAACAAAACAGGGATGCCCCGGTGGCTCAGCGGTTGAACATCTGCCTTCAGCCTAGGGCAAGTCCCATGTCAGGCTCCCAGCTCCTTGCTCCCATGTCTCTCATGAAAGAAAAAACAAACAAACAAAACAAAACAAAAAAAAAAACAAAAACCACCCCTCTCTTAAGCCACAGAACAGACTGATCTGTGAAACAGGTGAGATTAAATGAAAAGTTCTGCAAAGCTAAGTTAATAATAAGCAGGGTGCCCATCCTCCTACAGTTACAAGGTTCTTTTTTTTTTTTTTAAAGATTTTATTTATTTATTCATGATAGTCAGAGAGAGAGAGAGAGAGAGAGAGAGAGAGGCAGAGACACAGGCAGAGGGAGAAGCAGGCTCCATGTAGGGGGCCCGACGTGGGACTCGATCCCAGGTCTCCAGGATCACGCCCTGGGCCAAAGGCAGGCGCTAAACCGCTGCGCCACCCAGGGATCCCTACAAGATTCTTTTTTTTTTTTTTTTTTTAAATTTTTACTTATGATAGTCAGAGAGAGAGAGAGAGAGAGAGAGGCAGAGACATAGGCAGAGGGAGAAGCAGGCTCCATGCACCGGGAGCCAGACGTGGGATTCGATCCTGGGTCTCTAGGATCGCGCCCTGGGCCAAAGGCAGGCTCTAAACCGCTGCGCCACCCAGGGATCCCCCTACAAGATTCTTGATAAATGACATTTGATCTATTTTTTTTCCTCAAGTATAGTTTATACTGTATTATATTAGTTTTCATGTGTACAGGAGAATGATTCAACAATTCCATATATCTCTTGTGTTCAAGGTACTGGTAATCCCGTTTATCCATTTCACCTGTGTCCTCATCCCACCCCTCTGGTAATCACCAGTTTGTTTGCTGTATTTTAGAGTCTTATTTATTTATTTATTTATGATAGTCTCACAGAGAGAGAGAGAGAGAGAGGCAGAGACACAGGCAGAGGGAGAAGCAGGCTCCATGCACCGGGAGCCCGATGTGGGATTCGATCCCGGGTCTCCAGGATCACGCCTTGGGCCAAAGGCAGGCGCCAAACTGCTGAGCCACCCAGGGATCCCTATTTTAGAGTCTTTTTGTTTCATTTTTTATTTGTTCATTTGTTTTGTTTCTGAAATTCCATCTATGAGTGAAATAATCTAGTATTTGTTTTTCCCTGACTTATTTCGCTTAGCATTATACCCTCTAGGTCCATTCATGTTGCAAATGGCAATATTTCATTCTTTTTTTACTGAGCAGTATCATATATACAGCTTCTTTATCCATTCTTCTATCACTGGACACTGCAGCTGCTTCCATTTTTTGGCTATTATAAATAAATAATGCTGTGATAAACATAAGGGTGCAAAGATTTTATTTAATTAATGTTTCTTTTTACTTTGGAAATAGTAGTGGAATTACTGGATCATATGATGATCCTATTTTTAATATTTTGGGGAAACTCTACAGTTTTCCACAGTGCTTGCATCAATTTACATCCTACCAACAGTGCACAATGGTTCCTTCTCCACATCCTTACCAACACTTGCTATTTCTTGTGTTTTTGACTTTAGCCATGTAGTTACAAGGTTCTTCCATAAATGACAGTTGACCTTTTTTTTTTTTTTAATACAAGGAAATAAACCTTTCCTTTCAGTTGAGCAATAGTCAAGTATCAGTATGATTGCTCAGGGAAAAGTTTTAGGATGTTATACCAATGATCCCATTTTAATAAAAACAATATACCAAAAATACCCTACTCCCCAACACATGATTTTTGCACAGCAAGACCAAACTGTGGAAGACTACATTTGTCCCTGATGTAAGAGGGCAGTGGCTGGGGAAGGTGGGTGCAATAGTAAAGAGCATTTGCATTCTTTGCCCTACATTTGTAAGGTATTTACATTTTTAAAAGTATGTATTACTTTTTAAATCTGAAAAAATAATTTTAAACTTAAAAAAATTCCAGATGGCAATAACTTAGTCATAAAAACAATTGCAGAGCTAAATCCACATAATGGAATTTTATTCAGCCATAAAAAGGAATGAAGCACTGATATTTGCTACAACATGGAAGGGTATTGAAAATTTTATGCCAAGTAAAAGAAGCCAGACACAAAAGACTACATATTGCATGATTTCATTTATATAAAATGCCTCAAATAGCCAAATCTATAAAGAAAGTAGATTAGTGGCTGCCAAGGGATGGAGGAGGGGAGAATAGGGAGTGATTGCTAATGGGCACAGTTTCTTTCCCGAGATGATGAAAATGTGAGAAATACTGTTGTAGCCCAATGGAGTTAGAACAAGATTATTTAGTAGTTTTGAATCCTACCCAATCATTTCTCTCTACATAGCCAGTTTTCACTCTGTGTTAGTTCCCATATGCACGAATTTCAGTCACTGTGGTTTAATTAGGTCCCTAACAACATGGTTGAAATTTGAGTTAACACACTGTATTTACTGCAATTAAAAATTTTGCTGCTGGTATACAAGTCACTACATAAACAGAAGGTATGGCATCGTGATCAATAACCAATCACATCACTTCTTTTAAAGTCTCTTAGGGATGGTTCATAGCACATCTGTTACTAGGTTTATATCCAGACAGCAAAGTATATAGCTATATTGCCTCCTTATCTTGTGACATTTTACAAAACTGGATACTTAAAAGAGGGATTTGGTCAACAACGATAAAACTGAGCAAAGAAATGAAAAGAGGTAAAACTGGAAATGAAATTCAACTAAGAAATATATATAAAATGGTTGACTGCAGGATGCGGTGCCCTTGGAGAGACTCTAGATAGGCAGCCAGGAAATAGACTTAGTAACATAAATAAACATGGAAACTTATTGACATATATGAAGAAAGAGGTTGTGGCAAAAAGAAAGAAGATATCCCAGAGGAAGTGACACTGGCAAAAATCTCAGTAAAGAAGCTCTGAAAGCACAAAGAAACTGTTGGAAGCTGATCCAAACTTAAGAAAAAAGGTAAATCAGAATCTTACTTAGCATATTCCTCAAAGTAGCATTTCTCAAAATGCAATCTGGAAATAAGACTTGCGATGTCTTTAAAAATGCAGATTTTTGGATTGCCAAGCCATAATCAGTCTCTGGAATGGAATTAAGAAACCTCAACTCTTTATTTCCTTTCCAAGTGATTCTTAAGCACACAAAGTTTAAGGAAAAGCTGGACCATTCTGACTGCACAAAAATGCTAAAACGTCCAGTAGAAATTTTTTATAAAGGTAAAGAATATTTTATTTTACTTTATTTTAAAAATATGTTATTTATTTGACAGAGAGAAGAGAGAGAACACAAGAAGGGGTAGTGGCAGGCAGAGGGAGAAGCAGGCTCCCCACTGACAAGAGAGCCCTATGTGGGGCTCCATCCCAGGACCCTGGGATCATGACCTGAGCCCAAGACAGATGGTTAACTAAGTACCCAGATGCCCCAGGGAAAGAATATTTTAAACATTAAATGGCTAACTTTCTGCATTTGCAAAGAGTTTACAAAATCCAAAAGAAAATGTCATGAAATTACAACAAAGAATATACCATCTCAATTAGCAGGAAAATAACCTTATATCCTACACAGTATGATTCTGATAAATGTACCCATGTTTTCTTCATGTATTTGGCATTATTTTTCCATTGATTATTTATGAAAGTTTTTGTCACCTAAAATTTGTGCAGTAAAGACCTGTGTAGTTAAGAACCCTACTCAGAGAGAGGTCTGACATATGCTCTTGCCTACTGGGAGGCAACTGCTGGGCCCCAGAATGTCCTGCTTCATATGAGTGTCTTTGCCTGGGGGCTTTGACCATTGGACAGTCTAACAAGCTGATTTATAATGAGGGCTTTGGGTAACCCACTGTCCAGTCTGCCTCTGAAGGAACTAGAGATGGAAGATACCAGGCCTTCCTAAATTCTGCCCTGTGTGTCTCTTCCCTTGGCTGATTTTAAACTGTATACTTTCCCTGTAGTCACAAGTATAACAGCTTTCAATGAGTTCTGCAAAGCGTTCCTGTGAATTACTGAACCTGAGAGAGCAGTTCTGGGACCAATTGAACACGTAATTGGTGTCACACATGAGGGCAGTCTTGGGAACTGTGCCCTCTAATTCTTGCAATACCCATTCAGATCACGAAAGTAAATTACCTTATGAAGAATTTGCAAGGCTTTCTCTGACCACTCTATTAAAAGAGCCTTCCAAGCTCAAGTCCATCACTCTCCCCTATCCTCTGCTTTTTCTTTCTACAAGGAATCCATCTGGTATTCTATTAAATCTGTTTATCATTTGTCCCCTCTTCTGTTCACAGCTGAATTTCCAGCACTTTGAACAGTGTCTGGCACATAGGAGTACAACTAAAATGTGTTGAATCTATGATGTAAAAATGGAATGACAGCATTTATTTAGCCACTCTTCTCATTTCCCACAGAACAAGTACCTCTCTTGCTACTAAAGCAAAGGCAAGACTGCACCTAGGCAATTCTCCTTATCCAGGTAGAAGAAACTTTATAACTACTTTACTCTCTATGACATGGAAAGAGCAAAATTAAAGCCTAGCCTATACACTTCCTTGGCACAATAAAAAAAAAAAAATGCTAAAAAGTCACTTCAAACAAAGTTTCACGTAGAACTGCATGGGCGAGGGGCACCAGGGTGACTCTGACTCTAGGTTTTTGCTCAGGTCATGATCTCAGGGTTGTGAGATCAAATCCCACATGGGGGGTCCACAGTGAAGATTCTGCTTGAGATTTTCTCCTCCCTCTGCCCCTCCCCCTGTTCATGCTCTAAAAATAAATCTTAAAGAAAAAGAGACTGAATTGAATTGGTAAGGACAGTCTCACCTTCCCATCCCATTCTCAAAATAAAATGACTATCTTTGTATAAAATATTATTTAGATCTTCAATGTAATTTTGCACACTTGTACTATATCATAGTGCTACTGTAGTACAATTCAGTTATCTCAGATTGCACCTCAAGTTTATAATATAATTCTCTTGCTCAAAAAAGTTATTTCAAATCTTGCTCAAAAAAGTTATTTCAAAGGACAGTTTGCAAGGCATAGTAAACTGTCTCAGAGTACAAGAGACAACAAACCAAGTCTAAGCCTGAGCTCCCTTATTCCCTAGAAAAGAAACCAAATCTGTAATAAACTGACCTCATTCCCTAGCTTAATATTATTAAAGAAATAAAGACTTGAAAAGTAATGTTATATAGGAAGTACAGACAAGACTTAATCATTAATAAAGGAACAGTGTGAAAGAAAATATTTCTTTACACAAGTTATTCTGAAGAACCAAGATCAGGTTTACATTAAAAAAAAAAAAAAAAAGATTTTATTTATTCATGAGAGACACAGAGAGAGGGGTAGAGACATAGGCAGAAGGAGAAGCAGGCTCCCTGCATGGAACCCGATGCAGGACTCAAGCCCAGGACCTGGGGATCATGACCTAAGCCAAAGGCAGACACTTAACCGCTGAGCCACCCAGGTGCCCCCTAGGTTTACACTTAACATACATTTACACGAAGGAGAATTATAAGGAAATCAGTCCAAAACAATTCAAAATTCCTATTTAATCTAAAGTAAACCTAAATTCTCATACACAATAGATATGTCTATGATTTTAATGCATTCTCATTAGAAAGACTAAGTTCAGAAAATATAGTTTATAAAGTCTAAAATACAGTGATTGTTTTGGCATTAATTTTTATCTTCAAAGCATGGTATGTTGTTTCCTTTTACCAAAGAAATTCATTCACTAAGTCCCTCATAGTATTTATCCTGAAGAAAAGATGAAGAAAAAATTTCTGCAGGTCTTCAAATTAGAATGCATATGCTACAAAATCACTAGTCCATATGAAAAAAAAAAAAGGTATGTAATGTAGACTTCATTTCATCTACCTACAGATACTGTTTCACACATCATATATAAAGTAGAGAAATGAATTGATTTTCAAAAGTCTGCTCTAGTCATTAGTAGTTCATGCTAGTCTAGTTTGCCTCAGTTTCTTTACCTGTTTGCTATGAGAGGCTGGCTTAGATAAGAAATGGAAACAAGTGGTTCAGTCAGAAGAATTGGGTTTTAACCTTATATTCCACTGTAATCAGGTCATTCTGTTATAGTTAAGAAAGGAAGGAACTACTTTCTGCATCACAGCATTTTAGACTCTGTCAAATGGACCACCAAAGCTCAAGGGAAATTAAAATGAAGTACCAGTTATGCTTTCTGGCTGTTAAGACCACTAATTTTTTGCTACAATCTATCAAGGAAAAAAGTAATCCAAGAGATTTTTCTCTATGCACAAAAATCATTCATTTTTACTAGAATCTAATCTTCATTAAGATGGTTTCAGACATTCTGGAATTTAAGCATGCTACTTCACATTAATGGGGTAAGTAATATCCTAATGATATTTCTGTTTATTTCAAAGCTGAAGCCACAACCCAAAAACCTATCCATTAGTCTTACATAATATTTACATATTTATATTCTTACAAAAGCCTCAAAATTTTTCTAAGTAGGCACTTTATAATCATGAGAATAAAGATTCTGCTAGCACACAAATAGACTAAATTTCCCTATCTACTCAGAGTACCACAAGGGAGGTTCTTCAGTATAAAATAAAGTTTATCAGGTAAAAGAGACTAAAATGTTTCTCTTCCTGAGATCTACCAAGAATTAAATATAGTTCTAGTCACACAATGTCCTGAACAGTGCCAGACTGGCTCTCCAGGCACACTATCTTTTAAAATTACTGTACACACTGCTGATGCAGAAATGAATCACAGAAACAGTTTCTCTATACACATAAGTCAAATTTGCAATTAGCTTCAAAAGCTGGACTGCTAAAAAAAAAAAAAAGCTGGACTGCTAATTTAAGAGCTAGTCTTTTCAAAAGATATGCCTTACTATTTTATACAAACTTTTTTTTTTTTCTGTGCAGAAATTAACCTCGAAGGCCAGACCATCCATATCCATACTTCTTGTATTTCTTTCCCATTTGGCATTAGGATGGATATTATTTTTGCCACTACCTCAAAATAGGGCTTTCATCAGTACCACTTTAGTCTCAATTTCAGCTGACTCCTTCAGTTTTTTAGGCAACCTGAATTAGAACAGGAATTCAATCTTTTTTTTTTTTTTTTTTAAAGATTTTATTTATTCATGAGAGACACATACACAGAGAGGCAGAGACATAGGCAGAGGGAGAAGCAGGCTCCCTATGGAGAGCCTGACGTGGGACTTGATCCCAGGAACCCGGGGATCACGACCTGAGCCAAAGGCAGATGTTCAACCACTGAGCCACCCAGGTGCCCTGAATGGGAATTTAAGATTTTAGATTTTATATTTTTTTAATTTTATTTATTTATTCATGATAGACACAGAGAGGCACAGACACAGGCAGAGGGAGAAGCAGACTCCACGTAGAGAGCCCGACTCAGGACCCGATCCCAGGACCCCAGGATCACGCCCTGGTCCGAAGGCAGGCACCAAACCACTGAGCCACTCAGGGATCCCCAGATTTTAGATTTTATATAAAATCTCTTTTGAAGTACATTCTCCAGGGATGCCTGGAGAATTTATCTCTGGATAAATACAGAAAGCCTCCTCAAGACTTAAATTGTGACTGAGGGGTACCTGGCTAGCTCAGTCAGATAAGCATCCCACTCTTGATCTTATGGTTGTGAGTTCGAGAACCATGTTTGGTATAGAGATTAAAGAAAAGTTTAAAAAACTCCACAAAAACAAAAAGATTTAAGTGTGATTGAATTCTTCTCTAGGAATATATCAAAACTATTAGCGAGTCAAAGGGATTCAACATCAGCTTTGTTCATAACTTCAAGTCTTTAATGTTCATAGCAGGGTTAACTGACTCAACTAATTTCAAGACTAGGTATTTTAAGATTGAATGCTGACACTAGACCTTGAGAGAGCAATTTATTTTTTATTTTTTTTTTAGAAAAATTTATTTATTTATTTGAAGGGGGCAGGGAGACACAGGCAGAGAGAGAAGCAGGCTCCACGCAGGGAGCCTGACGCCGGACTCGATCCCGGGTCCCCAGGACAAGGCCCTGGGCTGAAGGCAGCGCTAAACCACTGAGCCACCTGGGCTGCCCAAGAGAACAATTTAAAATGTAAAATTTGAGAAAGGAATTTAAAATGTAAAATTTAAGACTCGTGAAATTTTAGGTTATCAAACAAGCACACAGAATGTCTACTTGAAGCTGTAAGTAATGTTTGTTTCAGAAAGAAAAAAATACCACTGGCTTGGCAGTCCTATTTACAGAAATTCTCCTGTTAACAAAGAGGGAGTGAGTGAGTGATTTACTTAAAAGATTTTATTCATGACACACACACACACAGAGGCAGAGACACACACAGGCAGAGGGAGAAGCAGGCTCCATGCAGGGAGCCTGATGCGGGACTCGATCCTAAGACCCCCAAGATCACGCCCCGAGCCAAAGGCAGACGCTCAACTGCTGAGCCACGGAGGCGTCCCGCAACGAGTTATATAATATACAAAAGTGCTAGGCAACATTACACTTGTTAAAAACTATTCTAACTTAACATTAGCTATTATTCCTCCATCCCTAAGTTGCATAATTTTAAGAGTGCCCTATTACTGGGGATGCCTAGGTGGGTGCTCAGCGGGTTGAGCGTCTGTCTGCCTTCAGCTCAGGGCGTGATTCCTGAGGCCGGGATTCAGTCCCGCATAGGGCTCCCTACGAGGCGATTTCCCTCTGCCTGTGTCAGCCTCTTTATGTCTCTCATGAATAAATAAAATCTTAAAAAAAAAAAAAAAAAAAAAAAAAAAAAGGAATGCCCTCTCCAATGCATTTCTAAGGCATTCCGATTTCCAAACACAAACTCTCAAAAAAAGTCTTAGATTTATGCCTTAAGAATACAAACAAATCCAACAGCATTAAGAATAACTTGGTTAGGGACACCTGTGTGGCTCAGCCGTGGAGCATCTGCCTTCAGCCCAGGGTGTGATCCCAGAGTCCTGGGGTCGAGTCCTGCCTGCGTCTGGCTCCCTACATGGAGCCTGTTTCTCCCTCGGCCTGTCTTCTCACGAATAAATAAATAAAATCTTAAAAAAAGAAAAAGAACTTGGTTACTCTTTCATACAGACTTTTTCCATAAAAATGTGTGAAAGTTATCTAGTCCAATCATAAAAACCGAACGAGAAAAATTCCAAGACTTATCCGGTAAGATGAAGAGTGTGAAACAACTCCAGCGGTTAAGAAAACAATGGACACAGAATTCAAGAAAGTTGTCCAAGATCACCCAGTCAAGGACGACTGTGAGCAGTTTATCACTTGCAGATTTTATTACCCTGGGACAAGAGAAAAAAGAAAAAGAAAAAGAAAAAGAAAAAGAAAAAGAAAAAGAAAAAGAAAAAGAAAAAGAAAAAGAAAGAACCCCAAACACTTTACATATAACAGAAACGGAAATAACTTTTGAAAAGGGCTGCCCTGAATCAAAGACACGTAGCCCATCTATCATTTCAAGTTATCACTGTGGCCAAACTATTTTTTTTTTTAAAGCTTTTTATTTATCTATTCGTGAGAGGCAGAGACACAGGCAGAGGCAGAAGCAGGCTCCCTGCGAGGAGGAGCCCGACGTGGGACTCGATCCCAGGACCCCGGGGGCACGACCTGGGCTAAAGGCGGACGCTCGATCACTGGGCCACCCAGGTGCCCCTGTGGTCCAATTTAAAAGACAGACCGCCTGGTTTCGGACAATCAAGAATCCGTGCGAAGACCAGTCGCCGCGTGCTGAGATCGAAGTCAGCCTCGGTTTACCCATCCGTCGGCCACTACGCCCACCCCTCCAGAGACAAACGGGCTGGCACATTGCAAGCTGCTGATTTTTGAGCCCCCCAGCCCCCCCCCCCATTCACCCGAGAAAAGCCCTACGTCTCTTAACAAGCTCGGTTAATAATTAAGACCATCCAGGTTCACTTTCGGTGCATTTTCCAGCAAAAGCTCGCACTGGATTACCCCGCCGCTGGCGCGCACGTGAGACGTTAGGGTCAGGAATCCCCCCGACCCAAGCGGGGCGTGGGCTCCCCGGGCCGGCGCAGGGGCTTCCGGAGGGCGGGGGCCGGGGAGCAGCGGCCCGCCCCGCCCCGCCCGCCCCGCCCCGCTCCCGCCGGCCGCCCGCCCCCGCAGGCCGCTTCGCTTACCTTCTCGCACAGCGTCCGCACCTGGTTCTCGTTCAGCTGCTTACACTCGTTGAGCTGCTCGACCCACTGGTCCAGCTCCTTGGTGAACGCCTTGTCGTCCATGGCGGCCCGCTGCCTCCCTCCCCCCACCCCGCCCCTGCCCTCCCGCGCCCCGCGCGCCGCTCCCCTCTCCCGCCGCCAGCGGCTCCCAGCGGCAGAGGAGGGAGCGGGGCGGCGCGGCTGCGGGCCCCTCGCCCCGCCCAAGGCCAGCGGGCGGCTCCCGGCGCGCGGCCTGCGGGGACCCTCGCCCGCCCCGCAGCCGGCGAAGGGCGCGGGGAGGTGGGCGGGAGCGCGGCGCGGGCCTTCGGCGAACCACCCGCCGGACGCTCACCCCGAGCCGCCGCCGCCGCCGCCGCCGCCGGCCTCTCCCGGCTCTCTCGCCCCTTCCCTCGCTCCCTCGCTGCCCTCCCTCCGGGTTTCCGTCAGCGCCCGGGCATTTCCGCCGGGAGCGGGGAGCCGGCGGCGCCCGCCGGGGCTCGGGACGCAAGAAGGCTGCAGCGCCCCCGTGCGGCTCGGCGGACAAGCGGCCCGGGGATGGCGCCGAGGCGGGCTCCTGTCCCTCCCTCCTCCCTCCTCTCTCTTCCTTTCCCACTTGGGTGAAAGCCTTTTCTTCACATCCTTTTCTCTGGGGACGTAGGCCCACCTTAGCCTCTTGCAGTGCTGTTTCCGCACTCTGGGGAGGAGCTGGGAAACCTGGGCCTTTCCCCTGCAGCGCTGTCCCCCCAGAGTCAGGCACTCTCCCAGAGCAAGCATTCAGTGTTTTTTTTTTTTTTTTTTTTTTTTAATTTTTATTTATGATAGTCACAGAGAGAGAGAAAGAGAGAGAGAGGCAGAGATACAAGCAGAGGGAGAAGCAGGCTCCATGCACCGGGAGCCCGACGTGGGATTCGATCCCGGGTCTCCAGGATCGCGCCCTGGGCCAAAGGCAGGCGCCAAACCACTGCGCCACCCAGGGATCCCAAGCATTCAGTGTTTATTGGGTCTATAAATGGATTCTTTCTAGCCTTAACCCTGCCGCCAACTAGCCGTGGACCCTAACATCTTAAAGCCTCTTTTTCTTTTTTTTTTTTTTAGGTCCACCCCCCCCCCCCCCCCCCCGGCTTGCCAGCGCGAGGGGAGGGTGGGGCAGAGGGCGAGGGACAAGCAGATGCCTCCTCTGGGGGGAAGGGAGGGAGTGGGGGGAGCCTGACCCCAGCCGTATCCCAGGACCCCGAGATCACGACCCCAGCCCAAGTCCCCCGCTTAACCGACTGAGCCACCCAGGCGGCTCTCCAAGCCTCCCTTTCATGATTTTTCCGTGATAACAGTCTGTGTCCCTTCCAGCTCCAGCGTTCTTCACTGCATTTTCTGCAGTGTTTACTGAGTTCTAATGATTTGGACATTCAACAAATACTTACTGAGCACCTGCTAAGTGCCACATCCCTTGTAGAGCAGGTGCTAAGCAGCCATACGGACTCTACAGAAGACACATACTGCCACTAACCCAGGCGAGAGCAACATCCTCTGTCAGGAGGCGAGCGCTGGGATCTTGGCTTTGCCAACTTCATAGCAGTGTCCTTGGGTAATCACCAAATCTCTCCCAACTTCAGATTCCTCATCTATTAAAAGGGCTCAGAAAGGCCTACCTTTTCAGGTTGTGAAGAAACATTTTACAAGTGCCTATCCAATAGTACAGTAGGGGAGCAACATGCCTTATCCCTCCTGGGCAGCAGTTACAGAAAGCTTTAGGACGGTGGCATTGGAATTGAATTTTGAACCTTCTTCCCAGGCAAAACTTTGAATTTGTCTGAAGAAGAGGAAAGAAGTTGCAAGGATTTTTTTTTTTTTTTTTTTTTGGTAGAGAACACGTGTGAAATATTATGGTCTGGAAAGCTACTTTAATCAATAGAAATAGGTCATATGGTGCAAAATAAGGCTGGAAGAGAAGCACAAAACATGAAAAGGTGATGAAACAATACTGAAGAGCCTGGCACCTGTTTAACTGCAATAGATGTTGTAGTCTCTGTGGACATTAGAGGTTTAAAGGAGGCTGAATTCTAGCCAAGCCTGGAGAGCTCAGAACTCAAATGAGGATGGTATTTCTGAAGTTCCTAGAGAATTGAGAACAGTAAAACAAAACAAAACAAACAAAACAACAACAAAAAGCCAGAGGAGAAATGGGAGCTATGGATACTGGTTGGGGAGAGAGGTCCTCAAAGTAGAAGCAAATGTGTTCAGAATGAACGTTGAGAATGTTCTTAGAGTTGGAGTAGGGAAATGAATTTGTGAAAATGGTGCTTCTGAAAAGTTTAGCTTTTTTTTTTCCTAGATGCTATGCGTTTTACTTGTATCTTCCTGTTTAATCCTTCAATAATCCTATGACACAGGTATTACTATCATCCTCTATTTTACAGGTGAAGAAACAGACACCTAGGGGGTCAAAAACATATCTAGTCACACAGATAGGAACTGATGGAGTAGGAATGAACACCCAAGTCAGCCTGATTTCTACTTTTATTTTGCATTATGTTCTCTGACCTCTGCAGTCCGATCAGAGTAGGGAAAGCTGAGGTTGGCTGAGCAGTCAAGGGACTTGGTCGGGATCCCTGGGTGGCTCAGCGGTTTAGCTCCTGCCTTTGGCCCAGGGCGGATCCTGGAGTCCTGGGATGGAGTCCCGGGATCGAGTCCAACATTGGGCTCCGGGCATGGAGACTGCTTCCCCCTCCTCCTGTGTCTCTGCCTCTCTCTCTGTCTATCATAAATCAGTCCATCAATCTTTTAAAAAAGGGACTTGGTGATTGCATTATCAGTTTTTGGTATTTTGGTTGTAAAGGCATCTTACTTAAAAAAACTAATTCTTTTTTTAAAAGGTTTTATTTATTTATTCATGAGAGACACACACAGAGAGAGAGAGAGAAAGAGGCAGAGACACAGGCAAAGGGAGCAGCAGGCGACGTGGGACTCGATCCTGGGTCTCCAGGATCAGACCCTGGGCTGAGGGCAGCGCTAAACTGCTGAACCACCTGCCCCCCCCCCAACTATAATTCTTTTTTAAAAATTTTATTTATTCATGATAGTCACAGAAAGAGAGAGAGAGAGAGAGAGAGAGAGGCAGAGACACAGGCAGAGGGAGAAGCAGGCTCCATGCAGGGAGCCCGACGTGGGATTCGATCCTGGGTCTCCAGGATCGCGCCCTGGGCCAAAGGCAGGCGCTAAACCGCTGTGCCACCTAGGGATCCCCCCAAACTATAATTCTTAAACAACTTTCTTTCTCTTTTCTTCTACCATGCATGTATGTATATACATGTTGTGTGTTTCATCTTGTGGAACATAATCATCAATCTCTGATCCTTACTCATCACTTACCATATAAAACTGCATTTAATCTTAGGTTTGCAAGCCACTTCTTTTTTTTTTTTTGCAAGCCACTTCTAATTTTTTTTGTTTACCAGAAGTGTTCTCATTTGTATTTGTTTACCTCTTTCCTTTTGGTCAAATACTTTTTAAAATCATTGATTTCAGCAGATCCTTTGCCTTAAAATTATATGCTAGATTTTGTTCTTACACAACTGACTGGGTTCTTTTAAAATATATAAATATTCGGATGCCTGGGTGGCCCATCAGCTGAGCCTTTGCCTCAGGGCGTGATCTCAGGGTCCAGGGATGGAGTCCCCTATCAGGCTCCCTGCGAGGAGCCTGCTTCTCCCTCTGCCTATGTCTCTGCCTCTCTGTCTCTCCTGAATAGCTATTGATAGTGGTTGGGGAGAGAGGTCCTCAAAGTAGAAGCAAATGTGTTCAGAATTAACGTTGAGAATGTTCTTAGAGTTGGAGTAGGGAAATGAATTTGTGAAAATGGTGCTTCTGAAAAGTTTAGCTTTTTTTTTTTTTTTTTTGAGTCCTTCCTAGATGCTATGCGTTTTACTTGTATCTTCCTGTTTACACATCACAATTTTGATACCATAATTTTCATTCTAGTCAACACTGTATAGCAGAGATTGCTGGAAGCCTAGCTAGTATCCACTGTACAATTCTGTTTGGAATAAAAGAAAAAAAATGCCCTACTTAAAAAAAAGATGCCTAAGAGTGGTCATGTGATGTATGTGTGTGTGTATAGTTTAAGTTACTTCCATCCTTACTGATTTAATTTTCTTTCTGAGGGATCCCTGGGTGGCGCAGCGGTTTGGCGCCTGCCTTTGGCCCAGGGCGCGATCCTGGAGACCCGGGATCGAATCCCACGTCGGGCTCCCGGTGCATGGAGCCTGCTTCTCCCTCTGCCTATGACTCTGCCTCTCTCTCTCTCTCTCTCTCTCTGTGACTATCATAAATAAATAAAAAATAAAAAAATAAAAATAAATAAATCAGCTTAAAAAAATTTTTTTTTCTTTCTGATATGTAGAACATTACGTAAGTTTCCAAAAGTAACACTTATCCAAAAAGGTGAATTCAGAAAAATGTCCCTCTTTCCCTTATCCCATTCACCCAGTTTTCTATGTAGTAACCAGTTTCATTGTTTTCTACGTTTTCCAGTGTTCTTTTATGCAAAAATATGCATATGTATTTCCCTCTTTCCTATGCTTTTCTCAATTTAATATTTCACAGAAAACACTCATTGTTGGCTCATATAGATTGTCCTCATTCTGTTTACAACTACATAGTTCTCCCTTGGTATATGTAACATAATTGTTCAACTATGCCTGAATGTTTGGGCATTTAGGTAATTGCCAAGATTTTGCAATTACAAATAATATATTTACATTTTATATGAGAGATTTATCATCTAAATAAATTCCTGCAAGCAGGGTTACTGGATCAGAGAGTAAAGGCATATGTAGTTTCATTAGATATTGACAATTTCTGCTGTTATTGAAATTGCACAACTTAACATTCCCACAGTGTATGAGTGTCTGTTTCCCCATAGCTTTTCCAACAGAGTACATGTTCAAGCTTTTAAACTTTTGCCAAAATGATAGATGAGAAATGGTATCTCATGTGTTTTTAATTTGCATTTGTCCATTTTTCATTTTTCTCCCAAACTAGATTACTATGAGTGGCTTAATTATGAATAATTCCTGAGATCTGGAGCAGGGATGTATATTCCGCCTATTTCAAGGACACTCCATGCAGTATCTGAACAAAATTGGGGTTTGGTTAACAGCAAAGAAATGCATGCCTAACCAGGGATAGCTGTTGAGTAGGCAAAGAACAGTCTGTCACACATACAGAAGGTATATCTATCCAAAATTTATTTATGCATGTTTTCTCACATGATGAGCCTTCAAGGAAATTAAGATGCAAAAAGTCAGTGAGTAATTAAGAAACACACTGGTACATTTATTAGTGCTGTTGCTAACAGGCAAGGTAGGGAGTAAATGTCAAGAATTGGATGAGTTATTAATCGTTTTAAAAATAACAAAATCATTTAAAAATTAGTGTTGAGATGGATTCTGACTCAAGATCTGAAAGCTATGAATGTTTGGAAATTGGAAAGTGGAGGTACCTCAGGTAATTAAAAACCAAATTACTGGATACAAAGACCGAAAAGTAGTAATCAAACTGGAAAAGAGTATCACGGGGAATAATGTTTTACAACAGTGAACATAGTAAAATAAGATCTTGTGGATAAGAAATACAGTAAATAAAATACATTAAATACTGACAGAAGCAAAAGATTTCATTTAACAAAGTGCTTGATGTACTGATTCATTCTGAGAGCTGTTTTTGGAGATACACGTGAAATAAAATACAGGAGAACACTTGAGAGTACTCAGCAACTGTCTATGAGTCAATGAATACTGGGATTAAATCACCTGAAAATGTTCCATGTTTCTGCACTGCACAAAAAGCCACTGATAATAACACTGAAAGCTAGAACAGCAAAAGTTGTTCTGAGTCTATTTATCTATTTATATTTTCATTTCTTCTATGGCCTTATTTAAATCTACTAAATATATCACAGGCCAATAAAGTGAAAAATCTCCCATAATAATCCTTATTTGTCTATTTCTGGGGTCTTAAAATTTTTTTCCTAAAAATTTTTCCAATTTTAAAGTACACAATATTATGTATAATACATTCATATATTATGTATTGATATTAACTTTATAACTTATTACTCTCAAATTTTATCTTAAGTTTGCTTATTAATATATCACCAATTTTCTTTTCTACAGGACAATTGGTAAATCTTTACCCAATATTAAACTGTGAAGATTGTTTATCTTTCCACTTATAACACCTTTTATATGTAACAGTGGTATGATAAGGAATGTATCTGGGGGCACCCGGCTAGCTCAGTAGGACTCTTGATCTTGGAGTCATGAGTTCAATCTGCACATTGGGCATAGATTTTTTTTTTAAGATTTTATTTTTTTATTCATGAGAGACACAGAGAGAGAGGCAGAGACATAGGCAGAGGGAGAAGCAGGCATGGGGAGCCTGATGCGGGACTCAACTCTAGAACCGCAAGACCATACACAACCTGAGCCAAAGGCAGACACTCAACCACTGAGCCACGCAGATGCCCTGGGCATAGATCTTACTTTAAAAAATAGTTAAAAAGATAAAAAGAATGTATCTGGTCTTTGTTCCTGGTTTCTGACACCAACCTTCCAAAAGCCTTGGAATTTCCTGAGTGATAGGAGTATCTTTTGTTTTTCTTTTTTTGTTTGATGTTTTAGAGAGAGAAGGGGGAGAGAGAACAGAGGGAGAGAGAAAGAATCTCAAGCAGGCTCCATGCCCAGAGTGTTAGTCCAACACTGGGCTTGATCCCACAATTTTGAGCTCATGATCTCAGCCAAAATCAAGAGTCCCATGCTTGACTGAGCCACCCAGGCACCCCAGGAGTGTCTTTGTTATACTAACCAGGTAACTCACAGTCGGCCTCAAAATAGCTTCCGAATGGGGACTGATCACTCAAAAGACACATCGTATGATGGGTCAGCCAACTTTGGGCCAGCCTGAATGTGGAGCTGGAGCTGGAGATTGAGCTCAATTGCGTGATCAATGATTTGCTTAAGCATACTTACATAATGGAACGCAACGAAAACTCTTGACATCAGAACTCTTGTGGATATTCCAAGTTGGTGAACACATCAATGTGCTGGGAGGTAAGGTGCCTGGATTTTACAAGAAGAGAAGACACAGAAGCTCTGCATCCCCATTCACTGGCAAGAAACTTGCTCTGCGCATTTCTTAGTTTGGCTCTTCCTGACCTATCCTTTATAATAAAACTATAATTATAACTATAGTGTTTGAGTGAATTTTGTAACTTGTTCAAGCAAATTATTGAATCTAAAAGGGTCATGGGAACCCCTGAATTTGTAGCCTGTATGGGGTACACCTGAAACTTTGGCTGAGCTGAAGTGGCTGTGTCCTGAAATGGGGACAGTTTTGTGAAGGACTTTGTACATCACTTGAGGGCTCTAACACCATGTAGTGTCAGAATTGAAATGAATTGCAATACACCCATTTACTGTCATGGAATTAGTGACAGAACAGTGCAACACATAAAGTTTTTATCTTAATACATCTTTTGACAGGTGAACTTATGACATTTCCAGTCTTGGTTACAACTATATTTAGCTTATTGTCATCTTAACATTTAAAAAATGTTGCCATAGTTACATAATTTTTAAAATTCACGTATATAGTTTATATCATTTTGTAGAAATTAACTCCCCACTTTTTTTTGGTTCTCAGATGCATAGGTATAATTATTTTAGGCATTTTGTCAACAAGTCTGTGCAAAATCCTTGCTTTTCTCTTTCTTCCTGGATACAGAATCTCATTTCTCTCTCTTGAAAAGTATTCTTTAATGTATTTGACATATATCCTTGAATTATCCATGTAAAATATATACTATTATGTCTCATATGCATTTAAATATATTTGTATTGTACCATGTATACATTTATTTCCAACTTCACTAAATGGTGACCATTACTGGATTTAGTATTTAGCTTCTAACTTTTAATGTATACTATTCCACTGTCTGAATCCACTGTAGTTAATTTCTCCAATGATATTACCTACTTTTCTGATTTTTTTTGAAATTCTGAGGAGTATGAAGTGGTATTTCATTGTAATTTGCATTTTTCCTCTACTAGTTAGTTTGAACATCTTTTTATACATTTGTTGGCCATTTGGACATCATCTTCTGTGATTTGCCTATTCAAATCACAGGAGGCTCAATATTCTTGTTTGTTGATTTCTGGGAGTATGTTCTATATGTCAGTCTCTAGTTTTATTTGTGTCAAGTAACTTTTCTCAGTCTGTCATCTCTCTCTGAAGTTCTTTGAACAGAAACTGTTGCCAAATCCATTTGATTTTCCTTTTTGGGATTGTTGAGTCTTAAATCATTCCCAGTCTTAGGTCTACATTTTAGTTTAACTCTTAGTATATGTTTGTTCACTGTGAAAAGCAGGGGTCCAGATGAAGATGTAATGATAGGGAAATACCACATAAACTCAGACTGAGGGACATTTTATAAATTATGTTTCAAATGTGTCAAGGTACAAAAATCAAGAAAAGACTGAGGAGACATTCTAGTCTAATGAGACCTGGCCATGAAATACAACATGTGGTTTTCAACTGGATCCTTTTGCTGTAAGGCCCACCACTGGGACAAATGGTGAACATTATACGGGGTCTAAGGATAGATGGTAGTAAAGTAATAGTTTTAATTTCTTGATTTTGATGATTGCACTATTATGTAGGAGAATTTTCTTCTTTGTAGGAAAACACACTGAAGTATTCAGGAGTGGTGAGGAATCAAGTCAGTAACTTACCCTTAAATAGTTCAAGAGTAAAAGCTTTTCCAACTTTTCTGTAAGTTTGTGACTGTTTAAAAAACTTTTTTATTCTGCAGATACAAATAGAGGTAAAAATCAGTAACCCTTACCTGAAAACAAGATCATTTTACATCAACAGGAGCCCATTTTCCAATTTTTTAAATGGGAAAAATTATAATGCACACGCCAGCCTCAAATTTCCAATTTCCTAAAATGTAGCAAAAACATGATAAATTATCCATATACAAATAACAGGCTATCATGTTCGAGTATAAAATGCTTAAAACATGGATTTCTGATCACCAATGTTCTTTAATTTTTAATTAAAAAAATTGACTATTTTTTAAATATTTTATTTATTCACGAGAGACAGATAGAGAGAGGCAGAGACATAGGCAGAGGGAGAAGCAGGCTTCTTGCAGGGACCCTGATGCCGGACTTGATCCCGAAACTCTGGGATCACACCCTGAGCCGAAGGCAGATGCTCAACTGCTGAGCCACCCAGGCGTCCCTAATTTTAAATTTTTTAAAAAAGATTTTGTTCATGAGAGACACACACGAGAGAGAGGCAGAGACACAGGCAGAAGGAGAAGCAGGCCTCCCTCCCACCCTGCCGGGTGGGGAACCCAATCCAGGACTCGATCCCAGAACCCGCGGATCATGATCTGAGCCGAAGGCAGACATTCAACCACTGAGACTGAGCCACCCAGGCATCCAAACAATATGGTTTTAATAAAAAGTAGCTTTGTATATGCTAGTTATTTTTTCTATCTACAAATTTCTTCAATGTGCTTTCATCTGGCATGGGACTCATAACAGGTACCAGGCATACCAAGGGCTACACATGAAAGATAAATGTGGAAAAAAGCCGTTAGGACAAATATGCAATAGCTAAGAAAAGTTCATCTTGAGTATTGGCTGTGATATCAAGATACGTATCCTATTTTTGACACTTGGGGCATTTCTAAAAATGGGATTCTAAAAGATCTATCTTTGCCTTTGGAATGTCACAAGACTTTTCTATACATCATGTTGTTAAACATTTCATCAAATGTGGGGGGTATATTTTTTCCAATATTAAACTGGCTGAAAAAAATATATAGTGAGTTTTGTATATTAAAAGCCAAATGCAGCATTGGGGAAATGAAAATCAACACTGCAAAGATATATCACCTCGTATCCATTAGGATGACTACAATGAAAAAACACAAACATGGGGTGCCTGGGTGGTTCATCCAAAATAATGAAAAGCAGTCTTTTTTTGGAAATATTATTTAATTTAATATTTATTTTAAATATTTTATTTATTCATGAGACACACACAGAGAGAGGCAGAGACAGAGGAAGAAGCAGACGCCTAACAGGGAGCCCGATGTGGGACTGCATCCCCGGACTGGGATCACACCCTGAGCTGAAGGCAGATGCTCAACTGCTGAGCCACCCAATCTTCCCTAAAAAGATTTTATTTGAAAGCACAAGCAGGGGAGAGGGGTGGGGGGGGGGGAGAAGCAGACTCCCCATTGAGCAGGGATTCCAATGTGGGGTTCGATCCCAATACCCAGAGATCATGATCTGAGCTGTAGAAGCCCAACCATCTGAGCCACCCAGGCGCCCTTGAAAAGTAGTTTTGGTTTTTTTTTGGTATATTTCTTTTATTGGAGTTCGATTTGACAACATATAGCATAACATCCAGTGCTCATCCCGTCAAGTGCCCCCCTCAGTGCCCGTCCCCCAGTCACCCCATCCCCCCCCCCCACTCCCACCTCCCCTTCCACTACCCCTTGTTTGTTTCCCAGCGTTAGGAGTCTCTCGTGTTCTGTCTCCCTCACTGATGAAAAGCAGTCTTGAAGAGATACTTGTGCATCAGTCATTCATATTATTATTCATAATCGACAAAAAATGAAAGCAACACAAATGTTCAAAGGATGAATGGATAAACAAAACGAGTATATACATACAAGGAAATACTGTTCAGCCTTAAAAAGGAAATTGTGACACATGCTACAACATGGATGGACCTGGAGGACATTATGCTAAGTGAAATGTCAAAAAAGAACAAATATTGTAGGATTCCGTTTCTGAGGAGTCAAAATCAGAGACAAACTAGTGGTTGCTAGGACTGGAGAAGAGAGAAAAAGAGGGAGTTGTTTAACGGGTTTAGTTTCGGCTTTGCCAGTTGTAAAAGTTCGGGAGATGGGTGGCACTTTCTTCAAAATTGATTGTTCCCCGCCCCAAACTTATTCTCTTCAAATGCTATTCTGAAGCTTATTCTGCTCCATATCCCTCATGAGAGGCAGGCTCTCTACCTCTCTTCCTTTCTCATTATCCCCAAACCATTTACTTCTCTGATAATTTCCTGGCTTTATACCCACCCTCTTAAACCTTTCCGACAGGTCAACTATACCAAATAAAACAAAGTAATGTTTCAAATATGTCATCTATTGAAAATGCTCACATACAGCCTGTTCAGCCAGCGATGCTACTTTTGTGATCTTCCACTAATTTTTCAGGGCAAAATATTGGGGATGGACTAAAAAACAATTTTCTCATCCTGCTTTTTGGGTTCTTGATCTAGGAACCTGCAATAATGAAAAAGTTCTCCTATAACCTCTGTGAGTACCCATCAAATAGCAAAGTAAAAGCAATTTGTTAGTGAATATTTTATCCTGAGTGTTCCTCTTGGCGGTTAGAGTAAAAAAAAAAATCAGAAAAGATCTGATGGTATTGACAAGTTTGTTTGTTTTTGAAAAGACAAAATGAAAATCCATTCCATTCGGTATTTACTCTAAGTTACAAACAGCAGATGTATATTAAGCATATTCTGAGCTCAGCAGTATGATGGACATTTGGAATTGAAGAATCAATGAGATATCTCTGGCTTGAAAGCAGTGTACAATCTTTGTTAAGGGTGGGAGAGACAAAAAAAGAAAAAAAAAAAGAGTGGGAGAGACATGCAGGAAACCAGCCGTTAAAACAAAGTGAGGTAAATAATGTGAGATGCTTCTTGTTGGTGTTAATAGGTCTTAAGACTATATAATTCATCCTACTAGAATTTGGAACACTTAGAAGAGTAAGGCAACCCTAGCCTGAGTCTTGAACAACCTTTTTTGAGTTATACATGTTGAAAAGTTCAGAGGTCTTTAGATAGAGGGGACACATGTGATTATAACCTAAAGTATTCCACTCATGTATGTGGGTGTATGCATTATGGGGAAGTAAAAGGGATACACATCACACCCCATTTCCCATGGAATGATTTAAGTTGACAAAGAGAAATAGCATTATCCCTTGGCTGAACCCTCAGTTTACCCCAGGAAGAAAAGGAAGTACAGGCACATCCCATAGAACATATCCCTGGTTCAAGTATTCCTGGTAGAGTTCTTATTTTTTTAATGGTGAAATGTACATAACAAAATTTATCACCCTATTTTTCAAGTTTACAGTTAGCAGTAATATTTTCATTAATATTCAGATGAGGTTTCAGAACACCTTGGTTGAGAATGAGTAGAAGTCATTAGTTACTTGATATAGCAGAACTCCCAACATGAAAAATACATTCACTTCTCAATACAACTAAAATGATCCTAGCCAAAGGACTAGAAATACTTGTATGCACATAGAACAATTAATTTTTAATCAAACATGCAAAAATGTAAAATTACTGTAATGCTTTTTGCATATTCTGTAATTCAAATTTTAAAAGAAAGGATTATGTATAAGGTACATAAATTGATGTCTGGAATTAAAAAAGCAAGTGACATGTCAAAGAAGAGAAACTTAAGACATCTTACATTCTTTTCAAACCAACGATACTGGAAACTATTAACTGATATACACAAAGATGACTGGAGGGATCTTGCAGGGCCTTCTGAATGAAGGCATTATAAAATAAGCAAATAATGCTTTCCTTTATGGGGTTGATATAAACATTAGTTGATGCACGTGCAAATAGAATAGCATACTTCTAGCACAAGTCTGATGTTCAATAGTTGCTGCCTCATTGTAAATGCAATCTTTAACCAAATATGCTCAATTGACTAGTTTTCTCAAAACAAAGATACTCATATTAAAAAAAATGAATGTCATAAATCTAATTTTTTAAAATTTATTTATGATAGTCACAGAGAAAGAGAGAGAGGCAGAGACACAGGCAGAGGGAGAAGTAGGCTCCATGCACCGGGAGCCCGATGTGGGATTCGATCCCGAGTCTCCAGGATCGCGCCCTGGGCCAAAGGCAGGCGCCAAACCGCTGCGCCACCCAGGGATCCCTAATTTCTTTTTTTTTTTTAAGATTTAATTTGACAGTGAGGGAGAGAACACACAAGCAAGGAGAGCTGTAGGCATAGGCAGAGGGAGAAGCAGACTCCCCACTGAGCAGGGAGCCCAAAGCAGGGCTGGAACCCAGGACCCCAGGATCATGACCTGAGTCAAAGACTTAAAACCGACTGAGCCACCCAGGTGCCCCAGATCTAAGTTATTCTTACCTAATAAAGGAAAATAGACTTTAAAAATGAAAGGAGTTACAAATCCCAAGATATTTGCAGTTTCCTGTGGCAACAAATTAGAATGCGGTGTATTATGGGATTAAGGGTTCCAAAGAGTATTTCAAAGGAGGTTTCTTAAAATTGCCAGAGGGATTCTTTAATGGTTACAAGATTCAGAAATAAGAAGTTAACAATAAAGCAGGCAGCAGAGCGTACACTTCAGGAAATGAGGATTTATAGTCTTATAGAATTTTCCTGTCTTAATCTTTGAGTTTTTTTTTTAAAGATTTTATTTATTTATTCATGACAGACACACAGAGAGGGAAAGAGAGAGGCAGAGACACAGGCAGAGGGAGAAGCAGGCTCCATGCAGGGAGCCCGATGTGGGACTTGATCCTGGGTATCCAGGATCGGGCCCTGGGCTGAAGGCGGCGCTAAACCGCTGAGCCACCCGGGCTCTTTTAATCTTATTTCCACATTGCATTACTAAGCAACCTCTTTGTTTCTTTTCGTAACCTAACTGGGAATCTGAAGTCACTGCTCTTACAATTGTATTTGTCAGAATTTAAAGTGTTTGTCTTACAAAAATAATTACATTTTCTTCCTCCACAATCTCAAACTGCATGGACAATTGGGAGTTTATCATGGTACTCAAGCACTATCAATATTGTACAAACTGAAATCAAACTATGTCTATAAAAGATTTTTTTAAGAAACCACATATTCCTGAACATACTATTTTTTGCTCTTAAAATTATACCCATCGAAAAAAGTATGGAGCCTTCCTCTATTTTGAAAACTTAAGTCATTACTTTAAAAAATGTCTTTAGGGAAAAATTAGCCTGAAATGACTTCAGTGGAAAAGAAACTTTGGATATGTACACAGATTTAAAAAGCATATACCTCAAAAAACTTATAAGTAAGGATGATATGCCTTGGAACATTGTAATAGAACTCAAAAAGGCTCTAATGATGACAAAGACATTGATGTCAAAGATGCATGACAGGATACAATGACATTGTTCTACAAAATGAGTTAAAAGTTTTTTTCTTTTTTAAAGGATTTATTTATTCATGAGACACACACACACACACACACACACACACACACACACACACACACACAGAGGCAGAGGGAGAAGCGGGCTCCATGCAGGGAGTGCGACATGGGACTCGATCCCAGGTCTTCAGGATCAGGCCCTGGACTGAAGGCAGCGCAAAACCGCTGAGCCACCTGAGCTGCCCCCAATTTTTCTTTTTAAAAGACTTATTTATTTAGGGTTCCTGGGTGACTCAGTAGGTTAAGCATCTTCCTTTGGCCCAGGTCATGATCCCAGGGGTCCTGAGTAGGGAGTCTTGAATTAAGGAGTCGGTTTGTTCCTTTGCCTCTGCCCCTCCCCCCTGCTTGTACTCTCTCTCAAATAAATAAATAAAATCTTTAAAACAATTATTCAGAGAGAGAGAGAGAGAGAGAGCACGTGTGAGCAGGGGCAGGGGGCAAAGGGAGAGAGAGAATTCCATGCAGTCTCCATGCTGAGAGTGGAGGAGCTAGACTCAGGGCTCCATTTCATGACCAGAGCTGAAACTGAGTCTGATGCTTAACCAAGTGAGCCATCCAGATACTCTAATTAAAAGAATTTTAGATAGTTTTATATAACACAATTGATATTTAAGCATACATCCATGTCTCTAAAAGTTTATGTATTTAAGTTCATTAAAAACGGTTTTGGGAATTCTCTCATTGTGAAATTGGGGGTACAGCCTTGTATTTGGCTAGATTCAGAACTTAAGTTTAAGCGGCACTTCTATGTGGAAGGCAGAGTGATATAATTAAAACATAAGAATATAGAAGTTAGGGACTCCTGGGTGATTCAGCAGTTGAGCATCTGCCTTTGGCTTGGGGTGTGATCCAGGAGTCCTGGGACCAAGTTCCACATCGGGCTTCCTGCATACAGCCTACTTCTCCCTCTGCTGTGTCTCTGCCCCTCTCTCTCTCTGTGTCTCTCATGAATAAACAAATAAAAAAAAAATCACAAAAAAAAGAATATAGAAGTTAGTTTGATTACCTCCCTGAACATCTCAGCTTGCATATATATCAATCATGTAATCATTCTCTATTCCATTATTTTGTTTTTTTTCCATATTCCCATGATGTGAAAGAAATTACTTATGTGTGTATCACTTACCTCTCTTTAATGGTATGAGAACTGCATGAAGGCAAGGACTCTGGCTTGTCCTACGAAACTCCAGGCAGTAAGGAAGTTTGGAGGAAGGGAGGAAGTCTCTAGCAGTTTATTTAGTCAGTTCTTTGTGGGTTGTTTCTCATGTAATGGGTACTTGTAAACCAAGGACCATTTGTATCTTTGTTCATTAGTCAAGAAACACAAAAGAAAAAAAACACTGAAACTAGAAGGAATTTGGTTTATTCAGGTAACTCTTTAATTCCAGAACAATAATATTTGCAAATAACCAGGTTTTTAAAAATAATGTTTGCTCAGATTTTAATTTGTTCTACTTTTACTTTTAGAACCAAAACACATATTTGAGCGGGGGGTTGGGGAAGAAAATGCTTCAGTTTTTCATGTTATATTTCAAAGTGTAGATTTTAAAATGTAACTGAATATTTAAATAAGGTGTCTTTTTTTTGGAAGAAATCAAAACTCTTGAAATAAAAGTATCACAAAACAGTATTAACAGAATCTGAACATTGTTTAAAGAAAATATCCTTTTAACATTTAACTTCTGGCTTACCTAATAGAGACATTTAAATAATAAATCTGTAACATTTTCCCACAACTAAACATAAACCAAATGATGGAGACAAAGTCACTTTTTAAGTCACAGTATTACTGTTCAGGAGTTCAGGTGTTATAGACTATTTTCAAATAAAACAGCTATATGGACAAACCTCCCTATCCTCCTCTCCTGTCCATGTTGTTTTGATATTGCTTTAATTCTATAGTCTTCAAATTCCTTAGTTCTTTCAGCTGCAGCTCTTTGCTTGACTTTCCTCATTTAAAGATCTGTTAGAGAAGAATCTAAAGTATTCCAAATTCCATTCTATTTGGTGGATGTGAGTAAAGAGGCTTATCCTGGGGGTTCTAAGTGTTTTTCTAAATTGAAAAATTATTCTACAATAAATTAGGCTGAATTAAACTCTTTTTAGAGGTTTGTACTAGGTAACATGAAAAGTCTGCCAACATAGAAAGTTTGAGAAAACATTAAGGCTCTGCTAGCTATCTGTTTAGATTTAGCCAATGCAAATTTCTTGTCATGTTTTTGGGCCCACTGCGGCTTGAGAAAGGTCTATCCAGTTGTGTGGGATCTTTATAGCTAGAATCTGACAGGAAACAGGAATGGGTGTTGATGGGCAGAGATGGTGCTGAAGACCACATTTATATACTATAATCCCAGTTGTTCTATGATGATTATCTCTGAGACATTTTTTGCTTTTGTGGAACATTGGAAAAGGAAAAAAAAAACCTATGACCAGAGCATTAAAAAACTTCTATTTGTGGTGCATTATTTAAACTACTAAAATATTGACTAAACTAATGGCAAAAGGATAAGAAATTATTCCTTATTATCTGCTACAAAATCACTTTTAAAAAATGTTTGAATTGTGAAATACAAAGGAAATAAATCTTGTGGAAGGGGCTCATGGGAAAAGTTTTAATTAAATATGCTGTAAATTCAATACAATGATATAAAACTACTTCAAACATAGAAACTTTAAAAATCTCTACTCAAGAACAAACACTGAACATATACAAACCAAGTTCCTTATTAAAACATATTTTACAAGTACAAATTAGAAAATATAGAAATGAATTTCCCATTAGACACAGAATTGTAAATTATATGAAGTATCAAGAATTATAAAATAAAAAAAATAATTATAAAATAATTGGTCTAATTGACTAATTCAAGTAAAAAAAATCCTTCTTTAGTCTGAGTCAAAAGGCAAAATGCTAGCATAAATGTATTAAAAATATCAGAAAAATCTTAAAGATTTTACTACTATTGCTTAATTTTAATCATATCAAATGTTACATTTACTCTTATTCCATTAGAATAATCTCAAAATAATCTCTATATAACTGTAACAGTTGTGATGGAAACATTTCAAAATATAAATTTCAAAATATTGTTAATGTTTCTGATGGATATTGAAAATGGCCTACTACATTCACTAAAATATTGCATGGAAATAATTTTGGTATTTAAGATGTCAGAAATCGACATGTTTCCAATTACATTATATGATATACTGTTGATTTAAACATTTTATAAAGAGCTATATGGTTTCTGTTTCTTACCATATTTACATATAAAAAATGTAAAAACAAAAAAAAGTAAGTAAAAAATACTTGGAAAAACATGTTAAATCCCCTTTATTTCAGTAGACAGAAGGCTTTTTTCAATGTCCTGGCTGAAAGGGTTCTTGTTGGCATGGAACTGAAAGAAAAAAAGCCACAAAGATTTGAGATAAGTTAAAGATGCCGACTAATGGTACGTAATAGTACAGTGGAAGACCCGACTTAAGTTAGAGCCAAACTGCACATCTGCCCTTTAATAGCCATGGGATCTTAAAAAGTTATATAAGGCTCTCCAAGCAGTACTTTCCTTATCTGTAAAAGAACAATAGTGTCTCTACAGGTATTCTGCGAGAGATAAACGGGGTTAAGGATGTAATGTGTCTCACACACAGAGCTCATTTAGCCCCTTCCTTTAATTCCATTTATGGTGCTGAATATAAGCATCAAGAGCAAAACATCAAGAAATGGGTCACAGGGATTTTCATACCTTTAGAAGAATGCAGTTCCTGAAAGCATGAGAAGTGAACTCTACAGATTATTTGCACTTAGGAAAACTAAATGAGGTGGCTTATTGCCTTGTAATATTTTTAGAGTTACTTTTGAATAATACAATAGGTAGATAGTTGTTTCTTTTCCTTTATTTTCACTTGACTAATATAACCAAGTAGGTTAACAATTAAAATTCTTGAGAATCAAAGCTGGATTTGATTCAGAGATATCTTTTTTAAGCATCACAAACATTAATTATTAACAAGAGAAAGCTCAAACTCTGAAAACCTTTATGTTAATGAAACAATTACATTCAAGATTTCCTATTTCAGAAATGAAAATTTCTAGTTTAGACTCGCCGCATCTACTATGTTTGGTGTGTTTACATTACAGCAGCAGTGTATCAAATTAATCAAAAAGGATAAAGCACCGTCATATACTTCCCCACTTCCACTCCTATGTCTTTCTCCTTTCCTCTACAGGTTTTTCTTCAGGTTCTGTTTTAGGTGAACAATTTCCATTCCTGTTTAAATTATTTTGTGGACCGGGATAGGAAGGGAAAGATACACAGGTAATTACAATACCATATAATACTCACATGCTTTATCATGTGAGAAACACACACAAGAAGTACTATGAAGTACCAGAGGAAATGTCACATGGGAGAACAGGATGAAGTTCAACGTGACTTGAATACAAAGGTGGAAGTGGTGGGAGATGAGGCTGTATAAACTGTGAAAGACTCTGCACTCCACGCTAAAATATTTGAATTTTATCCTATAGGTCACAGAGTGTCAGTGGCAACTCCAATGTAGAGGTGCTACTGTGATCAGATTTTTAAATTAGAAACAGAACTATTTTAACAAGCTGCTTCTTATCCAATTCAGACAATGAATGAATAAATGAATTCAATTAATTTTTTCTATTTACTAATTTATAAGAATCTAGAGTTGGAAAACAACTTTTTATTTTATTGCTATTATTTTTTTTATAGATTTTATTTATCTATTCATGAGAGACACACAGAGAGAGAGGGAGAGACACCGGCAGAGGGTGAAGCAGGCTCCATGCAGGAAGCCCGATGCGGTACTCGATCCCGGGACTCCGGGGTCACGCCCTGGGCCGAAGGCAGGTGCTAAACCGCTGAGCCACCCAGGGTTCCCCTTTTATTGTTATTTTTAAGTTTATTTATTTTTAGTAATCTCTACACCCAATGTGTAGAGATCAAGAGTCACATGCTCTTCTGACTGAGCCAGCCAGGTGTCCCAGGAAACAACCTTTTAACTTGAAAGAAATTCTCTTGCATTTTTCTGTTTAAGACCATAAAAGATTAGGTTAAGCTTTACTTACAGTATATATTACTTCTGATGGTAGAATATTGGGATGTTAATGGATAACTGTAGTTTTTGCATGATTAATCATTGTTTTTATATTTTGTTTTATGCTGGTAAATCTATATTTCAATTTAATCTTAAAAATCTATGTTTTAATTATGATATTTTACAAATGGAATTGTACTTAAGAGAAAAAAATTTCAAGTTCTAGTGGCAATTACCAAGTTGTTCCATTCACTTATGGCCAGATATACTGTATTAGAATACCAAGAGAAAGAGAAAGGTTGCTTTATCTGACTGAAGTTTCTTTCCAACTTGGTTTTTTACTCTTCGTCTCCATTTATCAAAATAATGTATTTTCATGGTAGGAAATCTAGAAAATATAAAAAACTCTCTCCACAATTCCCCAATTTTATCACCCAGAGGCAGACAAGTCAAAATGTTGGTGTCTTTCATTTCAGTATTTCTAGGCATTTCTTTATTTACACAGGTAAATATATATGACAAAGTTTTAAAAACTGTCATTAAAAACTTTTATAAACCCTGTGATTGTTGCATTGTATTTCATGGAATGGATTAAGAATAATTTACTTAACTACTTCCCAAAGTTGGGTTTTACTGAAGGACATACTAGTGATATTACCGATTCTTTTTGTTTCAATCTTTGACGATCGGATTCCCATCTGACAACATAATTCAACTCTGCCTAAGATTTGAACAATTCTACAAGTCTGCACAGAAAAATGACTGCTATAGATCATCACCTGCTGTAAATTTCATTTACATAAATGTACAAAGAAATAAAAGTAAAAACTCAATAGAGCACTAAAACTTCTAAAACTCACCATATGTCCAAGGAGCTTCTGGAAGCACACCTGAATCAGGAGGGTAAGGGTATACAGCTTGTTGGAATGGCTGATGGGGAGCATACTGTGAAAAAATCGGCTGCTGAAAATTGTAAGAAACAGGCACTTGAGATTGAAAATACCCATCCACTGGCACAAAGTTATTTGCTTGCGGCTCCCCAGCAAAGTAACCAAAATATTGAGAGTACAAAAGATTAGGATGTGTGTTTTGGACAGTACTTGCAATTGCAGTCAACATCCCAGAAGGAGGTGCCTGTACCTCATATGATGTTATTCCACGATATGTCTGTGTGAGGGAACTGCTGCCACTGCTGCTATAATGATAAACACACCAAGCATGGTAAGGATATGAAGTTCCAAATGAATGCTCAGAAGAATTATATATTGGGGTACATGCAGACCGTGGAAGTTCATTCCAATATGCAGCAGCATTCTGAGTTAGGACTTTTGAATTTTCATTATTCTGCTGTTCAGAAAAAGAATATTCTGCTGTTTGATTTACATTAAGGGTTAAGTTCTCAGATGCTTCAACAGGTATAGTACTGGGACTCAAAGTATCCTTCATATATTTTTCTTTTAACTCAGTTTTTGCAGGCTGAGTTTTATTTACATGCAGAATAGGAGATTTGTTCTGGGTAAGTTTGGGTTCTGTAGCATTGGTGCATGCAGAATTTTTAATAGATGAATTTAATATTTCATTATCTTGCAGTTCAAAGACAGTGTCATCATTCATTCCTAAATTGGCAGGGATGTCCCCAATGAAATGGAAAATAGGGTTTGAGAGCACTGATGCATCAGGCAGAGGAGAAGCATCAGTTCCTGGTTTTATGTCTGAGGGACAAGATTTCTCTGCAGGAGTAAGAAATCTCTGTGAAGGCATCCTGCAGTCTTTTGGAAATATTCTGCCATCTACACTTCTTTGTTCACAAATTGCAAAAGAAGAACAATCTTTCTTATCACTCGTTTCAGTAGCACTAAAATTCACATTACTTTTCTTCATGCTATTTAAGTTCCCCTGTTGTCCAGTGAAGTCTTCTGAAGTATCAGGTGAAGTATTAGTTACATATATTTTGCCCTCTGACTTTGATGTGCAAATGTCTTTTAAGTTCTTTAAAGGTAAAACTGAGCCAGGTAGTGATCTTTCCACCTCAACCTTTTTTGGAGATACATGGTGTCTTTTCAGATTGTCAGATGAACTTGGTCCTATTTCACTTTCACTTTCGGGATGAGATCTTGTAGTCCTATTAAGTATAACACACACATAAAAACAACTTAAAATACATGGAGTCCCCAAATCTTAATGTAAACACATATTTGAAGTTTTTATTCAGGAGAATTCTTAAGATTTACATTTTCTCTATCAGCAGTATTTGGGTAACTTATTTCCCCAGTTTTACTCCCTTGTTTTGAATTCAGATTTTTTCCTGCTGAATGTGATATACTCCACATTTCAAATGTATTTCTAATACATTTAGAAATATATACAGTGCATCAATATTGTAATTATTTTATGCATTGGACATTTCCTAAAAGCGGCTTTTAGAAGTAGGAAATTACATCCAGTTTTTTTTTTACTGTAGTTTTGCATTCATATATTTCCAACTTGTTGATCTTCTCTACTTGTAAATGGCTATATAGAACTGACAAAACCACCAGCTGTGCCCTGCCCCTGCCAAAAAATCATCTTCTGTTATCAGGAACTACTAAGATATTTGTTTGTTCAAGGTTGAGAAGAGGAAACACAGACCTCCAAAATATGATGCCAATTTAATATCCCTGACATTCCTACCTAAATTTAGAAAGTCTCACCCGGGCTGAAGGAAGCATTCACTATGGAAATGTCTAGAGCAAGATAGTTAATTTAGGTCCCCCAGGATGATTATATTTTTTGGTGTCTCATCAAATTCTTTGAATTACATGTGGAAAAGAACATGATGAAAAGAAAAAAATAATCACTCCTCCCATGCAAAAGAAATTAATCTTGGGCCTGGAGTTTGTGTATCTAAATCATGAAACTAACAGCTCTGTATTTTATTTTACCTAATCCAGTCTCCCCTAAAAGGCATTTTAGTGACAACATCATCATTCTTATCCAATCCTGTATAATACTTTGACAGTTTTCAGAAAGTACAATTTTGGCTTTATCACATTTCCTATCTTTTTTTTTTTTAAAGATTTTATTTATTAATTCATGAGAGAGACACACACACAGAGGCAAAGACACACACAGGCAGAGGGAGAAGCAGGCTCCATGCAGGAAGCCTGATGCGGGACTCGATACCAGGTCTCCAGGATCACGCCCTGGACTGAAGGCAGCACTAAATCGCTGAGCCACCCGGGCTGCCCACATTTCCAATCTTTAAGTGATGTCTTAACCCTATAGATTGACAGCTGCCTGTATGGTTACTCTTTTATGCATTCTCTTAGAGAATATTCTCCCATGAAAATAGCACCCTGTATTTTTTTTATTTTTATTTATTTATGATAGTCATACAGTGAGAGAGAGAGAGGCAGAGACATAGGCAGAGGGAGAAGCAGGCTCCATGCACCGGGAGCCCGATGTGGGATTCGATCCTGGGTCTCCAGGATCGAGCCCTGGGCCAAAGGCAGGCGCCAAACCGCTGCGCCACCCAGGGATCCCAAGCACCCTGTATTAACCTTCTATTTGGATTCATTTTCTTGCTATGTGAGACAAAGTCTGATTCTTTGAGTAGCAAATACCACCTATATTTAGTTGCTAAGACGATTATAGAAATGGTTTATGTTATCCCTTTTCATCTTTATGCCACTACACAACCAAAGATTCTAGAAAAGGATTCTAGAAATGCAATAAATAAAATGTAGATTTAAAGAACCAAAACCAAGTAAGACAGAAACGAGAATGCTCATCTTTTTAATTCTGTATTACTCATTCTCCTTCACAAAATGGAAAAAAGATGTGAATAAATGAAGCCTGTGATAATTTGAAAATTGCAGAGAGCTGAATGAAATTAGAGATGGTCAACATATTCAGTGGTGCCATCTCATGTCAAAATATGAACCATGTAGGGAGTTTTTCATAAAAATAATTAAGTTTAAAGAACTAGCCTTTATTTTTGAAATCATGTTCCTCCTATATTATGATGTTTAAACATCCTTTTATGAAATAGTAGTACATTTATAATATATGTTGATGACTAAGTTCCCACTTAGTAATATAAGTCAGCAATTTCTATCTTTTTAACCAATTTTGAAATCTGCCTAGTAATACCCACAAGTTTAAAAAAACTCAGTCTAATCACTTGTCATATTATCTCCTTTTTAGCAAACCAGTTACTAATCCCCATGAATTCTTTAAATGATGTCTGTCAAATACGAATTGTACTTTCTTATTCTAAAAACATCACTCTTTTCTAACTTACTACTACTTCTAACTCTACTCAGAATCTTCTTATCCTTTTTTTTTTTATGATAGTCACACACAGAGAGAGAGAGAGGCGAGACATAGGCAGAGGGAGAAGCAGGCTCCATGCACCGGGAACCCGATGTGGGATTCGATCCCGGGTCTCCAGGATCGTGCCCTGGGCCAAAGGCAGGCGCTAAACCGCTGCACCACCCAGGGATCCCTCTTCTTATCCTTTAAATCACTGAAAAAAAACCCATTTCACAGTACATTACTTTTCAATACTTACAGAATGAAGTTCAAATTCCTTAAACCTTAATGCACTGTATAATCTGAAATCTTATTCTCCCTCCTAACCTTACTCTTTTCCTCTCAGTTACATGCATGATCCAATAGAAGTATATAAATAAATGTGTTAGTATTGTTCCTTAATATGTGCTTAATTTTGTTTAGTTTTTCTTCAGATAGGGCTGATGGCAACTCTTACCTTGGATGCTTGAATGTTGTCTTTTCTTTGTCGACTTTTGTGACATCTTTCATGTCAATCTACATTTTAAAAAGTTATAAAGAAAACCTACATTGGTGATGGTATAAAATGCAACATAAATATTATTTTCACATCAGATACTTAAAATTGCTTGTTCTGTCATCATCTAAAATGCACTGTCATAAGCTACGTTCATTAATCCTCCCCATTTAAAAACCAGTGACTCTGCTGGACTTCCCATATGTCATAAATGTCTGGAGAAACTTTTCTAAACAAGCAATCTGCAACATTCTTTTTATCCCCGTATCTTTTTTTTTTAAATTTTTATTTATTTATGATAGTCACAGAGAGAGAGAGAGGCGCAGAGACACAGGCAGAGGGAGAAGCAGGCTCCATGCCCCGGGAACCCGACGTGGGATTCGATCCCCGGTCTCCAGGATCGCGCCCTGGGCCAAAGGCAGGCGCCAAACCGCTGCGCCACCCAGGGATCCCTTTATCCCCATATCTTATAACAAATCTTGGAGTCCAATTTTAACTGCCCTTTTTAAAAACATACTCTTTTTAGTAGATCAGTCATTAAGTCCCATTGTTAAGTAATTGTCTGTCAAATATGGACTTTCTTTTCTTATTCTGTAAAACATCACTCTTTCTACAACACATTTCACAGGACATTACCTTCAATAAATACAGAATAAAGTTTAAACTCCTTGGACCTATATTTAAGACATTTTATAATCTGAAACAACATTCCTCTCTATCTTAGCTTACTGTTGTCCACTAAATTAAATTTTTGTTCTAGACTTAATTTTAAACTCACTTCTCAAATGATGTCAATAAACATTGTATTTTTGCCCATATTATTTCCATAACTTAGATACCCCCTTCTTTATTTTAACCTTCATCAGATAACCGTTTTTTCCTAATTTAAGGCAAAACTTCATTGTGTGCTATTCATTGAAATTAAAAAATAAACCTCCATTTTTTTTCTTTTCTTCTCAATACTTAAAATACCTTTTTAAGTATTATCCTCATTTTACTCTTGATGTAGAGTACACAACTTGTATTTATTGTGTTTTGGAAGTATGCTTACAAACTGTTCTTTTATTAAGCATTTTCCTATAAACAGTGAAATAAATGACTGGTTTCCTGGTCACCAGAACTAGTTTAACAAATACAATTACAATAGCCCGAGAAAGAATTCCTACTTTTCAGTGTGCATATAGGTTTCTCTTTACTTCTGAACTGAGAAATCCTAAAAAAATTTTAAGAGAAGCCTCTGAGTGTAGGTTGTTAGGTTATATGGGCTCGGGAGCCTAGTTTTACATCTGGGCTTGCCTATTTACTAACCCTGTGACCCTGGGAAAGTAACTTAATGTTTCTATGGATCTGTTTTATACCTTAAGATAGTAATAGTACCTACATCACAAAGATTTTGTGAAATCATTAGAACAGTGCCAGGTACAAAAGAAAATGTTTTCTATGATTTGCTAAATAAAATGTTTAGGTAGGACTTCTTTTAATTCCCTCATAATCATCTATTTAAAAATATGTGTCCTATTTTTCCATGTGGATGATAATGGTCAAGAACACAGGCTCCACTAGCCAGTTTTTAATATTCACTACATTAAGTGTAGCCTTGTTATATAGAAGCTACTTAATAAATTACTAACTTACATTCACACTGGATTATCCCTTAAGAAGTTATACAGATTTATATTCTTCTAAGAAATGTTTTCTAAATTAAGTAAGTTTTAGTTTAAAGTAGACATCTGCAAGATGTTTCTCATATATAGAATCATATCACTTTAGGTATCAGGAATTCTTTCTTTTCTTTTTTAAAAAAATAAGCTCTACACCCATTCTGGGGCTTAAGCTCATGACCCAGAAATCAAGAGTTGCATGCTCCATCGACTAAGCCAGCCAGGCACCCCAATCCAGTTCTTTAAATTCATTTGCAAGGCAACAGTCAAAGCATTCTCTATTTTTACCAATCAGAAAACTACCTGTTTGAAGAGTAGATTTGTTCTCAAAAGTAACACTTACACAGGTTTTGTTTTAAAACATGTTACCTTTTGTTTTTTACAGTTGAAAACAGTAGTGTTTTTCTCTTGTTCCTGAGAGTCTTCACATTGGTCTACAGTAGTAGATCGTTTTCTAGAGGAATTTGAAACATTTTTCATTATGCACTCTGAAATTGAGGGCACCTTCATAAAAGTACTAGATTTATTGGTACTCTTCCTAGGTTTTACATGCGTATTTATTTTTTCTTTTCTCTTCAGTGGGAAAGTCTTCTTTCTGTTATGTAGCATTTGGCACAGAATAAAGGAAATGGTTAACTCAGCATTTTTAGCACATATTATCTTCATATGTTCAATAGTTTTCATGACTTTCATAATATGAGCCATTTTCCCTAAATCTTTCTGAGGGGCAGCCATTAGGTTTTTGAGCAGTGTAGAAAACTGATTGTAATTGTATTCTAACTCTGTCATAGTGCTTCCATAATTTATGGATGCTATATACGGCACAAAGTCAATATACGTAGAAACAGAATATTCAGACTTCTTTAGAAGTTTTTTTATTTCTGAAAGCTCTTCAAGTTCTCTTGAGAGCAAATGAAGAGCATATGAGCAATTAACAGCTTCATCATATTTATAAATAATATCCAGATCTTTCTTCAGTTCAGAAATAGCAGTCTCTATGACCTTCCAAAGGCAATCTGTTGAATTATCTTTAAGAAATGAAAAACAAGTCATTTTTTCTTGGCAGCAAATCAGCTCAGGAAGAAGTGACAAATCAAACCAAAGCATACCTCGAAACCTCTGTTTGTCTAAATTCTTTGCCATTGTGTTTTTAAGAAAGTGAACTGTTTCTGAAAGCATGACAATTTCAATATAGGTTTCAATGGCTGCAGGTTTTAAAATTATAGCCCCATGATTGTGGTTTTTCACCATGTCCAAAACATTTTCTTCTGTGATAAAAATATTATCTATGTTCTCTTCTTGCACCATCTGAAAATATTTTTTTAAAATTTCTAGGTGTTCAGTACATCTCAAAGTGAGTTCCTGTAATTTCTTAGAGTCTGCAAATTCAGCCTGATCCAATATTTCACTAATACAACAGAAATCTGGGTGTGAAGGCAAAGTACTGTTAAACCTACAGTTTTCAATGTTAACTGTAGCTTTGTTTATTAGATCATCTGATGCTCTGGAAGTAATCTCTGTATTCTCAAGCTCAATACTGGAAATCTGTTCACTGCTTAAGTCTTTAGACAACATATCATATATGTTTTTCAACTTAGAAAAAGCATACTGATTCATTTTGAGTAGCATTTCTTTATTTTTATTTCCTGAGTAATTTTTGCAGAAAGACTGTCTCCTCTCTTTCCAAACAAGACTTTTTGCAGCATCAAAAAAGATATGTTCCAGACCATAAAGAGATATTTTAATATTTACTGCCTCATTGTTCTTAATAAAATTAACTTTTGAAGAGATCATTTCTATGATAATCCACAAATGGTCTTGTTTTCCTGGACAGGAATCAACTTTAGGAGAGTCCCCATACATACCAATCAGATTTAAAGTACTTTTTCTTAAGATTTCTAGGTCTCCTAAACTATCTCCAAAGTTAACTCCACAGGTAAATGGAACAGAGAGAGAAAAGTCAAAGCAATCAGAACAATGCTTCATTATTGCTTCACACTCATTAATCTGTCGTTTGTATTTTAAGAATGCATAGTATGAGTTGTTTTCCCTTTTGGATTCTTCAAACAATTCAATTAATTGATCATGATAGTTTTGCAACTCACAGAATGCATTATATTTTAACCTTCCTTGAAAAGCAGGATAGAAATTGGATTGCTGTTGAAATCCACGTGGTCTACCAAGCAGTTCACCGTACAATGTTTCATCATACCAAAGCAAGCTTCGGAATGTTGGTTCACCTCCTAAGACTCTTTTTTTGTTTTCAATGAACTGAATAGTTTCCATCATCATTTGGAGTTCTACCAAGGAGTCAATAGCACATGGTTTTAATTTGTGTTTGCAATTTTTCCACAGGTTTTGTTCTACCAATAGTTCTCTTGAAATCAGGATTTGTTCAAGAGAACATTCTTGTTTTCTTTCAAAAGCTTCAACAAATAAAGGGAGAATATTTTGACAAGCCTTAGTTTCTTCCTGTAGAATCTGCAAAGATGATGTTTCATCTGCCCTTCTCAAAATCTGAATTAGCCTAGCTATAAGAGCTGAATGATTAGCTGAGCAATGTTTTTCTTTTAATCCGTTCATGTTTGATGTAGCCATCTTCTGAGGAGTAGAGGGTTGGGAGGTTTGAGAGTGCCTATGTAAAGCAGGCCCATGATTCATTCTTATAATGCCTGGTTTGGAATTACAGGCTATTTCTGAATGCAACGCAGAGTCAGAATGAGAGTCATTACCAACTTTAACTCCCCCTTCTTTCTCTCTTTTGCTAAGATGATTAGAAATTGGGTTATTCAAAGAGACTACTGCCTCAGTAATATCTTCAATGCTTAGATGAGAATCAATCACGTTATTTCTAATTCTTTTCTCACCTAAATAGGAGGATTCTTCTAAGGTCTTATTCTTTTGATTTTTGTACTCTGTCTTAGCAATGGATCCTTCAGTCAAGCTTTTTCTATGAAGTGAATCTTTTGCTTTTTCTGCTTGTTTAGTTTTCCACATTGTTCTGGCCTGAATGTCTGTCTTTGCCATACATTTTTTTGAAGAAGAATCCTTTACATTATCTTTTAAGGGCAAAGAACTATCATTGAAAAATAGCCTCTTCATTGTATTTTTCCTGTAACTTTTACCTTCTTCAGTTACGGATTTAAGACCCAACTTAGGATTCTCAAGAACATTTGATTCATTCCCATCTATATGGAAGCAATGACTTGAAGAGCATTGTTCTGCCTTTAGAAACTCTTTTCCACCACATTCTGGCTGACAGTTTGGTACATTGGTGGATGTTGCAAAAGAATCTTTAGCAAAAATTCTCTGTTTATCCAAATAAGATTCTGAAGATTCTACTTCATTGTCTGTCACTGGAGTAGTTGGTAACAACTGAGGAACACTGTTGTATTTTTTGTGGCTTATCAGAGTTAGATTTAATGGGTCCATAAGGAAGTCTTCTGTAATAATGCCTGGTTTGGAGCTCTGATTAGGAGCTGTCCATTCTTCCATAGGAAAATTTACTTCCAGGTTTCCTTTATAACCAGATAAAATAAGGTTATCTGGTTTATAGATATCAACGTTTAAAAAGTGCTTCACATTTGATTCCAAAACTGAAATAACTATGTCAGTTTTTACCTTTGTGTGTGTTATACAAGTTGCATCATAATTTTTGTCTCTGCTAAAACTTACATTGTTTTCTTTTATGTTACTTAAAGATACTGAATTACTCTTATTTATTACCTTATTAGTCTCAGAATGGCTTTCTTTCATTGTATCCTTAATTTTATGATTTGCTGAATGGCTCCCAGGCTTTTCATATTTACTCATGTTAGATAAAAACTTTATGCCAATTTGATTTTCTTTTTTAGTTAGTTTCTCATCTGGGCAGGGTGGGGAAAACAGGCACCCAGTTTTTCCAGAAAATGTCTGAAGTTCTGATGATCTTAGACTTCTCATACTGCTCTTGTTATAAGTTGACCAACTTGTACTTTGGGGTGTAGAGCACAGGGTTAACTGTGATTCAGGATATTCTTGATCACAAAATTCTCTTACATGAACAGTGGTGTGACTGGAGACACTGCTGGCCACATTTGTGTTAGAAAGACACTCTGTGATTCTCTCTCTACTTGCTTGGTAAGACTTGTGCTTTGATACAGGAGTTAATGATTTATCCATTTCAAATCCCAAAGCCCTTTTCTCTCTTGGCTTGTCGTATTTTCTTTTTGACAAAAAATGTTTAGTAGAATAATATCTTCTTTCAGACACAGAGCTATAACCTTGAAGGTCACAACTTTCCCAGAAATTATTGCATATTATTGCATATGATTTTGGTAATGGGCCTTTTCTTTTTTCTCCTACTTTAGCTATAAGTTGCAAAGATGTGTGAACTCTCCTATGAGCTTTTTTTAAGTGAAGAACAGCTCTGTCAAGTTTTCTGGAAAGACGTTTGCTTTTGCATAAAGATGCTTCAGTATTTAGAATATCCAGGACACTCTTAATGTGTTTTTCTGACTTTGAAAAGGTTTTAATTCGTCCTTGGGATAATGAAGAAAAACATTCAAATGAATCTTGACTGGTTAGCCTCCTCCTCTTGCCATAAATTTCATGATTTCTTAAATCCTTATGTGCCATATTCTCATCCTTAAAAGGCACACGTGGCTTTCTTTTGCTAATTTTTGATTCTGTGTCCTTTTTACTTCTAGTATCATTACAATTAGTTTTTGACTTTGTCAAGGAATATCTGCTTTCATTATTTAATGTTGTGACATTAGAGGGTTCACTAAGCAAAGGTCCACTGTTTTGTTTTTCAGAAGCATGATTCCCTTGTGTATTATGATTCACGTCAAGAGAATGCGAGATTTCAGATTTACTCACCAGTCCTGATTCTTGTCTTGTATTACCAAATTCATCTTCAAGTGAATAACCTGAATTTTCACCAGAACACTGGGAATACATTTCAAATCCTGGCACTTTACCCTCCTTGTTTATTTCTGGTTCTGTGGTTTTAGTTATGTTTTTGCAAAACTTATCTTTCAATGCAAGGGATTCAGAAGTGGGACTGAATCCTGGCAGAAATATATTAGTGATTCTCACTTGTAAATCTGGAAGTAAAATTGGATGACAGAGTTCTGCTTTGTTTTTTTGTATAGAGGAATAAAGACAATTACTTTTCTCAGAATAACGTTGATCATTATTCTCCCTTCTTTTGGAGCTTTTCAAAACTTCCCTCTCCCCATTATTACTTCCCAACAGACCTTCCCAATCAATACGAGACTTTAGAGCTTCAAATGAGGCCCTAAATTCTTCATACAGAACATTTCCATGGCTAGGAGGATCTTGTTGAATTAGAAAAGCATCATTACACTGTTCTGATCCTACTTCAATCTTATTTTCCACTTCAAAACTTTGAAGAACTGAGCTGTCACTTATTGATTGATGAAATGACTCATGTAATTGATTGTCATCTATATCCATTTCACAGTCAGAAACCTTATGTTTTACTAATAAACCAAAATCTAGACTCTCAGAAGAACAAGCCTCTTTAATCTGGTATCTTTGGTGATCTTCATGATTTGTGCCTAATGTAGGCACCATACTACCAGCTATCTGTACTGCAGCATTTGAGGCTACATGCACTGAAGACTCTGCAATTTGGGGAAATGTTATGGAAGTCAAGTGCTCTACACTTCTGCCTGTATTTTGAGTATCTTTTTGTTTTATGGCAGTGACAGTATTTTCACTATCTAAAAATGTAGCTTCTGTTGATATGCATTTTTCTCCTCCAGTCAAATTAAATGTACAAAATTCTTCAGAACTCAAAATTTCTACATTATTGTAATTTTTATTCTCCTTTCTTTCATCTATATTGGCATAATTTTTGTTTGTATGAGAACCCTGCTTCTCATGTCCACATATATCTACTCTGTTGTTTTCTGTAGACAAAGCAGTGTTTTCCTCTTTAGTCTCATTTTCATTTTCTTTATCATGATCTCCTTGTTCTTTGAAATCAATATTCAGGTGTATATCATTGTGCAACTCTGCATTACATGACAAAGTATGACTTTGACCTTTATCAGCAATTTGAAAAGTTACTTTGCAGTCTCTTTGCATGTTCTCCAATGACATGCGATCATTTTCATTTTTCCTATGGACATAGATATGTTCTCTAGATACGCTGCAATTTGAGTTGTCATGAGTTGTTTTAACGTCATGAGATGAAATAACCCCATCAATTGGCAGTTCTTTGGCCTGGGGAATGTCTTTTGCTTCCTGGAAAGCATTAGTCATAATGCTAACACAGTTCTCATTTGGCTTTTCCAATTTTAGTTCCATTAGTTTTTGAGAAACTGCAAAACTTGTATGAATGTTATCTTCATACTCCAAAGAAGGTTGAGGATGCTTTTGTGAAAGGGTTTCTGTTCTTGGAGTAAGATTACTTTGTAATTCCAATGCTAGATGGTCTAACTTATATTTATCCTTTGTGGCAGATGTGGAAGATTTTGGTATTTCTAATTCTTGTGTAATTAATATTTGATCAGAATTTTTCCCAAAAGAATCATGACTCTCATCCCCTTTGCATTCTTGGTACAAAGAAATGTAATTATCTATTGGACTGATTTTTGCTTCAGTTTCTTTCCATAAAATCTGCTTTTCTCCATGCCTGGAATTATCTTCTGGGTCAGTGAAGTCTCTCATTTTTTCAATGTTTTGAATGTACCCATCTATGTTTTCCTTCCTTTGGAGAGGAAAAACTGTAGACATTTGCTGACCAGTCTGACATACAGTTTCTGAATTAGAAGACCATGATTTCTGAGAGATGTGAGTGCTGTACCCTCTTATACAAGTATTCACTGATTCATAAGAGTTATGTGGTTCATCTTTTTCTTCAATTAAAAGTGGGATGTTGCTTCTCTGTTGGGATCTTTGGACTTCTCCCTCACTGTGTTTTTGGTTTTCAACTTCTGAAACTATGTTTGGCAAACACATTGGGGAGGAAAAATTGTCTTGGCCCTTACACTGTCCTGCCATTTTATTGGGAGTTGTATAATTATAGCTCTGAAAGTCCAAGTTGTGCGCCTGTGACTGTGAATTGTCAAGAGAAATTTTGAAGCAAGGGGTGTCCAAACAACTAGTAAGCACAGAATGATCACCAGCCACAATTTCAGATGAGGAGGCAGAATTACTTGGCATCGATGATAGGTTTATTCCTGAATTAACAAAATCTAAACTCTTCTCAAGTGGCAAAATCTCATTTAAGCCTGCAATATTATTATGTTTTTCTATGCTTTCTTCTCTTCTCATCAGTCTTGGGTCTTTAATGAGTTTTGAAGTAATAACTGTGCTTGAGCCAGTATTGTTACGAAGGGGAAAAGCAGCAGAAAGACCACTTAAAACATTTGTAAAATGTGTCAAATTTAACATGAGGTCACCATTAACACTTTCTCTGGTACCACTGGGAATAAATGAAAGACTTGAATCACATATATGTACTTGAGACGTGTCTCTACATTCTGCTAAATTGTGCTCCTTCTGTCCATTGTATGTTTCATGTATAGAAATGTTTCCATTTTGCACATTTCCATAGGTATTTGAAATATTTGCATTGGAAGGATTTATCTCTGCATTTAGTACACTGCAAGAACAGTTTTCCGGAACAAATGGATCTACAGGTTTCCTGAAATGCTCAAAGATGACAGTAGCATCTTTTCCTTTTCCAATTCTTTTGGCCACTGTACAGTTATTCAGAGAGCATGTTCTTTCTGTGGAAATGATAAAAAAATAAGAAAAAACAGGAAGGAAAAGGATTTCTACATTCAACTCTTAATGTAAGTAAACTATGTCACAGTGGTTTTAACTGAAAGTTCATTAAATAACCTAATGATGATTAAGGAAGGTCTCATCAGAAAAAAGGAGAGAAGAGGATGAATGACAAATCATACAATAGAAATGATGCAACGTGAAACTCTGTCCTACAGACCTTACTAAAAAAAGTATTTGCCATAAAAATTTTTGAATTCTGACAAATACAAAGAAAGAGAAAAATTAAAAAGGAATAAAAACATGTTGCTCAAAGACCTCAAAGACTAGGTATTTCTTGTATTAATTTCCTATATTCAGATACCTAATAATAGAATCTTCATATTAATAAGGCAAAAATGTCTTCATCTATTGTTACCTTGCTTTTCTCTTTGTCAGGAGAGAAGAAAAACAGAAAAGGGGAATGAGGTGGGGAAACAGGGGAAAAGAGCAAAAAGGGTCCATAAAATCCTCCTCAGGAGCAAAAGCACTACCCCTGCTCCATAGTGAAATAGGTATTTCTGCAAATAATATATATAGATAAAAATCTGGAAAATGGAATCATATTTTCTAATTTATAGGAATTCATTCCTACAATTTCATAAAGAACTAAATGTAATAAACAAAGGAACTTGTAAAAATACATATTTACCAAATAAAACGTTCACAAAGCATTCATAGGTAATACCAAAAAAAACCTCATAATGTTGAGAAATTGATGGTGAGATTTATGACATATGTGAAACTATAATCATATTATTGGGATGTATCATGAGATTCTATATCACAATATATTGAAAGATAGCTTTGTTGAAGACTTCTACATTATATAACCACTTGTAATTATACTTTTTAATTATAGTAAGCTATAGTAGAAGTATGACCATAATAAAGATGTATTCTTTTTTTTTTAATTTTTTTTTTTTATTTATGATAGTTACAGAGAGAGAGAGAGAGAGAGGCAGAGACACAGGCAGAGGGAGAAGCAGGCTCCATGCACCGGGAGCCCGACGTGGGATTCGATCCCGGGTCTCCAGGATCGCGCCCTGGGCCAAAGGCAGGCGCCAAACAGCTGCGCCACCCAGGGATCCCCTAAAGATGTATTCTTGAGAGTAGGAGATACAGTGGACAAAAAATGAGAAATCAGTAACAGAAAAAACTGGGAAATTCACATATACATGGAAGTTAAATAACATGTCTCTAAGAAAACCAATGGGACAAATAAAAGGAAAATGGGAAAATATTTTGAGATGAATGAAAATGAAGATGAAGATACAACATAAACTTATGGGAAGCAGCTAGAACAGTACTTTCAAGGAAACTTATAGCTGTAAATACATATATTATCAGAGGGGCAAGATCTCAAAGCAATACCCTAACCTTCCACCTTAAGACACCAGAAAAAAAGAGCAAACTAAACCCAAAGCCAAAAAAGGAGGGAAATAAATAAAGAAAATTTTTAAAAAGGAAGAAAATAAAGGGGGAAGTAAATTTAACAAAAGCAGCATAAAACTTACACCCTGAAAACCTTTACTTCACATTCACTGGGCTGGCTATTAAGAAAAAGTCAGATAATAACATAGGAAGTGGACAATCCTAACACTCATACACTGCTGGTGTGAATGCAAATGGTGCAGCCATTCTGGAAAACAGTTTGGCAGTTCTTTAAATGGTTAACATAGTGTCATTATATGACCTAGCAATTCCAACCCTAGGTATATACCAAGAGAAATGTGAACACATGTCTACACCAAAATTTGTACAAGAATGGTCATAGCAGAATTATTCATAATTGCCGAAAGATGAAAACAACCCCAACATCCTTCAACTGATGAATATAGTGTATCTATTCAATGTAATATTACTCCATGAAAAAGAATGAGGTATTAATTCATATTACAATATGCAAGAACCTTGAAAATACTGTTACGTGAAAAGTCACTAGTCACAAAAGGCCACTTCACATATTTATGATTTCCTTTATATTAAATGCCCACAATAGGCAAATACAGTTGATCCTTGAATAATATGTGTTTGAACTGTGTGGGTCCACTCATTCATGGATTTTTTTCAATTAATATATTGGAAAATTTTTTTGATATTTGCCACAACTTAAAAAAAACTCACAGATGAACGAGGTAGCCTAAAAATGCCAGTAAAAATTAAGAAATAGGTATTATTGTAAGAACACAGTATATTGAATATATAACTACAAAGAATGTGTTAATCAACTGTTTGTGTTCTGGGTAAGGCTTCCAGACAACACAAGGCTATTAGCAGTTAGGTTTTCAGAGAGTCGAAAGTCATACATGACTTGACTGCAAGGGGGTTGGTACCTCAAATTTCCATGTTCAAGGGTCAGCTATACATAAAGACAGAAAGTATATTAGTGACTGCTTTAAGGGCAAGGGACTGAGAGGAAAGAGATAAGATAGCTTTCTAAGAGCACATAGTTCTTTTCTTTTTTTTTACACAGTTTCTTTTTAAGATGATGATGATAACATATTACATTCTGTAAGCTAGCAGAAACAAAAAATGTTTTAAAAAGTATGTGTTGGCAAGGATATAAAGTAATTATGTAACCTGATGCAGTTGCTTCTGAAAACTAGTTGATATCCTCTTTGGATTAAGTTGCACATTTCTGATGTAGATATTTAATACTCTATACACATATGCACTGAGACACATAAATGTTTAAAACAGCAATGTTTGCAATATGAGGAAAACCGGCAAATATCCACATATCCCCAGGGAAATAGTGTATAGTCAACAAACAAATGGAATAATACATGTGAATACATATGTATGAATGAAAAAACTACAAGTATACCTAACAGCATAGAACCACACAAACATAATACTGGGCAAAAGCAGTCATAAAAAATATCTGCATTATAATTCTACATACATTAAATAAAAAATAGGTTAAAGCACAACTATTTTGGTTACATATTCATAATGTATTCAAAAATAATACTCAGAAGTTCTAAGACATGCACAAATGCTAGTGAAACAGAATAATAGATGTATCTTACCAGCCCTCTTAGGAAATCCGCTTGAGAGGAATCTCAAAGATGTTATAAGGTGCCCATTATCTATTTTTTGGCCAATAAATTTTACTGTTACTATTGCATATGGAAGACATTGCCTAGGTTTATCTACTGGCTTTGAAAGAACATTGTATTCATAGAAGTATACCTGAAAGATAAAGAAGGGGAAAAAAGAACATTTTAAAGCTAATTAGTGTTAGCAGAATTGGATATGCTCATATTTTTAATTTATTTTTATTTATTATTATTATTATTTTTTAAAGATTTATTTACTATAGACAGAGAGAGAGAGAGAGAGAGAGGAGCAGAGACACAGGCAGAGGAATAAGCAGGCTCCATGCTGGGAGCCCAATGTGGGACTTGATCCCGGGACTCCAGTATCACACCCTGGGCCAAAGGCAGGCGCTAAACCGCTGAGCCACCCAGGGATTCCCTGCTCATATTTTTTAAAAGCTGTGTGACTGCATGATATTTATTCACTGGCTTCTATATACCTGCCGCTTCTCCTCATTCTTCAATCCTAGTTTTTTTAAAACTATAAATTTTTCTGCCAACCACACATATTTTCCTTGGTAGGGTATCAGTGTGGGCAGCAGCAGAAATGATCTGTTTTTGAACAAAAAAGTATTTTTCTATTAAAAGTTCAATGTTTTGCATATGCTGTGAACACCTGTAATGTTTTAGTTGGAAGAAAACGTCAATTAGAAAAATAACAATAGCTCAATACATTTTACATGTGGGAGCATATATATACTTCTAGAAAATTTATCTTCATTTAATCATATATATGATGATATTCAATGTTTATTACATATAATTTAATCTTCTATAGAAGAAGAAGGGTCTACTGTTTCAGCAATTTATGATAGAAAATTAATGTTTCATGCATAATGAACACATTAAGTCTTTCTCCTATTGCAAAGTAGAGAAAATCAATAACATTATTTCAAAATCGCTTTTTATAAAAAAGTTGTCATGTTTTGCTAGTTAGGAATTAATTAATCTATGGAAGAAATAAAAAAAAGAAAGCAGTCACTGTATTCTGAACATAGTTAAATGCAAATTTGGAAACTTTTTTACTAACATTCCTAGATCACAAATATTAATACAACTTATACTAATTATTTATGCTCTTATTATATTGAATAAATTAAGAGATTTTCATTTAATATTCTGAGAAGTTGTTTTAAGTCATGTATCATACAGAGTGAAGCATGTCACTTTCAAGTAGTCAAATGACCTAAAAAGTTAACATACTGCTGAATTGTAGGCTTGTAACTCAATGGTATCTTTCAGAGAAGGTACACTTCTTGACATATGGCAATCAAAATTAGGAGAAGGATCCAAAGAAACTTTGTTTTTACACACTGAAGGCTGAATTTTCTTCACCTTTCCAAAGAGAACCTAAAAAAAAAAATTAGGCAAAAAGAAGGTTCATAAAAATACACCAGAACATTTTAAACTCTCATGCTAGAACGCAAAGTAAGGCTAACTCTTTTTTTAAGGAAAAAAGTACAAATGGAGAGAGAATCCATGTCTTAGATGACTAGGATAAGTTATAATCATGTCAATTCCCTTTCTAAATTAAACTCTAATACTCTAGTAATTGTAATTAAAATTTTAGAAAATAGGGGCAGCCCTGGTGGCTCAGTGGGTTTAGTGCCGCCTCCAGCCCGGGGCTTGATCCTGGAGACCTGGGATCGAGTCCCACATCAGGCTCCCTGCATGGAGCCTGCTTCTCCCTCTGCGTCTCTGCCTCTCTCTGTGTCTCTATAAATTAATAAATAAAATGTTAAAAAAATTTTTTTAGAAAATCTATTTGTAGAAATGAAATTTAGTCAGTCTAAAAACTTATCTAGAAGACTAAACAAAATAGAATAGCTTAGAAGGGTCATCTGGGTGGCTCAGTGGTTGAGTGTCTGCCTTCAGCTCAGGGTGTGATCCTGGAGTTCCGGATCGAGTCCCACAATGGGATCCCTGCATGGACTCTGCTTCTCCCTCTGCCCATGTCTCTGCCTCTCTCTCTCTCTCTGTAAAAAAGAATAGCTTAGAAAATTTGGAAAAAAATTTTTAGAAAAAAATGTTGGGTCAGAGATAAGAGAATGATGGAACAGGGCAGGTGACTTACACTTCCAAGGTATTAAATTTTTTTGTTTTCTTTTAATTTTTTGAGAGATTGAGTTAGGAGGGGAGGGGCAGAGAGAGAGAGAGAGAGAGAGAGAGAGAATCCTATAGAGCCTGATGCAGGGCTCGATCTCAGGACAACTGAGATTATGAAATGCACCAAAATCAAGAGTCAGACACTTAGCCAACTGAGCCACTCAGGCACTCCTAAATATTTTTTAAAAGGATGTTACTACCACAAAAAGAAGCGGGGGTGGGGTGGGGAGGGCAGGGAATGAATAAAATAAAAAGCTTCAGGTAAATCCAAGCATCTGTAAAAATATAGTATGTTTAAAGTACCATTTGAAATAAATGAACCAAAAACATTCAATAAATGGTGTGAGACAAATGAAAAAAATTAAATTCCCTTCTTAATATATAGACCAAAATAAGTGCCAAACAAGTTAAATATTTAGTGATGCAAACACTGTAGAAAGAAATATGTCACATTTATCTAATCTCAAAGTGAGAATTCTTTTCTAAGCATATGTGCCAAGAACCCATAAACCAAAACCATGAAATCATAAGGCATTTCAAAACATTTGTACATCAAAAACAAATGAATGTACTAAAAGACAACCTACTGAATGGGAGAAAATGTTTGCAAATGACATATTCAATAAAGGGTTAGTATCCAAAAATGTATAAAGAACTTATAAAACTCAACACTCGAAAAACAATCCAGTTAAAAAATGGGCAGAAGACATGAACAGACATTTCTCCAAAGACTTACAGATGGCCAACAGACATATGAAAAGATGTTCAATATCACTCATCACCAGGGAAAATACAAATCAAAACTACTATCACCTCATACCTGCCAGAATGGCTAAAATAAAAAACTCAAAAATCAAGTGTTGGTAAGGATGTGGCGAAAAAGGAATCCTTGTGCACTCGCAGTGGGAAAGCAAACTGATGCAGCCACTGTAGAAGATGGTATGAGGTTCCACAAAAAAATTAAAAATAACACTACCCTATGATCTAACTATTGCACTACTGGGTATTTACCCAAAGAATAAAAAATATTTATTCAATGGGATATAGGCACCTATTTACTGCAGTATTATTTGTAACAGCCAAACTATGGAAGCAACCCAAGTGTCCAACGATAAATAAAGATTTGGTGTATGTATACAATTGAATATATTCAGCCATAAAAAAGAATGAAATCTTGCTATTTACAACAATATGGATGGATCCAGAGCATATAATGCTAAGTGAAATAAGGCAGTCAAAGAATTTCACTCAATTGTGGAATTTAAGAAACAAAAGAGCAAAGGGAAAATTGACAGGAATGCCTCACTGGCTCAGCAGAACTTGTGACTCTTGATCTCAAGGTCGTGAGTTCAAGCCCCATACTGGGTATACAATCTATGAGAGAGAGACAGAGAGAGAGAAGAGAGACAAACCATAAAAACAGACTCTGAACTATAGAGAACAAACAGATGGTTATCAGAGAGGGGGCGGATGGGTGAAATAGGTGAAAGGGATTAAAAAAGATGTGTACTCACATCTTTTTTCAGGGGGGTGGTGCATGGTGCCCAAACACAGGGCTGGAACTCATGATCCTGAGATCAAGACCTAAGCTGAAATCAAGTCAGATGGTTAACCAACTGAGCCACCCAGGTGCTCCAAGAGTACACTTATCTTGATGAACACTGAGTAATATATGGAACTCAGGAATCACTACACTGTACACCTGAAACTAAAATAACACCGTATGTTAACTATGCTGGAATTAAAAATTTAAAATAAATAATAATAAAATAAAGTAAGACTATGATGTATCATATATATATTAATCTGGATCAGGGTGAAGATAATGGCATTGAGTAGGATATAGTGAGGAACACTTATGTGGCTGTGTTTGGAAAACAAACAGGGGTGCCTGAGTGGCTCAGTTGGTAAAGTGTCTGCCTTTGGCTCAGGTCATGATCCCAGGGTCCTAGGATCTAGCCCCACATTGGCTGTGTGCTCAGCACAGAGTCTGCTTGTCCCTCTTCCTCTGCCCTTTCCACTCTCCCTGCTTGTACACTCACTCTCTCTCTCAAATAAATTAAATCCTAAAAAAAAAAAAACCCAAACCACAAACATAATTAACTGGTAAAAAATAAGGGAAAAGAAAGTACAATTAATATGACAAGTGCACATTTTAATTAAAGTCAGCAATTCTATTAGTGTTATTTTTCAATATAATAATAATACATTCACTCAAAATTAAAAATACTAAATGTAATGTGATATACTGCATTTGGGTACTGAAAGAAAAAAATAGTAGGAAAACTGGCAAAAGCCAAATAAAGTCTATAGTTAACGGTACTGTACCAATGTTAGTCTTTTCATTTTATTATTTTAATTTTCTTACTGAAATATAATTGACATATATGATGCTACTTTTCTTAGTTTTGACAAATGTGCCATAGTGATATGAAATGCTAACATTAGGGGGGACACTGAGTGAACTGTATACAGGAACTTTCTGTACTACCTTTAACTTCTCTGTAATTTAAATTCATTCCAAAATGAAAGTTTATTTTTCTAAAAAAGAAAATATTAAGTGATAAAATATAATTCAAAGTATATTCAAAATATACTTTAATGAATGGATAATAACTGGGAAAGGATATAAATAGACAACTATATTTTTTAATTTAAAATTTTTTTTTAATTTTTAAGTAGGCTCCATGACCAGTGTGGGACTTGAACTCACAATCCTAAAATCAAGAGTCACACACTCATATATTATTAAGGAATATATGTAGAATGCTTAAACTCAGCAGTAACTATGAAAAAAAAATTGAACCAACAATGAGAATTAAATTACATTTAAGATTGGTAAAGATTATTAAAAAAGTATAATATAACCTTTCTCAGGACAACTGGGCATTACATATCGAAAGCTATGAAAGTATACATAGCTTTGGTTCCTAATCTGATTTCTAGGTAGGAATTAATCAATTAATTCTTAGCAAATAACCAGAGTTGTGTGTAAAATACCTACAAGGGGTATTTGAACAAAGTAGTAATTAAAAGTACAAAACAAAAAACCAAACAATTTATAACCTCAAATTAAAAAATTTGTTATGCAGACTTATGGTAGAGCTATATAGTAGAATACTATGTAGTTAGTTATTCAAAAGACTATTAGAGGGGCACCTGGATGGCTCAGCTGGTAAAGTGTGTGACTACTGATCTTGGGGTTTTAAGTCTGAGCTCCATGCTGGGTGTAGAGATTTTACTTAAAAAAAAATTAAACAACAACAACAAAAGGCTATTGGAGAAGAATACTTATTTAATGCAATGAAAACTCTGTCTTATAATCAATGAAAAAAAAGTTATACAGTATATAAAGAATACATTTTAATTATCATTATACATGCATATCTATCTATATATACAAGACTACAGATATATAAAAAATTAACTGTGGTTATTAACGGGCTTTTTGGAATTTCTTAGTATGCATCAAATTTTCTAAAATGAGTATGTATTACTTTTTAATATAAAAATAAATTATGCTTTATGAATTTGATAATATTTGAGACCTTCCAATGGAAGCAATGGTTTTATGTACACACATCTTATGTTATAAACCTGAGGATCCTGCCTACTTACTGTGATTTTAGTAGTCCTGACAAAGCTACAATAAAACTTTATAGGGCAGCCCCGGTGGCGCAGCGGTTTAGCGCCACCTGCGGCCCAGGGCATGATCCTGGAGTCCCAGGATCGAGTCCCACATTGGGCTCCCTGCATGGAGCCTGCTTCTCCCTCTGCCTGTGTCTCTGCCTCTCCCTCTCTCTGCTTCTCTATGAATAAATAAATAAAATCTTAAAAAAATAAAATAAAACTTTATAAAAGTGTGTCTTAAACACACTTATTGATGCTTAAGATTTGGTAAGACTTATTTTTTTTCTCAATTTTGGGTAATTTTGGACTTTCAGAAAAGTTGTGAAACTTTTCAGAGGTCCTATATACCTGTATCCAGGTTTTCTTAAAGTTAACATCTTTCATAAGCATGGCAAAATGATCAAAACTAAGAAACATTGCTGTGTTGTAACCTGAAACAAATGTAACACTGTATGTCTATTACATTTCAATAAAAAATTAAAAAAGAAATTAACATTGTATAATGCTATTACCTAAAATAAAGAATAAGAGCTTAGTAACTAGCTTAAGGCAGAATTACTATAACCAATGTTTTGAGAAAAATACTTAAAATACTCTAGTATTCATTATAGTCTGAACAAAAGAGAGAGAAGAGTCATTTAAGACAGAAAAAAATATAAATTGGAAAGACAAAGATGATAATGGCTGTATTTAATTAGTTGGAGTTTTGTTTTATGCTGCATACCCAACTAAAGTCAGAAATAGGGGAAAATTCCAAATCATCATGATGATGAAAGTAATATATGTATTATTTATTTTATATAATGCAACTTAAAAACACTAATAATTCATACTGAAAGGACAATATGTTTCAGGTCAATTTAAAGCAGCTGAATATAATATTTAGTATTTGTTTTATGCTACCCACCTTAAAAATTATAATACTTTCTACAGTAGTGCTTCTACTATGAGCATAATTCAAAGCAACATCAACATGTCTAAACATATAAGTTCCAAGAAGAGGATTTCCTAGTATCTTCAACGTAGATGTTCTGGTACTTATCCCATTTTGATATATTTCAGCCACATCATTCTGAGAAAGTGCTAAAAAGCAGAAATGTTCTTCAAGTTCTCTGCCATGTCTTCCACTCTCACGCATCTCTGACCTAAGGCAAAACAAACTGTGTATAGTTAAATGAGAATATTAACAGAATTTTCAAGGAGAAGGTAAATACTTCAGATTAACAACAGTTCGAAAACAAGACAACTATTGATAACATTCAGAAGCATCATTATCCTATAATAACAAGTGAGGCTGAAAATCATCTAAAGAAAGAATTCAAGAAGTAGATAACTACTCATCCAGAATTATGGACTACACTCGGTAGAGGCCAGTGATAATAAGGGCTAACATTTCCTGAATGCTACTAATAAACCTAGCACACTAATTTTTTTGAAATTTTTATGAATTTTCCAAAAATTGATTGCTATTGTTATTATTTTATTGTTGTTATAGCCATTTTCCCCCTCATCTCCCTTGCCTCTGTTAGACTCCTTTTTAAAATGAGGAATATTAAGTTCAGAGAGTGTAACTTGCCAAAACAGCAAGGTGACAGAGTTGGAATTATGTATATGAACTTTTGCTCATTAAGTTCCAGAGCTCAAGTTATTCTTTTTTTTAAAAACTACTTATTCATGAGAGACATGGAGAGAGAGAGGCAGAGAGACACAGGCAGAGGGAGAAGCAGGCTCCCTGCGGGGAGCCCGATGTGGGACTCAATCTCCGGACCCCAGGATCATGACCTGAGCCAAAGACACTCAACCACTGAGTCACCCAGGCGTTCCTCAAGTTCTTATTTGTGCTATGGATTAAAGAACATGCATTTCTTAAATAAATATATAGAGATACATACATGGTAAATTATTAGGGACATTCTCTATTTTTCAGGGGTCCAGGTAATAGCTGGAAGAAACAAGCTAGGATTTGATTACAGAGTACTCCTATCACAGAAGTAAGGAAATTATTAATCATCCTCAGAAAAGAAGTACACACACTTATAATCTGAAGTACACACTCTTCAAATTTTATATTCCATAACAAGAGCCACTTAACTGTATAAGACATATACCCCAACTAGCAGATTAGACAGGGAATCTACATAGTAGCAGCTATGTCTGCCATACTAGGTGATATAGTAGAGAGGTCGATCACTAGAATAGGACAGAAATGTGATTCCAAATGATTGTCAGCAGTGGAGAATTTCAGAACCTAGAAAGTAATGTGTATACAACAAAAGGAAAACTGTTCTTGAATACCACATGCTACCAATATTTGTTGTTTCCTGGAATACCACTCACAGAGTTTGTATAAATTACACTAAGCACATCAGCATATTAGTATCTATTTTATTTGCATGAATAACTTAATGTTTACAGTATACAGGGCCACAAAACACATGGCAACAGGTACAAGGAAGACTAACTGATTAGGGACACCTGGGTGGCTCAGTGGTTGAGTGTCTGCCTTTGGCTCAGGGCCTGATCCCAGAGTCCCAGAATCGAGTACCCCATCGGGCTCCCTACAGGGAGCGTGCTTCTCCCTCTGCCTGTGTCTCTGCATCTCTCTGTGTGTCTCTCATGAATAAATGAATAAAATCTTAAAAAAAAAAAAAAAAAGACTGATTAGATCATGACCATTTTGTCCTGTTCCCGGAAATGTCAACCCTAACTCTGAACTCCACATATTGTTATCTCCTGCTCTTGCTTACAACGTAACATCAGTAATTCTATGAACTACTAAGATATCAATGTCGATAAGGTCTAATTATTACAGAATAATTAGAGTACTTTCTCAACTAGTTTTCCCTAAAATCTGGAAAAGTATTAACTTTCTGAGCGTGCCTAGGAGGAATTCCTATATGACAGTACTAACAACAGCTCAAAGTTTGGGGGGAAGGAAGGAAAATGTTCATTGTTGCAAGGTTCTTACATTACACATGAATATGACATTACATGAAGGTACACTGTGTGTAAAACCCTAGAGCAAGGATTCTCAACAGTGGCACACACCATTAACATTTTGGGCCAAATAATTCTTTGTGTTATCCAGTCATCTTAGTGGCTTAGCACTATATCCTCTTAAAGGATTGACTAAAATGTAATTATAACTTAATAAAGATTTGACCCAGAGCTCCAAAAACCTTTTAAAATTAAAGTAGAAAATATTCTCTGAGTTTTATATTAGTAATAAAACTGAATATGCTCTTGTTTTCAATATATGTTTTCAGAATAACACTTGAAAATCATTTAGGACTAAATATTTAGATAAAAGTGAGCAATAAAAAATTATCCTTTAGAAGTTTTAAAATATTCTAATTACAGTGTAGTTAACATACAGTGTTATGTTAGTTTCCGGTGTATAATATAATGATTCAACGATTCCATATATTACTCAGTGCTTGTCAAGGTAAATGTCTCTCTTTTTTTAAAGATTTAAAAAATTTATTCATGAGAGAAAGAGGCCGAGACACAGGCAGAGGGAGAAGCGGGCTCTCTGTGAGGAGCTCAATGAGATCCTGAGCTGAAAGCCAACGCTCAACCACTGAGCCACCCAGGCGTTCCGTAAGTGTAACCTTAATCCCCTTTGCCTAGTTCATCCATCCCCTCCAGTAACCATCTGTTCTCTATAGTTCAGAGTCCATTTTATGCTTCTCTTTTTTCCTTTGTTCTTTTGTTTTGTTTCTTAAATTCCACATATTAGTGAAATACTATGGTATCTGTCCTTCTCTGCTTGGCTTATTTCACTTAGCATTATACTCTCTACGGCCATCCATGTTGTTGCAAATTGTAAGATTTCATTCTTTTTTATGGCTAAGTAATATTGCATTATATATATATATATATATATATACACACACACACACCATATCTTCTTTATCCGTTCATCTGTTGATGGACACCTGGGCTGCTTCCATCATTTGGTTGTTATAAATAATGCTGCAATATTTATATTATCTTAAATATAAAGAAACAAGTAATAAGTTAAGAATAATTTTCCAGGGGGGGAGGAGCAAGATGGCGGAAGAGTAGGGTCTCCAAATCACCTGTCTCCACCAAATTACCTAGAAAACCTTCAAATTATCCTGAAAATCTATCAATTCGGCCTGAGATTTAAAGAGAGACCAGCTGGAATGCTACAGTGAGAAGAGTTCGCGCATCTATCAAGGTAGGAAGACGGGGAAAAAGAAATAAAGGAACAAAGGCCTCCAAGGGGGAGGGGCCCCGCGAGGAGCCGGGCTGAGGCCGAGGCGAGTGTCCCCAGGACAGGAGAGCCCCGTCCCGGAGACGCAGGAGCTGCACCGACCTTCCCGGGGGAAAGGGGCTCCAGGAAGTTGGAGCAGGACCCAGGAGGGCGAGGATGCCCTCGGGTTCCCTGGGACAGTAACAGAGCAACTGCGCGCCCAGGAGAGTGCGCCGAGCTCCCTAAGGGCTGCAGCGCGGCGGGACCCGGAGCAGCTCGGAGGGGCTCGGGCGGCGGCTCCGCGGAGGGAACTGCGCGGTTCCAGGAGCAGCTCCGCGGAGGGGGTTGCGCGGCCCGGGAGCGCGAATCCAACAGCGCAGGCCCCGGAGCACAGGGCGCCGGGACACAGCCCAGGATCCGGCCTCCCCCGGGACAGGCAGAGGCCGGGAGGGCTCAGGACAGCAAGGAAGCTCCTGCCCCGAGCTGAGCAGATCAGCGGCCCCGCCCCGGAGCCTCCAGGCCCTGCAGACGGAGTTCCTGCCGGAGCTGAATCCAGGTTTCCAGAGCTGGCCCCGTCACTGGGGCTGTTCCTCCTGCGGCCTCACGGGGTAAACAACCCCCACTGAGCCCTGCACCAGGCAGGGGCACAGCAGCTCCCCCAACTGCTAACACCTGAAAATCAGCACAACAGGCCCCTCCCCCAGGACACCAGCTAGACTGACAACTTCCAGGAGAAGCCAAGGGACTTAAAGTACACAGAATCAGAAGATACTCCCCCGTGGTTCTTTTTTTTTTTTTTTGTTTTGCTTTTTGATTTGCTTCCTTCCCCCACCCCCTTTTTTTCTCCTTTCTTTTTCTTTCTCTTTTTCTTCTTTTTTTTTTCGTTTTTTTTTCTTCCCTTTTTTTTCTCTTTCTCTTTTCTTTCCTTCTTTCTCTCCTCTCTTTTTCTCCTTTTCCCAATACAACTTGCTTTTGGCCACTCTGCACTGAGCAAAATGACTAGAAGGAAAACCTCACCTCAAAAGAAAGAATCAGAAACAGTCCTCTCTCCCACAGAGTTACAAAATCTGGATTACAATTCAATGTCAGAAAGCCAATTCAGAAGCACTATTATACAGCTACTGGTGGCTCTAGAAAAAAGTATAAAGGACTCAAGAGACTTCATGACTGCAGAATTTAGAGCTAATCAGGCAGAAATTAAAAATCAATTGAATGAGATGCAATCCAAACTAGAAGTCCTAACGACGAGGGTTAACGAGGTGGAAGAACGAGTGAGTGACCTAGAAGACAAGTTGATAGCAAAGAGGGAAACTGAGGAAAAAAGAGACAAACAATTAAAAGACCATGAAGATAGATTAAGGGAAATAAACGACAGCCTGAGAAAGAAAAACCTACATTTAATTGGGGTTCCCGAGGGCGCCGAAAGGGCCAGAGGGCCAGAATATGTATTTGAACAAATTCTAGCTGAAAACTTTCCTAATCTGGGAAGGGAAACAGGCATTCAGATCCAGGAAATAGAGAGATCCCGCCCTAAAATCAATAAAAACCGTTCAACACCTCGACATTTAATAGTGAAGCTTGCAAATTCCAAAGATAAAGAGAAGATCCTTAAAGCAGCAAGAGACAAGAAATCCCTGACTTTTATGGGGAGGAGTATTAGGGTAACAGCAGACCTCTCCACAGAGACCTGGCAGGCCAGAAAGGGCTGGCAGGATATATTCAGGGTCCTAAATGAGAAGAACATGCAACCAAGAATACTTTATCCAGCAAGGCTCTCATTCAAAATGGAAGGAGAGATAAAGAGCTTCCAAGACAGGCAGCAACTAAAAGAATATGTGACCTCCAAACCAGCTCTGCAAGAAATTTTAAGGGGGACTCTTAAAATTCCCCTTTAAGAAGAAGTTCAGTGGAACATTCCACAAAAACAAGGACTGAATAGATATCATGATGACACTAAACTCATATCTCTCAATAGTAACTCTGAATGTGAATGGGCTTAATGACCCCATCAAAAGGCGCAGGGTTTCAGACTGGATAAAAAAGCAGGACCCATCTATTTGCTGTCTACAAGAGACTCATTTTAGACAGAAGGACACCTACAGCCTGAAAATAAAAGGTTGGAGAACCATTTACCATTCGAATGGTCCTCAAAAGAAAGCAGGGGTAGCCATCCTTATATCAGATAAACTAAAATTTACCCCAAAGACTGTAGTGAGAGATGAAGAGGGACACTATATCATACTTAAAGGATCTATTCAACAAGAGGACTTAACAATCCTCAATATATATGCCCCGAATGTGGGAGCTGCCAAATATATAAATCAATTATTAACCAAAGTGAAGAAATAACTTAGATAATAATACACTTATACTTGGTGACTTCAATCTAGCTCTTTCTATACTTGATAGGTCTTCTAAGCACATCTCCAAAGAAACGAGAGCTTTAAATGATACACTGGACCAGATGGATTTCACAGATATCTACAGAACTTTACATCCAAACTCAACTGAATACACATTCTTCTCAAGCGCACATGGAACATTCTCCAGAATAGACCACATACTGGGTCACAAATCGAGTCTGAACCGATACCAAAAGATTGGGATCATCCCCTGCATATTCTCAGACCATAATGCCTTGAAATTAGAACTAAATCACAACAAGAAGTTTGGAAGGACCTCAAACACGTGGAGGTTAAGGACCATCCTGCTAAAAGATAAAAGGGTCAACCAGAAATTAAGGAAGAATTAAAAAGATTCATGGAAACTAATGAGAATGAAGATACAACCGTTCAAAATCTTTGGGATGCAGCAAAAGCAGTCCTAAGGGGGAAATACATCGCAATACAAGCATCCATTCAAAAACTGGAAAGAACTCAAATACAAAAGCTAACCTTACACATAAAGGAGCTAGAGAAAAAACAGCAAATAGATCCTACACCCAAGAGAAGAAGGGAGTTAATAAAGATTCGAGCAGAACTCAACGAAATCGAGACCAGAAGAACTGTGGAACAGATCAACAGAACCAGGAGTTGGTTCTTTGAAAGAATTAATAAGATAGATAAACCATTAGCCAGCCTTATTAAAAAGAAGAGAGAGAAGACTCAAATTAATAAAATTATGAATGAGAAAGGAGAGATCACTACCAACACCAAGGAAATACAAACGATTTTAAAAACATATTATGAACAGCTATACGCCAATAAATTAGGCAATCTAGAAGAAATGGACGCATTCCTGGAAAGCCACAAACTACCAAAACTGGAACAGGAAGAAATAGAAAACCTGAACAGGCCAATAACCAGGGAGGAAATTGAAGCAGTCATCAAAAACCTCCCAAGACACAAGAGTCCAGGGCCAGATGGCTTCCCAGGGGAATTTTATCAAACGTTTAAAGAAGAAACCATACCTATTCTCCTAAAGCTGTTTGGAAAGATAGAAAGAGATGGAGTATTTCCAAATTTGTTCTATGAGGCCAGCATCACCTTAATTCCAAAACCAGACAAAGACCCCACCAAAAAGGAGAATTACAGACCAATATCCCTGATGAACATGGATGCAAAAATTCTCAACAAGATACTGGCCAATAGGATCCAACAGTACATTAAGAAAATTATTCACCATGACCAAGTAGGATTTATCCCTGGGACACAAGGCTGGTTCAACACCCGTAAAACAATCAATGTGATTCATCATATCAGCAAGAGAAAAACCAAGAACCATATGATCCTCTCATTGGATGCAGAGAAAGCATTTGACAAAATACAGCATCCATTCCTGATCAAAACTCTTCAGAGTGTAGGGATAGAGGGAACATTCCTCGACATCTTAAAAGCCATCTATGAAAAGCCCACAGCAAATATCATTCTCAATGGGGAAGCACTGGGAGCCTTTCCCCTAAGATCAGGAACAAGACAGGGATGTCCACTCTCACCACTGCTGTTCAACATAGTACTGGACGTCCTAGCCTCAGCAATCAGACAACAAAAAGACATTAAAGGCATTCAAATTCGCAAAGAAGAAGTCAAACTCTCTCTCTTCGCCGATGACATGATACTCTACATAGAAAACCCAAAAGTCTCCACCCCAAGATTGCTAGAACTCATACAGCAATTCGGTAGCGTGGCAGGATACAAAATCAATGCCCAGAAGTCAGTGGCATTTCTATACACTAACAATGAGACTGAAGAAAGAGAAATTAAGGAGTCAATCCCATTTACAATTGCACCCAAAAGCATAAGATACCTAGGAATAAACCTAACCAAAGATGTAAAGGATCTATACCCTCAAAACTATAGAACACTTCTGAAAGAAATTGAGGAAGACACAAAGAGATGGAAAAATATTCCATGCTCATGGATTGGCAGAATTAATATTGTGAAAATGTCAATGTTACCCAGGGCAATATACACGTTTAATGCAATCCCTATCAAAATACCATGGACTTTCTTCAGAGAGTTAGAACAAATTATTTTAAGATTTGTGTGGAATCAGAAAAGACCCCGAATAGCCAGGGGAATTTTAAAAAAGAAAACCATAGCTGGGGGCATCACAATGCCAGATTTCAGGTTGTACTACAAAGCTGTGGTCATCAAGACAGTGTGGTACTGGCACAAAAACAGACACATAGATCAGTGGAACAGAATAGAGAATCCAGAAATGGACCCTGAACTTTATGGGCAACTAATATTCGATAAAGGAGGAAAGACTATCCATTGGAAGAAAGACAGTCTCTTCAATAAATGGTGCTGGGAAAACTGGACATCCACATGCAGAAGAATGAAACTAGACCACTCTCTTTCACCATACACAAAGATAAACTCAAAATGGATGAAAGATCTAAATGTGAGACAAGATTCCATCCAAATCCTAGAGAAGAACACAGGCAACACCCTTTTTGAACTCGGCCATAGTAACTTCTTGCAAGATACATCCACGAAGGCAAAAGAAACAAAAGCAAAAATGAACTATTGGGACTTCATCAAGATAAGAAGCTTTTGCACAGCAAAGGATACAGTCAACAAAACTCAAAGACAACCTACAGAATGGGAGAAGATATTTGCAAATGACATATCAGATAAAGGGCTAGTTTCCAAGATCTATAAAGAACTTATTAAACTCAACACCAAAGAAACAAACAATCCAATCATGAAATGGGCAAAAGACATGAACAGAAATCTCACAGAGGAAGACATAGACATGGCCAACATGCATATGAGAAAATGCTCTGCATCACTTGCCATCAGGGAAATACAAATCAAAACCACAATGAGATACCACCTCACGCCAGTGAGAATGGGGCAAATTAACAAGGCAGGAAACAACAAATGTTGGAGAGGATGTGGAGAAAAGGGAACCCTCATACACTGTTGGTGGGAATGTGAACTGGTGCAGCCACTCTGGAAAACTGTGTGGAGGTTCCTCAAACAGTTAAAAATATACCTGCCCTACGACCCAGCAATTGCACTGTTGGGGATTTACCCCAAAGATACAGGTGCAATGAAACGCCGGGACACCTGCACCCCGATGTTTATAGCAGCAATGGCCACGATAGCCAAACTGTGGAAGGAGCCTCGGTGTCCAACGAAAGATGAATGGATAAAGAAGATGTGGTTTATGTATACAATGGAATATTACTCAGCTATTAGAAATGACAAATACCCACCATTTGCTTCAACGTGGATGGAACTGGAGGGTATTATGCTGAGTGAAGTAAGTCAGTCGGAGAAGGACAAACATTATATGTTCTCATTCATTTGGGGAATATAAATAATAGTGAAAGGGAATATAAGAGAAGGGAGAAGAAATGTGTGGGAAATATCAGAAAGGGAGACAGAACGTAAAGACTGCTAACTCTGGGAAACGAACTAGGGGTGGTAGAAGGGGAGGAGGGCGGGGGGTGGGAGTGAATGGGTGACGGGCACTGGGGGTTATTCTGTATGTTAGTAAATTGAACACCAATAAAAAATAAATTAAAAAAAAAAGAATAATTTTCCAAAAATACTTCCTCCTGTTTTTATGCAGGCACACTAATGAGGAGGAAGTGTCACAATCTGTCAGCCCTGTACCTTATACATACTTTAAGCTCTGGAGTGGAAAGTTTAAAATCAACCCAGCCTGTAGAAATACTCTTGGTTATGGGTTGGTCATTATTTTTTTTTTTACCACCATTTTATTAAACATTAAGTAAGGAAATGTAAAAACTTAGATAAGAAAATTTGTGTGGACAGAGAAGTTATGTATAAGTGAACACAGCACAACAAATGAGTGGTAGAAACAATATTAGAAATTTGGATATCTTTTGGAAGATCGTGAACTTAAAATTGACTGTGTGCTACTATGATGTTTATCTACCAAAACCAACTACAATAGAATAAAAGGGATAAGTGCCTCAGGTGGAATGCCCATATCCTAATTAATTAAATTATACAGATTTCCAAGATACCTTGTCTATAATAGGTAGTGAATAATTTTTTGTTGAGTAAATCAAACACTTTTAGTATCATATCTCAAACTTTAACCGGAAACAAAAGAACTCTGTTTAGCTACTGGGGTTATGTGGAGGGGAGAATGTAAGCATAAGTATATTTTTTAGGAAACAGTTAAAGAAAATGAAGTAACTGGCTTTGGAGAGCTGGAAAAATAATTTGTTTTCAAATCCATCAGACTGCTGATAAGTGATCAATGTCTAGCCGGCAGAAAGTAAGATATATGAAATAAAGCATAAACAAGGTAAGAAAAATTGGGATTTAACTAAGTTTACAAAAGAAGTAAATTTCTTTTCCCTTTTTCGAGAGAATGGGGATGGGGGGGGGCAGAGGGAGAGGAAGAGAGAGAACCTCAAGCCCTGTGAGAAGCCCAACACAGGGCTACACTCCACAACCCTAAGAGCATGACCTGGGCCAAAATCAGAGTCAGATGCTTAACCAATGGAGGCACCAAGGTGCCTCCAAAGAAGTACATTTTTGATTCAAGAGTAGTGATGGTAGAGTAGCAGACCCTACCACTTGACCCCCAACAAAGATCAACAGTAAGATAGCTATCTATAAACAAAACAGCTCTGGGGGAGCTTTGGAGTTCGGCAACATGGTGGCGCAAAAAGTCAGAGAATAATTGCACAAGAAGGGAAGGATGAAGAGCTTCAATTTGCCTGTACCATTCCACACACTGAGCTGACATTGTTCAGTATCAAGAGGGAACTCCCCAGATAAAAAGAGTTCCCCTCACCAGGAAAGTGAGAGTGAGATGAATAACCAGTTTCCCCAACCTTAGTAGAGGCACTATACGAAGGATCAAGGATCAGCTTTGGTTTTACCCTAACTGGAGAATGGCAAAGCTGAGACACAAAGAAACTGCTAGGAACAAGGAAGAAAAGCAGAGGCTACCAATTGCAATGACACAGTAGGAGCAACCACCTTCCCCTAACTGTTCAGCAAATACCACCAGCATCTTTCACCACTGAAAGATGACACTGACAGCCAGTGCAGCTGCAGCATACCCCTGCAAACTTCACTAGTTTCAGACCCTTAGGTATTTATATTTGTTGACACCAGCCACCTGAATCTCCCCACCCATCTTCTACCAGAAGCCAGCCGAAGACTCTCTGGTTCCAAGACTGTAACACACAAAGCTAGATCCTGCAGCTGACCCACCAACATGCAGGTGCTCAGGGCTAGCTCCTCCAGCTGTGTACTTACATGATGTTGGCTAAACATCTGTCACCAGCCTAAACTGCTATGTGCACACCATGGCAAGAACCTGCAGCCACATTAGACCACACCCATAGCCAAGGCTCCTTTAGCTGCATGAAGGCCCAGATCAAGTCCTGTCTTCTGTCAAGCCTGTATCACTAGGCTCACCTGCAGCTTGCCACTCCAGCTATGCACCTGAATATCCTTTGGCCCATCCCCATCATTAACCTCTATACTGCCATGTGTCCAGGGTGAGATACAGCCAACATGGTAATGAACAACAGCCAGGATTCCCACAGCTGCCAGTGCACACGTGCTGTTGGCTGGCCCTTGCTGCCTCTCCTGGCACCCACCACTACCTATGCATTAGCAACTGGCCCCTGCCACAACACAGGCCCCTACAACTGAGTGTATGCATATAACAGACTCAGGCCATTACCACTGCTTACTCTGGTCCCTATCTGATGGACCAGGAGGAGATGCTGAAAATCCCAATAGCCTTTTTATCTCATGAGAATGCCTGGCAGCACTCACCAAAAACCACACAATTGTCTATAATGAATTGCTATTCACCCAAGGCATGATACAATGAGTTGTTATTCACCCAACAACCAACACCTGGAGCAACCACAGGCCCTGCACTTAGCAACCTGTCCCACTAACCAACATTCTAGCATGGCCCCATCTGCAGGTGAAGACCAAAGTTCAATGTATAAAGTCTAGAAGAGATGACCACTTCTTCAAATTTACAGACACTTATGCAAAGCTATGAGGATTATGAAGAATCAGGGAAATAGGTCTCCACCAAAAGCATACAGTAAACCTCCAGTAACTTGCACAAAGAAATGAAGATATAGGATTTACCCTACTAAGAATTCAAACTTGCTCTAAACAGTCAACATTGTATTTAAGTTCTAGCTAGAAGAATTAGGCAAGAAAAAGAGATATAAGGCATCCAAATTGGAAAGGAAGAAGTCAAACCGTCACTATTTGCAGATGAGTTGATATGACACACAGAAAATCTAAAGACTCCACCAAAAAACCCTTAGCATACATGAATTCAGTAAAGTTGCAGGATACAAAATTAATATACAGAAAATTGTTACATTTCTATACACTTAAAAGAACTACCAGAAAAGAGAAATTCAGACAACAATCCCATTTACAACTACATCAAAAATAATAAAATACCTAGCCATAAATCTAACCAAGAAAGGGAAAGACCTGTACATTGAAAACTGACATTAATGAATGAAACTGAAGAAGACACAAATATGAAGAAAGATATTCTTTGCTCATGAATTGGAAAAGTTAAGATTTTAAAAAATATCCATACAACTCAAGGCAATCTACAATTCAGTGCAATCCCTACTGAATTCCATTTTTCACTGAAATAGAATAAATAATCCTAAATTTGTATGGAACCACAAAGACCACGAATAGCCAAAGCAATCTTGCGAGAGAACAAAGCTGGAAGCACAATGCTCTCTGATTTCAAATTACAGTTTAAAGCTATAAAAATCAAAATGGCATGGTACTAGCATAAAAACAGACACGGAGATCAATGAACAGAATAGAGAGGCCAGAGATAAACCCAGGCATATACAGTCAATTAATTTATGACCAAGAAGCCAAGAATACACGATGGGAAAAGGATAGTCTCTTCAACAAAGGTGTGAAAACCGGACAGCCACATGTAAGAGTGAAACTAGATCACTTCCTTACACCATACATAAACATTAACTCAAAATGGATAGAAGATTTGAATGTAAGACCTGAAATCATGTATCCCTAGAAGGAGACCTAGGCAGTATGCTCCTCGACACTGGTCTCAGCAATCATTTTTTGGATCTGACTCCAAAAACAAAGGCAACAAAAGCAAAAATAAGCAAATGGGACTATATAAAACTAAAATACTTCTACACAGCAAAAAGAATCAACAAAAAGAAAAAATAACCTATGGAGTGGGAGAAAATATTTATAAACTATATATTTGATAAGGGGTTAATATCCAAAATACATAAGGAGCATACAATTCAAAAGCAAAAAACCAATCTGATTAAAAAATGGCAGAGAACTCTAATGGATATTTTTCCAAAGAAAATGCATAAATGACCAGTAAGTACACGAATAAGTGTTCAACACCACTAATCATTAGGGAAATGCATATCAAACCATAATGAGATATTATCTCATACTTGTCAGAATGGCTGTTCTCAAAAAGACAAAGTAAAGAGTGCTGGTGAGAATGAAGAGAAAAGGGAACCCTGGTGCACTGTTAATTGGAATATAAATTGGTACAGCCACTATGTAAAATAGTATGGAGATTCCTGAAAATATTAAAAATAGAACTACCATATGATCAGGCAATCCCACTTCTGGGTATGTATCTGAAGGAGATGGAACTGCCATCTCAAAGAGATATCTGCACCCACCATGTTCACTGCAGCAGTACTTACAATAGCCAAGACATGGAAACAACCTAAGTATCCATCAACACATGAACTGATAAAGAAAATGTGGTATACACACACACACACACACACACAATGGAATATTATTCAGCAATAAAAATGAAGGAAGTTCTTCAGTCTGTGACAAGATGAATGGACCTTGAAGGCATTACTTTAAGTTAGAGAGAGACAAATACCATATGATCTTATATATGGAATCTAAAAACATCAAATTCATAAAAACAGAGATGTGAGTAGTGATTGCCAGGCCTAGAGAATTGAGGAAATGGGGAGATAGATGCTGGTCAAGGATACAAACTTTCAATTATAAGATGAATAAGTTCAGAAGATCTATGGGACAGCATGGTTATTGCAGTTAACAATACTGTATCATATACTGGAAAGCTGCTATAATAAAGCTTTAATGTTCTCACCATAATAACAAACAAAATAGTTAATTAAGTCAAGTAAAAGATGAGTTAGCTAACCTTATCACAGTAAACATTTCATAATGTATCATCACATTATACACCTGAAACTTTCACAGTGTCATATGTTAATCATATTTCAAAGCTAGAAGGAAAAATCTTCTAACTTACACAAGAAGTCTGGAGATAATGCAGTGTATTAATTTTCTATTGCTGCTGTAATAAATGCCCACAGACTTAGTGGATTAAAACAAATCAAGTTTTTTTTTTTTTTTAAAGATTCATTTTTTTATGTTAGAGGGAGAGTGTGAGTTAGGAGAGGGGCAAAGGGAGCGCGGAGAATCCCAGAGCACACTCCCTGCTCAGGGGAGCCTGACACGGGGCTCGATCCCAGGACTCGGAGGGGAGCCTGACACGGGGCTCGATCCCAGGACCCGGAGATCATGATCTGAGCTAAAGCCAAGAGTCAGCCTCCTAACTGACAGAACCACCCTGGTGCCCCCAACAAATCAAGTTTATTATCTTACAGTTAAGCAGGACATAAGTCCAATATAGGTCTTATCGGGTTAAAATAAAGATATCACTTGGATTGTGTTCTGGTCTCAGGTTCCAAGAGAGGATCTCTTCATTTTTTGGCAAAATTTAATTGCTTGTAGATGGAGGACTAACATCCCATTTCCTTTCTAGCTGTTAGCTGAAGGCTGCTTCCAGGTTCCAGAAGTTACCCACATTCCTTGAGTCATAAAGCCTCTTCCATCTTTAAAGCCAGGGAAAGCAGGCTGAATCCCTCTGAAATTCTTCTTTTGTCTCCTCTCTCTGACCCATTCTTCTGCCTTCCTCTACATTTCTAAGAGTTCATATTGTAAGTCCACTTACTCATATTGGGCCCACTCAGGTAACCCAAGATAATCACCTATCTGCAGGTCTGTGAGTTCAATCAGATCTGCAGAGTCCTTTTTCTTATGTAAAGTAACATATTTACCGATTCTAAGAATTGGGATGTGGACATCTTTGAGAGTGCAATATGCTGCCTACTGCAGGCAGATTCTGAATTTATTTAGCTCAACAATATTAACAATTCAAGTTTCTTTGCCTTGACACTCCACACTGCTGCTCACAGTTTTATTCTTTTTCTGGCTCCTCTAAGTCTTAAGAAGGCTGCCAAGCAGCAACTAGACCTATAGGTTTCCTTGCTTGTAGTCCTTAACAAAGACATTGACTTCATCTCAGGATTTCCAGGCAAGTCTCATGCTGTGTTCTAATGAGCCATACAAGCTAGGCTTGTGTATCAGTAAACCAATAAAGGAGAATAAGACAAGGAATAGTCTAAATTATGTAAGATGATTTAGAATTGTTAGAAAGACTGCAGTCTACTAACTTGACTACCTTTCATAAACATCCTTCTTCCAACATATACACTTTCAGAAGTGCTCATGCTCACATAAAACACTTTCGATCCACCTCACAAAAAGGGAACCATCCAAAGTGTCATCTAGTTACTGCATCTAACTTTAGATACATGTTGTGAGTAATATGCCTTCATTTCTAACAGGTCTGAATATAAATGTATATAGTTAACATCCATTTAGGCAATATATAGCAATAAGATTAAGTTATCTACACCAAAAAATACTTTGATGAAGGGAAAAAATTAGGAATAACTACAATTAAATCCAGAAAAACGAAGAATGACACAAAAATGGTATTAACTGACACTTAGCAACAGTATATCCTTTTGAAAGAAGAACCTAGGATTCTTTACCTTCAAATTTCCAAAGGCTAGTAACCATAGCAAGATCATGTTTAGACTATGGTTGCAATTAGGACCTCCAGTCTCCTGGCAACAAACCTCTGAAACCTTCTCATCCTCCAAAGCTCAGAATTTGAAATGGCCTTTACCTATTGCATTCCAATTAGAAACTACCCATTTGGGGATCCCTGGGTGGCGCAGTGGTTTGGCGCCTGCCTTTGGCCCAGGGCGCGGTCCTGGAGACCCAGGATCAAATCCCATGTTGGGCTCCTGGTGCATGGAGCCTGCTTCCCCCTCTGCCTGTGTCTCTGCCTCTCTCTCTCTCTCTGTGTGTGAGTATAAAAAAAAAAAAAAAAGAAAGAAACTACCCATTTCTTCCCCTAAATTGCACTTGAAATATATCTTTATTGTATAAACCTGAGTACTTTCCATTTACCCTGTAGAAAATACTTAAAAGGAGATATTGGGAAAGGTTGAAGGCAATAGACTTGTGCTTTGCAGCATACTTACCTCCTGTTAAATCTCCTTTTTAAACCCAAATTCAAACTAACTTCAGAGAAGATGAGCTAATCTTATGAAGCTGATCTGTGAAACCAGACCATAAGAAGAAAGAATCCTTAACAAATCTGAATTTTAAAGGCCTTTTGAGTTGAAGCAGGACATGATCAAGGTACTTCAACATCCTGAATTTTCTGTATAACTTCTCCCAAAACCACAGCCTCATGAAGCAAATGGTTATGCCCCAAGATATAAAGGATTATTACCAACTTCTCAAGTTGGTACCCTTACTTCCCAATATCCAACTTATATCTATAATTAGGAATCTCTTATTTGCCAGTACCTCCCTCCTATCCAGTACAAAACTATCAGCTGGAATGCTTGTTAACTTCAAGTACAAAAACTTGCTCAACTAGGCTTAAAAATAAGTTGATTTCTTATAACAAGAAATTCAGATATCAGGCAGCCTTTATCAGGATTGATAGATTCCACAGCTCCAGATGTCATCAAGGATCCAGGTATTTTCCATCTCTTTGTTCTGCTTTTTTTTTTTTTTAAGATTTTATTTATTTATTAGACACACATACACACACATACACACACACACACACAGAGGCAGAGACACAGGCAGAGGGAGAAGCAGACTCCATGCAGGGAGCCTGATGTGGGACGGTCTCCAGGATCACACCCTGGGCTGAAGGCAGCACTAAACCGCTGAGCCACTGGGGCTGCCCCACTAGTCTTTTTCTTAGCTCAAGGGTACTATCAGTAGCTTAAGCAACATGATTCCTTGTCCACATCAGATTGGCTTCTCTTCCCCAGAGACCCAAGCCAATCCATTTGGAGTGTGTTACTGACCCAAACTGATTTACTTCTGTCCACCCTTGAAACCAACTCTTAATAAACTAAATGAAATTAACCACAGACTACATCTGAAGTAAACAGAAACTGATATGTCAAGTACTAATTCAATCACAACATTAATCTGGGTACTGACAATCTTTAAAACGACATCCTTTCATACAAATTTGAAAAATTTAAAAGTAATCATTTAAAAAAAACATTTTATTTATTCATGAGAGATACAGAGAGAGAGAGAGAGAGAGAGAGAGAGAGGGAGAAGCAGGCTCCTCGTGGGGAGCCTGACATGGGACTTGATCCCAGGACTCCGGGATCATGGACTGAGCCAAAAGCAGATGCTCAATTACTGAGACATCCAGGTTCCCCAAAAGTAAGTAATATTTTTTTTAAAAAGGTCAAACTAATACAAGTAAGGCAGCAGAATTAAGAATAATTCAGTTTCTCTTTTACCCATTAAGATCAGCTCAAGTTTAACTCTTCAAAGCATCTTTCAAAACTCTTAAGACTAATCAGTCCCTCATCTATGCACCTATATCTTTATTATAACATTTCATATTTAGTTGTATGTCTTCTAAATTAGAATGTGAATTCTTCAAGACAGGAAAAAATATTCATTGTTCTTTGAGGGTATCAAATATAGTGTCTGACACAATAGGCACTCAAATGTTTAATGACTGAATACACAGATGTTTAGATATTTTTTAAAGATTTTATTTATTCATGAGAGATACAGAGTGAGGCAGAGGCATACGCAGAGGGAGAAGCAGGCTCCCTGCAGGAAGCCTGATGTGGGGGTCCATCCCGGGACCCCAGGATCACGCCCTAAGCCCAATGCAGACACTCAACCACTGAGCCACTCAGGCATCCCCATGTTTAGATTTTTAATGCCTTTGCTACTATCAGACTTAAGAAGTGGTAGATAGAATGCAGATAAGAAGTAGAAATTGGTATCCTTTTGGAAATACTTGTTTTTGCTGAGCTCATAGATATAGTAACTCCTCTAAAGAGAATGATAGAAAAGCTATGAGGCACCTGGGTGGCTCAGCTGGTTGAGCATCCAACACTTGTTTGTGAGATCAAGCCCCATGCCAGGCTCTGTTCTCAGTGAAGAGTCTGCTTGAGATTCTCTTCCTCTCCCTCTGACCACTTCCCCACTCTCTCAAATAAATGAATAAATGAATAAATAAATATCTTTAGAAGAAAGAATAGCCAGAGGCAGTTACTAACGTATTTTTTTCATTATATTATTTTCTTCTGCTATTCCTTCTTTTTATTTTTCCTTTTATTTTTTTCCCACTGTTCCTTAAGGCTAATTAAGGGCATTTTATAGCATCACTGTTTTTTTTTAATGAAATAAAAATGTATCTTAACAATTATGTGCCCACTGTGTTGTCAGCTTCATACTATGGACATAAGAACAAAGAAGATAAAACTCACAATGCAGGAAAATCACACAAAACACACGGTATTAAGCTATGAAATGAGTATAATGTACTATGGGAAACAAATGAGTCTGTCTAATTGTGCAAATAACTCAGAAACCAATAAATCCTACATTTGTTGGTTATTAGCAATGTTCTAACATGTCTCATATTTTTGGGTACTTGTTCTGATTTTTCTGGTTAACATCAACAGGTTGTAAATGAAGGGGGCATTATGAAAAAGGACCAAGTTTTACAATACCAAAAGAACTGAAACCAAAGAACAATACCAGGAAAAATTTTTGATCAAACTGTCATTTCAACATGGAAGTGGCAGGAAATGCCCACTGCATTCCACTTTTGCTCAAAACTGTTTTCTGGATGACAGAGTATGTATGCTACCACCTGAATCTGTCACTCCTACCAATTCTCTCAAAGTGATATCAGGGGATAAGTATGAGTCAAGAGGAATTAATTCTAAAACAAACAAACAAACAAAGAAACCAAAAACATTCCAAAATGAGTTCTGAGTGTGTTTCCTTGATCAAACTACAGTCAGGTTTTAAGTTAAATGTCAATTAGTGAAGGAGGAAATTCAGAAAATGAACAAGTTGTGTTCACATAAGATCTAGATCTATAAATATAAAATGTTTACAATGAGAATTTTGCATACGCTTTTCTTCTTTCTTATGAAAGTAGTACTTTTAAAGAATTAGTATCAGAAATATTTGTACACCTGAAACTAATGTAACACTCGTGTTAACTATACTCAAATAAAAAAAATTAAAGAAAAAAATAGTGGCTCTAGCAGAATGGGTAGACACAGCCAGATACAATCCTGCCTAATTAAAACATCAACTAAGTCTCTAAACAATTAAAAGAAAAAGTTATTTTTCTGAATACTTTCACTGCTGTTTTATATTATGCAGGAGGCACAAGGGATATACAAAATGGGTGCTTAACAAATGTGCTTATGTATGCTTCTGAAAAATTTACCAAGATTAAAAAATTAGAAGTGTCTGAAACTCTGGCTACATTAACCTCTAAATCTTACACTTAGCTCTTCACTATTACTCAAGGCTATGAGAAGCCAACAAAATAATGAATAAACAATCTCTGTATTTTCTTAGTAATACTTACCAAATCTTAAATGGTAGAAATTGCTAATTGATACATGACTTCAATATTAAAAGAACACCCCCCCCAAATCTCAACCACCTTTGGGTGGTAGGAACTTACCTCTTAGAAGTAAAATTTTTTTCCAGATCCTCATTGTGAACCAGTTTTGTGTCTCCAAACTGCCATGATGATTGTAGATCACAGTCTACATCAAGCTGGCACTGGTTAAGAGTATCATGTATGAAACTATACTCTCTAGTATTGGTGCAACAAGGTGATAAGTAAACTAAAGATAAAGAAAAGGGAAGTGGTTATTTGACTTTAAAATTATATTTTTGTACATCTACACAATGACACATATAACTATAATATAAACCAGAAAAACACTAGTAAAACTCACAGATCTTAGGATTTTACCAGTTTTACATGCACGTGTGTGTACATATCGTTCTATGCAATTTTTGTTGTATGTATAGATCCACGTCAACCATTATAACTGATATACACAAGTGTTCCATCACCACAAAGATCTCCCTTATGCTGTTTTAGAAATAGAATCATACTAATAATTGTATTCCCTTTCTCTGCCTCTAAGTCTTGAAAACTACAAATCTATTCTCCACCTCTGTACTTTTGTCATTTCAACAATATTTTGTAAGTAGAATTTTGCAGTTGTGACCCATGGACATTGATTTTTTTTTTCCATTCAGGACAATCCCTCTGAGATCCAACTAAGTTATTTCAATAGATGGTTTCTTTTTGTTGCTGAGTTAAGTATTCCATGGTATGGATGTACCATAGTTTAACCATTCACTCGCTGTAAATCCAGATGGTTGCCAATTTTTAGTTTTTACAAGTAAAGCTGCTATGAACATTTGTGTATAGGTTTTTGTGTGGATGTAAGTTTTCATTTCTCTCAGATAAATGCCTAAAAATGCAACTGCTGAGTCATATGGTAGTTGCAGGTTTAGTTTTTAATGAAACTATCAAACTGTTTTTCAAAGAGTGGCTGAGCTACCTGGTTTCCACTGGTTATATGACTGATTTGGTTATTCCATATCTTTGCTAACACTGGGCACTGCTACTCTTTCAATTTAGCTGTCTGTAACAGCTGTGTAGTGATAACTCATTGTGGTTTCCATTTCCTTAATGGCTATGGTGCTGAACATCTCTTTACGTGTTCATTTACCATCCATACATCCTCTTTGGTGAAATGTCTATTTATGCCTTTTTCCTTACTAATTGGACTGTCTCCCCCTCTTTTTTTCTTACTAATGAGTTTTGTTTTGTTTTAAAGATTTTATTTATTCATGAGAGACAGAGAGAGAGACACACACACACAAGCAGAAGAAGCAGGCTCCATGCAGGGAGCCCGACGTGGGACTCGATCCCAATCTCTAGGATCACACCCTGGGCTGAAGGCGGCGCTAAACCACTGGGCCACTGGGGCTGCCCTTACTAATGAGTTTTGAAAGCACTTTTTTTCAGATACATGACTTACAAGTATTGGTGAGGATCTGGATAAAAAGGAACACTTGGGGCAGCTCGGGTGGCTCAGCGGTTTAGCGCCGCCTTCAGCCCAGGGCGTGATCCTGGAGACCTGGGATCGAGCCCGTTAGGCTCCCTGTATGGAACCTGCTTCTCCCTCTGACTGTGTCTCTGCCTCTCTCTCTCTCTCTCCTCTCTGTGTATTCTCATGAATAAAATCTTTTAAAAATGTAAATTAAAAAAAAAAGGAACCCTTGTGCACTATTGGTGGAAATGGAAGTTCTTCATAAAATTAAAAATAGAAGTATCATATGATCTAATAATTCCACTACTGAGTTTTTACACAAAGAAAATGAAAACACAAATGTGAAAAGATACATGTACTTCTATGTCTACTGCAGCATTATTTACAATAGCCAAGATACGGAAGCAGCCCAAGTGTTCAATAATAGGTGAATGGATAAAGAGGTGACACACACATGCACACACATACACACACACACACAGAGGAATATTACTCAGCCATCAAAAAGATGATATCTTGCCAAGTACAACAACATGGATAAACCCAGAGGGTATTATGCTAAGTAAGTCAGAGGGAGAAAGACAAATATTATATGATTTCACTTATATGTGGAAAATGAAAAACAAATGAATAAATAAAAAGCAGAATCAGACCTATAATAGAAAAACTGATAACTGCCCGAGGGAAGTAGGATGGGAGGATGGGTAAAATGGGAGATACAGGCTTCTGATGATGAAATTTATAAGTCATGGGGAGAAAAGATACAGAGTAGAGAATATAGTGGGTGGGATTGTTAACAGTGTTGTATGGTAAACACATGGTAAGTACACTAGTTGTGAGCATAGTATAATGTATAGAGTTGCTGAATCACTGTTGTACACCCCAAAATAATATAACACTGTATGTCAACTATTACCCTCAAAAAACCAAAACCCCACGTTTTCTCCCACTCTAGGCTTCCTTTTCACTTAACTAACAGTCCTTCAGAAAATAGCTTTTTAATTGTGATAAAGTTAATGTATCAATTGTTTTTTATTTTTTAAAGTCTGTTTTGTAATCTTTATACCCAATATGGGGCTTGAACTCACAATCCCAAGATCAAGAGTTGTATGTTGTACCAATTGAGCCAGCGAGGGGCTCCAACCACGATTCATTTTGAATTATTTTTTGTGTGAAGTAGGGGGAAGTTCCTTGTCTTGCCTATGGATGCTGTCCAATTGCTCCAGCCACATTTGACAAAAAGGCTACCTTTCCTCAATTGAATATACCTTCATAAAAATTAACTAAAAGAAAATCAAATGAGCATATTTATGTGGGTCTATTTCTGGAATCTCTATTTTGTTTCACTGATGTGTCTTTCCCTCTGCCATTGCTACACTATCTTGATTACTGTAGCTACACAGTAAGCCTTAGTATTGAGCAGAGTAATTACAAACTTTCTCTATTTCAAAATTGTTTAAGCTATTCTAGTTTCTTTGCCTTCTCATGTAAATTTGAGAACAAATTTGTTTATTTAGAAAATGACTTGCTGGGATTTTGAGAAAAACGGCAATAAATCTAAAGATAAATTTGTAAAAAAAAAATGGTATCATTATGTTGAATCTTCAAATCTATGAATGTAAGTATATCTCCCTAATAAGAGATTCTCTTTGATTTCTTTAATCAGCATTTGCAGTTTAGTTTTTTTTTAGAGAAAGATTGTGCTCATGAGAGCAAGGTGGGGGAGGGCCAGAGGGAGAAAGAGAGAATCTTAAGCAGGCTCCACTCAGCATGGACCCCAATGTGGCATTTGATCTCAGGACCCTGAGATCATGACCTGAGCCGAATCAAGAGTCTGATGCTTTTTTTTTACAAAAAGATTTTATTTATTTATTTATGAGAGAGAGAGAGAGAGAGAGAGAGAGAGCGCGCATGCACAAGTGGTAGGGTGGGGGGGCAAAGGGAGAAGCAGGCTTCCCTGCTCAGCAGATCCCAGAATCCTGGGTTCATGACCTGAGCCAAAAAGGCAGATGCTTCAATGAGCCACCTGGGTGCCCAAGAGTCCGATGCTTAACTGACTGAGCTACGCAGGCACCTAGCTTTTGCAGTTTAAAGCATAAAAACAGGGCAGCCCTGGTGGCTCAGTGGTTTAGTACCGCCTTCAGCCCTGTGTCTCTGCCTTTCTTTCTTTCTCTCTGTGTCTCTCATGAATAAATAAATAAAATATTTAAAAAATAATAAAGCATAAAAATACTGTAGATGTTTTATTAGACTTATACACATGTATTTCATGTTTTGAGCTATTACAAATGGCATGTTTAATATCATTTTGATTTTCACGTATTCTTTGCTAATATAAGAAATTCAACTGATTTTTCTTATTATCTATCTATCTATCTATGAGATTTTATTTATTTATTCATGAGAGACACAGAGGCAGAGACACAGGCAGAGGGAGAAGCAGACTCCATGCAGGGAGCCTGATGTGGGACTTGATCCTGGGACTCCGGGATCATGCCCTGAGTTGAAGGCAGAGGCTCAACCAATGAGCCACCGAGGTGTCCCAATTTTTCTTTTTTAAATAGAAACATAGTTGACATACAATATTGTATTAGTTTCAAGTATACAACATAGTGACTCAACAATTATATACATTACAAAATGCTTACCACAGAAAGTGTAATTACCAACTGTCATCATACAAAGTTACTACAATATTAGTGACTATCCCCCAGGCTGTATTTTTCATCCTCATGACTTACTTATAAATGGAAGTTTGTGCGTCTCTCCCCTCTGGCAAACTCTAGTTTCTTCTCTGTATTTATGAGTCTATTTCTGCTTTTGATTGGTTTGTTCACTTGTTTTGTTTTTTAGAATCCATATGTAAGTGAAATCATGCAGTATTTGTGCTTTCCTGTATGACTTATTTCACAGAGTGTAATACCCTCTAGGTCCATCTATGTTGCCACAAATGGAAAGATATTATTCTTTTTTATGGTTGAGTAATATTCCAGTGTGTGTGTGTGTGTGTGTGTGTGTACATACATATACCACATCTTTATCCATTCATCCATCTTGGGCACTTAGGCTGCTTCTATGATTTTTCTATTTTGATCTTGTATCCAGTGAGTGACCTTGCTGAACCTATTATTTGGAGGGTTCCTCCCACCTTTTTTTTGTAGATTCATCTGTTTTGTTTCCTAAATTCCACATATGAATGAAATCGTATGGTATTTGTCTTTTTCTGCTGACTTACTTTGCTTAACATTATACTCTCTAGATCCACCCAGGTCGTTGTAAATGGCAAGATTTCAGCCTTTTTTATGTCTGAATAATATTCTAGTTTGTGTGTGTGTGTGTGTGTGTGTGTGCACAAATGTGTGTGTATCACATCTTCTTTATCCATTCATCTGTCAATGGACACTTGGGCTGCTTCCATAATTTGGCCATTGCAAATAACACTGCAATAAACATAGAGGTGTATAGATCTTTCAAATTAGTGTTTTTGTATTCTTTGGGTAAACACCCAGTAGCAATATTACTGGAGGATATGAAATCCTCCCTACTTTCTTTTCTTTTTCTTTTCTCCTTATTTTCTTTTTTTTTAATTTTTATTTATTCATTTATTTATTTATGAGAGACACAGAGAGAGAGAGAGAGGGAGAGAGAGAGGCAGAGACACAGGCAGAGGGAGAAGCAGGCTCCATGCAGGGAGCCCGACGTGGGACTTGATCCTGGTTCTCCAGGATCACACCTGGGCGGAAAGCGGCGCTAAACCGCTGAGCCACCCAGGCTGCCCTCCTCCCTATTTTCTAATGTAAGTAATTAGAGTTAAAAATTTCTTAGCAATGCTTTAGCTGTGTCCCTTAAATTTGAAATATTTTCATTTTTATTTGATGTATATTTTGATTTCCCTTGAAATCTCATGAATATTTATAAATATGTTTATTTTCTGTGTGTTTGTAGAGTTACATATTACTTTCTATTAATTTCTACTTTGCACGTGGTCCAAAAACATATTCTGTAGGACTCCAATTCTTTTACATATGTTGAGATGTGTTTTGTGGCCCAACATACGTCTATCTTGATGGGTGTCACAAGAGTTCTTGAAAAGAATGTCTATTCTGCCGTTGTTGGGTGAACTTACGTATAAATGTCAATTAGATCCTGTTGCTTGACAGTATTAAGTTCTTCTATATTTTTGCTTTCTTTCTTGATGTGGGGCTTGACTTCATTGGGCTTGAACTCATGACCCTGAGATCAAGATCTGAGCTGAGATCAAGAGTCAGACGCTCAACCAACTGAGCCACCCAAGTGCCCCAACTGCTGATTTTCTATCTTAATAGTTCTACCAATTATTTTTTTATTTAAATTCAAGCTAGTTAATATTGTAGCATTGATTTCAAAAGTAGAATTCAGTGATTCATCACTTACTTAAAACACCCGATGCTCATCCCAGCAAGTGCCCTCCTAAAGGCCCACCACCTATTTAGCCCATTGCTCCATTGCTCCCCCCCAAATGTCAGTTTGTTCTCTATAATTAAGAGGTCTTTTATGGTTTGCCTCCATTTCCGTTTTTATCTTATTTTTCCTTCCCTTCCCCTATATTCATCTGTCTCGTTTCTTCAAATCCACATATAAGCAAAATCATGTATTTGACTTTCTCTCACTTATTTTGCTTAGCATAATACACTCCATCTAGTTCCATCCACATTGTTGCAAATGGCAAGATTTTATTCTTTTGATTGCTGAGTGTGATTCCAGTGTGTTTGTGTATGTGTACATACCACATCTTCTTTATCCATTCATCAGTTGATGGATATTTGGACAATTTCCATGATTTGGCTATTGTTGATAATGCTATTATAAACACTGGGGTGCAGGTGCCCCTTTGAATCAGCATTTTTGTATCCTTTGGATAAATACCTAGCAGTGTAATTGCTGAGTCATAAAGTAGTTCTAGTTTTGACTTTTTGAGGAACCTCCAACCTGTTTTCCAGACCTTACATTCCCCCCAACAGTGCAAGAGGGTTCCCTTTTCTCCACATCCTACCCAACATCTGTTGTTCCTGAGTTATTCATTTTAGCCTTCTGAAGATGTGAGGTGATATCTATTGTGGTTTGGATTTGTATTTCCCTGATGATGAGTGATGATGAGCACTTTTTCATGTGTTTGTTAGCCAGCTGGATGTCTTCCTTGGAAAAATGTTTATTCATATCTTCTGCTCATTTCTTAATGGGTTATTTGGTTTCGGGGTATTGAGTTTGGTAAGTTCATTATAGATTTTGGACACTAACCCTTTATTAGATATGTCATTTGCAAATATCTTCTTCCATTCCAAAGGTTACCTGTTAGTTTTGTTGATTGTTTCTTCGCTCTGCAGAAGCTTGTATCTTGAAGACTGCTAGGCTAGAACTTCTAGTATTATGTGGTGAGAGTGGACATCCCTGTCATGTTCCTGACCTTAGTTGGGAAAAGCTTTCAAGATTTTTTTCCTTTGAGGATGGTATTAGCTGTGGTCTTTCATATATGGCCCTTATGATGTTGAGGTATATTCCTCTATCCCAACTTTCCTGAGGGTGTTTTATCAAGAAAGGATGCTGTATTTCATCAAATGCTTTTCTGCATCTATTGAGAGGATCATATGGTTCTTATTCTTTCTTTTATTACTGTGGTATATCATGTTGATTGATTTGCAGATACTGAACCACCTCTGCAGCCTAGGAATAAATCCACTTGATCATGGTAAATAATCCCTTTAACATGTTGGATTCAATTAGCTAGTATCTTGTTGAGAATTTTTCCATCAATGCTCATCAGGAATATTGATGTAAAATTCTTTTTATTGGGGTCCTTGTCTGGTTTTAGTTCTATCAATTGTTGAGAGAAGTGTGCTAAAGTCTCCAACTATAATTCTGGATTTGTCTATTTCTTCTTTCAGTTCTAATAATTCTGTTTCATACATATTGAAACTCTGTCGTTTGGTGCATACACATAAGGGTTTGCTATGTCTTCTTGGCAGACTGACCCTTTCATCACTGCGCATTATCCCTCTTTGTTCCTGGTAATTTCTTTGCTCAAAAGTCTACTTTATAGGTTATTAATAAATCTACTCTCACTTTATTTTGATTGTTTGCATGGCCTATCTTTCGGATTATGTTTATTTTAAAAAATGTACCACTGTATCTGAAGTGAATTTATCAACAGTGTATACTTGAGTCATATTTTTTAATATAATGTGTCAACCTGTTTTTTAATTGATATGTTTAGATCATTTACACTTAATAAAACTGATATGTTAGGGCTTAAAGCCTACCATTTATCTGTTTATTTTATTTTTCCCTTCATTGTTCAATTCTCTATTTCATTTTCCTGACTACCTGTGGGTTACTTAAACATTTAAAAAATTCATTTTGATCTGTTTTTGTAAAAAATTTTTAATTCTGAGGTAACTGTAGATTCACATGTAGTTGCAATATATAACACAGAGAGAACCTATTCTCATTCACCCAGTTCCCTCCAATGGTAATATTTCATTTTATAATTATTTCCTCTATATAACACTGAGAATCACATCAAAGAATACTCTTCTTTCTCCAACTGTCAAATACAATTAGAAAACTCAAGAGAAGGATGGTCCATTAAATTTCCCTATATTTTGACTCTTCCTATTGTTCTTCATTCCTAATGTTTCGAGCTTCTTTTGTCATTTTTTTGTTAAGGGAACTTTTCTTTCAGGGTATATCTGCTGATGAAAAATTTTGTTACTTCATCTGACAATGTTTACTTCTATTTCTGAAGGATATTTCTGCTAGGGACAGAACAGAACTTTGGGCTGACAGTTGTCTTCTTTCTATATTTGAAAAATGTGCCACTTCCTTTGGACTCGGTTTCTAATGAGAAATCTTCCATCATTCAAAAAAGTTGTCCCCTTTGGGGCACCTTGCTGGCTCAGCTGGTAGAACGTATGACTCTTGATCTTGAGGTCATAAGCTCAAGCCCCCCAATGGGTGTAGAACTTACTTTAAAAACACTTTCCCCCAGGGTAGTCTGGGTGGCTCAGTTGGTTGGGTGGCTAATTTAGTTCAAGTCATGATCTTGAGATCCTGAAATTGATTCCTGTGTTGGGCTGCACACTCAGTGGGAAGTCTGCTTGAGGATTTTCTCTCCCCCTCCCCCTGTGCCCCCTCCCCCATGTGCTCTCTCTCTAAAAAAATAAATCTTAAATAATTTTTTCCCCTATAGATATATGGTTGCTCTTGTTGCTTTCAAGATTTTTTCTATCCTTAGTTTTCAGAGTTTGATTATGATGTGCTGTAGCATGGACTTTTTTGGGTTTATCTTATTTATCAAAGCTTATTCAGCCCCTTGACTATATGCTCTTTGCCAAATTTAGGAAATTTTTAGCTAATACTTCTTCAAATACTTTTCTACACTCTCTTCTACTTTGGGGACACTGAAGACAAAAAATGTTTAATCTTTTATTATTGTTCCACATGTCCCTGAAGCTCTGCCAACTTTTTTTCTGTGTTGTTCAGGCTGAGTAGTTCCTATTGTTATTATCTTCAAATTCACTGACTCTTCCCAGAGTCTTCTCAATTCATCTCTGGAACCCATCCACTGAGTTATTTCAATTATGTATTTTTCAGTTCCAAAATTTCTACTTGGTTCTTTATTACATTTCCATTTCTTTGCTGAGATTTTCTATTTTTCATTTGTTTCAAGAGTGTTCATAATTGCTTTCTGAAACATCATTAAAATGGCTGCTTTAAAAGCCCTGTCAGATAATTCCAACTTTTGTTTCATCAGAGTGTTGGCATCTGTGGATTTTCTTGTCTCAAGTTGAGATTTTCCTTGTTGGTGGTAAATTTCAAAAATTATATCTTGGTCATTTTGGATGTTAAGTGATCTTAGGTTTTAGCAAGCTTCTACTGAAACTGAGCCAGCAAGGGAATCTACCAGCAGGGAAAGGGAGGTACTTATTCTTTGCTACCAGGTGGGACTGAAGTTCTGGCTCTCCACAGGGCAGTGGAAAGTGACACTCTAGTAACACTGTCGGGAGATGCTTTGTTACCATGAGGAAGGGGTAGAAGTCGGTGCTCCTAACTCAGCTTCTACTGACATAGTGGGAGAGAGATGTGTGCTATGTAACTGGTAGGTGTGATAGAAGTCCAGGCTCTTTACTTGGTCTTCATTGACTCTACTCCAAGTAAGAAGGGGTGGGTCATCACCAGAGGGCAGGGGTGGAAAACCACTGACACTGCAGAGGTAGGGGATGGCAGGGAGGGGAACTTGTTACCCATAAAAGGAAAGGCCTAAGTGGAAGTCCAAGTTCTCCACTTAAACCTTTGCTGACAAAGGTGTACAGGTTTTATTTCCTGCCCCTAGTATTTTGTAGGAGTAAGGTATTTATAGTCAATCAGGTATCTATTTTTCTAGGATATGTCTTTCCCAGTCCTTGGCAAGGGAGAACAGACTTTTCTTGGGGATTTCTGTGTCTGTTCCAGCTGGCATTCCTAGACTGTTGGCATCCAACCTAAGACATGGAGGAAACAAAAAAATAAAATCCAGAGAACTTACTGTAACAACATTCCTTGATTACCAGAGTCCTTAACTGGTCCATTTTCTTCTCTAAACCTTTCAAAGTCTTCTAATATTTGTTTTACGTATGATGTCCAGAATTTTTAAGTATACTTAATGAACATGTCTGTTCCATGTAGCTTTGTGTAGGTACACGTGTGTTTAAGGAATTAAATGCATGACTTAACCTAATTTTATATAGTCAAAACAGAAGATGAACATAAAGTAAGAATCAGAGAAATGCAGTAATAGTTACGAAATAACCCCATCTTCCATGGAGATAGTAAATATTACCTTTCTCAGCTGTCCTCCGGATCTTGGGAATAGTGAATTTTTTCAGAGGATTGACTTCTACACCAGTGACTAATAGTGGTTCACTGACTGAGTTCATTTTCCATAGTGTCTTGTTTTTAGCAATCTCTTTCATTTCCATTTTGTTGGTGGCCTAAAATCAACCCCAAATTATTAAACAAAAGGTCAATACATATATAAGAGGCAATCTTAGTAAAATGTTTTAAAAACTTTTACATAGAATTGAATATTTATTCTTGGTCCATTCACAACAGATTCAAATCTCAATTTGCCAGGTTACCCAAAATAAAAAATAAATTAACAACTTTAGCTTTTATATAATCCTTGAGTATTTATTTTGTAGTTTCTAATAGACCTTTCCTGAGTAATATATATGTAACTGTAATTAGGTAACCAAAAGTCTGTGTTCCTGAAAAGCTTAATAACTTCCAAACAATTTTTATTAACATTTGGTAAAATTCTCACCAGATACTGTAGTTTTTAAAGTATTATGCCAACACATTTCTGTGAATAGAATGATATTCTCTAAATCAGAATCTCTGCCTTTGGAAGAAACTTATTAAAGTTGTAAACCAAATTCTGCACAACTATCCCTATAATTGATTGCCTAAACAGTCACTCACTGGCTATTGTTCCATAATATCACTAAATGGACTAAGACCTTATATATTTATACTAGTACCAGATTTCTTTTCCTCCCTTCTCCTTCCTCTCTGAAGCCCTCCCTCTCTCCCCATTCAACACAATGATTCTTAACCTTTTAAGTAAAACTCATACTAGGTATTGAAGGAGAGTTATGGAGCGTACACACAGAAAAATATATATAGACATGGATTTTTCATACCATTTCATAATATGGTTCACAGGCCTCCTGGTAGCTATCAACTGCTTAGTCCAAACTTAGATCATAATCTATATTAAGAGTTGCCAAAATTCTACAGAAGGATCACAATGGATAAGATTCTACAAAAAGCTCACAAAAGATTTTGCCCTCAATCTCCTCTCCACCCTTTATGAAAGATAATTTTTTTATAATGTTTTTTTTTAATTTTTATTTATTTATGATAGTCACACAGAGAGAGAGGCAGAGCCACAGGCAGAGGGAGAAGCAGGCTCCATGCACTGGGAGCCCGACGTGGGATTTGATCCCAGGTCTCCAGGATCGCGCCCTGGGCCAAAGGCAGGTGCTAAACCGCTGCACTACCCAGGGATCCCTATGAAAGATAATCTTACAGTCTCCCAATCAAACGTGGATCAAAATAGGGAATGGACAGAGACCAACAGAAATAGAAGAAAATCAGTCTGTTTCCTCATCCAGTCTCATTGATAGACACTAGTAATGTTGCCTCCTAACAATAATACCCTTAAGATACACTGTACCTGGCTGGCTCAGTTGGTAGAGCACACGACTCTTGAACTTGGGGTATAAGTTTGAGCCCTGTGTTGGAAGGGAAGAGTAACTTATTTAATGAATTAAATTACAAAAGAACCTCTTCAATTAATCATGATCTATACCTACTGTACACAAAGGTATACTATCAGTTGAATATACTTGAGGAGCCAAGTACTGCAACAATACTCAATATTGCTTTTAACTATAGTTAAATTGTATTTTCAGTAAAGATGAATAATGCTATTTCAGCTCTGTGGTTTCTTTCTTTTTTTTTTTTAAGATTTTATTTATTCATGAATGGGGGGGAGCGCAGAGACACAGGCAGAGGAAGAAGCAGGCTCCATGCAGGGAGCCTGACATGGGACTTGATCCCGGGACTCCAGGATCAGGTCCTGGACTGAAGGCAGCGCTAAACCGCTGAGCCACCCAGGCTGCCCTCAGCTCTGTGGTTTCTTATAAAATGTTCCTTTAATAGAATTTACTAATAAAGTAGACCTCTGAAATTCAGTGATTTTGTTCCTTAGTGCTTAGGATAATACTTAGCCACAAAGTAGCTAAGTTAGGAAGCATTTATTTTTATTATTTTTTTAAAGTAAGCTCTATTCCCAATGTGGGGCATGAACTCATAACCCTGAGATCTAGAGTTACATACTCTACTGAGTAAGCTAGCCAGGTGCCCCTCCAAGTAGCTAAGTTAAAAACTGTGATGAAAGACGAATATTCAGGGCACAATGGTATTCAATGTTCTTCATTAAATAGGTTGCACTCAGCAATTTTTCAAGTAGGAATAATACTCTTTTAACTTCAGCCAAACAAATCAGCCATGTAAAAGTGATAACAATTTCATACAAATCTTTACATTCATATATATAAGTTCCATAACCATTAATTTATATTATTTTTACATACATATGCAAAAATATATTCCATTATATACTGCAAAATATATACAATAGTCCTAACCACTATGTAAATGCTACATATATGACATATATCATATATTTTAATTCTAAGTATTTATGCTGAGGCTGTCCTATGAGATCCTGAGTTATTCTAGATGAGTAGTAGAGAAAAATCAATTCTAAAAACTTCAAGAATAGTTAAACCACAGGGCACAGCACATATTATTAGGTCCTTAGCAGATATTTGCATGAATGAATGAATGAAAAAGATCACACAAAGAAACCAAAAGCAGAAAGGTTCCCCAACAGCTAAAACATCTATTCATATAGGACTTGTATATTATGAGCAGCTTTAAGCTAATACATTTAAAAATTATATAAGGGGCATCTATATAACCAGTCAGTTAAGTGCCTGACTCTTGACTTCAGCTCAGGTCATGATCTCAGGGTTGTGAGATTCAGCACTGAGTTGGGCTTCACACTCAGAGTATAATCAGCTTCAGATTCTCTCTCTCCCTCTGTTCCATCCCCTGGTTGGGCTCATTCTTTCTCTAATAAATAAAATCTTAACAACAACAACAAAAAAGATTAGGGACATGTGGGTGGCTCAGTGTTGAGCATCTGCCTTTGGCTCAGGTCCTGATCCCAGGGTCTTGGGATTGAGTTCTGATTCAGGCTCCCACAGGGATCCTGCTTCTCTCCCTACCTGTCTCTCATGAATAAATAAAATCTTTAAAAAAACTAATTATACAAAATAATAATTTTAAGAAAAATGTATTAAAACTGATTCAAGAAATTAAAAGAATTCATCATCTTAGTACTATTAAGAAAAAATTAAATTAGTAGTTACAAACTGATTCTAAACATAAAAGCAAGGCAGCCTGGGTGGCTCAGCAGTTTAGCGCCTGCCTTCAGCCCGGGATGTGACTCTGGAGTTCCGGGATCGAGTCCCACATCAGGCTCCCTGCATGGAGCCTGCTTCTCCCTCTGCCTGTCTCTCTCTCTCTCTGTGTGTCTCTCATGAATAAATAAATAAAATCTTAAAAAAAATAAAAATAAAAGCATTAATATATCAAAAACAAGCTGAGTTCATCCTGCAACACAAAGGAGATTTATCACAGGAAATATGTACATTTCATTTACTACATAAATCTTTATTTTTATATTTTTAAAGATTTTATTTATTTATTCATGAGAGAGAGAGAGAGAGAGAGAGAGAGGCAGAGACACAGGCAGAGGGAGAAGCAGGTTCCATGCAGAGAGCCTGATGTGGGATTCGATCTCAGGACTGCAGGATCATGCCCTGAGCCAAAGTCAGACGCTCAACCGTTGAGCCACCCAGGCACAAACCTTCAAAAACCTACATAAACCTTCAAAAAAAGGAAAATCAAGCGATTATCTCAATAGATGCAGAAAAAGCATCTAGTCAAATTAAAAATTCACTTATTGGAGTGTCTGGGTGGCTGAGTCAGTTGAATGTTTGCCTTTGGCTTGGTCATGATTCCCAGGTCATGGGATGGAGTTACAGACTGAACTTCCTGCTCAGCAAGGAGCTTGCTTCTCTCCCCCACCCCGCCCCCGCTCATCCTTGTACTCTTTCTGAAGCAGATAAAATCTAAAAAAAAAAAAGGAACCCCTGGGTGGTTCAATGGTTGAGCTTCTGCCTAGGTCTCTGCCTTTTCTCTGTGTCTCTCATGAATAAATAAAATCTTTTTTAAAAATCTAAAAAAATTTCACCTACAGTTTTAAAAAAAAATTAGTAAAGAAGAATTGATGGAAACATTCATAATTTGATGAGTATTTACCAAAAATTTATAGGAATTTGCTAACTACCAGAAGCACTACCTTCTAAATTAAGAATAAAACAAGAATATGTTTGTTTCCTTTATCTCTGTTTCCTTTTAACAGTGGGCTGTTATGATATTTTACCTAAGTAAAATTCATTCATCCATCTAAAACTTTATCCACCTAAATTTTCTCCTACAAGCTGAGACTCACACTCTTTCACGTTGCTGACATATATGCCACGCTAGATGCCAATCAGAGGAGGGTGAAGACAGAAGACCTGGCCCTGGCTCTGCAGAATTCATTTCCCTGTGGCCTTTACCTTTCCCCTTTAGCTTGCCTTTATATACTTTTTATTTCACAGAGGTAGATAGCAAGTAAGGCAAAAAATGTTTCAAATTTTGGTTCTACCATTAATTAACAATGTTACATTAGGCAAAATGCCTAACTTCTCTGAGGTTAACAGTATCAACACCTCACATGGTTGTAGCACCTGTACACTGTAACTGCACAGAATTAACTGTGTGTGTATTCCTAAAGCTCATCCTATGAAACCAAGTCACAGAATTTGTCAAGAAGCACAGTATTGCAAAGGTAATCAGGTTAGAAGTGATGTTGATTCTAACACTAGAAATTAATCAATTAACCCTTAGATATCTCACTAACATCAACAGTGTATTACTCTGTGTGCACTATGAATCGTAATACATTGTTCAGCGACAAGTTGGTAGCAAAAGAGTAAACCCCTTTTATGTCAACTAGTCTAAAGATCTGATCTCTCAAAGTCTATTTTAAAAGAGTTTTTGTGGGATCCCTGGGTGGCGCAGCGGTTTGGCGCCTGCCTTTGGCCCAGGGCGCGATCCTGGAGACCCGGGATCGAATCCCACGTCGGGCTCCCGGTGCATGGAGCCTGCTTCTCCCTCTGCCTGTGTCTCTGTGCCTCTCTCTCTCTCTGTGACTATCATAAATAAATAAAAATTTAAAAAAAAAAAAATAAAAAATAAAAGAGTTTTTGTACTGAGTTTCCTAAGACCACCATCAAACGTTAAGAATCTGAATGTTTGGGAGATTAGAGATTACCAAATAAACCTGCAAAATCTTTTACTTGATTACTGTCAGATTCTTAATAACATAGCTAGGTGTTTCAATGGAAAAACTTAGAGAGCCCTAGAGTTTAATAAAATTCAACTGCTATCATTTATGAAAAGGTTTCCTAACATAAGGTAACTGAGAATAACTGCAGATACACAAAGCATTAATTAGAAAGTTTTTTTTCAGTTCTCCCTCAAACTTTTGATGGGTCAGCTTGTTATCTTTAAAATGTCTAAAAGTTGGCAGCCCCAGTGGCGCAGAGGTTTAGCACTGCCTGCGGCCCGGGGTGTGATCCTGGAGACCCGGGATTGAGTTCCACATCGGGCCCCCTGCGTGGAGCCTGCTTCTCCATCTGCCTGTGTCTCTGTCTTTTTCTCTCTCTCTCTATGAATACATAAATTTTAAAAAATCTTTAAGAAAAAAGTCTAAAAGTTTGCTAATCTCTAACAACAACAAAAAATGACTGTTTCAGGATTTTCTGGCAAATAACAATGTTCTATTTTAACTTCTTTTCACAATTACCTTTTATTTGCACCAAATACTGATTTTTAATCCATGTTCCATCCCAAAATATGCTTAAGTAAAAATAACTCTATTTTATAATATTACAGTAATTACTGTAATGATATATAATGATGATATGGCAAAGATCATTCATTGCTTTTCTAGTGATCTTGGGACAGAGTTCCTGATGAATAAATAAAATTCTCAGAACTTTAGTCACAAAAGTAAATTCTGAGTTGTTCTGCAGAGTGTTAAATGTTTCAGACTAAGAATTACCTCTGATAAACAAAAGGTTAAATCAGATCATACATATGTTAAACTACATATATAGTGACATTAAGCCAAGAATCCCTCAGTTAAGATTGTATAATGTAAAGATAAAATATATTTTTGTCTTATTTTTCATTTTATAGATCAGGGATTGGCAAGTTACAGCTCACTGTTAGTTTTCATAGGGACTACAAACTAAATGACAAAAAAATCAAGAACAGTATTTTATGGCACTTAAAAGGTATATGATATCCATAGTAAGTTTTACTGGGACACAGCCACACCCATTTATCTATTGTCTGCTGCTTTATGGCTATATGGCTGCTTTACTATTAGAAAAGCTCAGCTGAGTAAATGTGACAGAGACTCTATGGCCTACAAAGACTAAAATGTTTAGTCTTTACAGAAAGTTTGCCAACCTGTTAGAGATGATGCAATACAACTAAGTATCTAGGAATAGGGACAATAAAAACTAGGTCTCATGATTTCCCCTTTTAGAGTTCTTTCTCCTATATTCCCATTGTCTCACTGATGTCTCCTCTGTATTGTTTTGTTTTTAAAAATTTTACTTATTTATTTGAAAGAGAGAGAGAGAGAGAGCATGAGCAGGGAGGAGAGTAAGAAGCAGGCTCCCTGCTGAGTAGGGATCCTGACATAGGACTCGATTCCAGGACCCCAGGATCATGACCTGAGAAGAAGGCAGAGACACCCAATTGACTGAGCCACCCAGGTGCCCCTTTCCACTGTATTCTGAATTTTATCCCTACTCACTTAGCTTCTCTGGATCTTGCTCAAAAGTATTTAAACAAGCTCAAACCCAATCATTTCAAAAACAGAATCTGCCAGAGTCATCTTTGCCCTTATCTAGATCATCTCCCACTTTCTCCTCAATCTTATTTTGATTTCTGACTTTACCTCAACGGTTATTAATTAATGATTTTTCACATCAGTCTCTCACTCATGTAAGGATACTCCTGGCTCATAAACTACTTGGCCTCTCTACATTTGATATTTTTGACCAATCTATGCCTGAAATAATACATTCTTCCTCTGACTTTTGTGACTTCATAATCCTGATTTCAAGCAGTGCTTTCTTTTCTCAGCCTTTTAATAATTCATCTTTACCTGGTTTTTATTACTGTTTTAAGTTTTACCTACATAAAGGAAAGAAGAGAATAATCTCTTTGAAGATTTTTTTAGTATGTTATCCAACTAATTTTAGTCAACAACAAAATCAGAATCTTGAGGTTTTAATTTGCATTTCTTTCATTACTCATGAGGTTGAGTAATTTTATTTTTTCTATCATTTGTTCCCATCTTTTCTTTTTACAGGTAAGATGGTTTTTAAATGATTTTTAAAGACTCTACACACAGAGAAATTAGTTTTTGTCTGTCATAATAAGTGTTGCAATATTTTTCTCTTAATTTTGTTTATGGCATTTGCCTCCCATAGCAAAATTTTAATTTTCCTGTTATTTAATTTTTCAATCTTTTATTGTACTAGATTTTTATTCTATCACCAGCAGTGTGTGACAGTTCCCGTTGTTCCATATCCTCATCTCATTTGATTGGCATTAATTTCTGCCAATCTGATATCTGCATAAGCTATTTCACTATGGTTAGTTTGCATTTGCTTGATTTTTTATGAGACTGAGTATATTTGTCGGTCATTTGAGTTTTCAAACCTGTGAAATGCCTGTTCACGTTTTTTTATCCACTTTTCTATGAGGCTATTTATCCTATTCTATGGTTTTTGCACAAAAAATCTTTTTGAGATATTAGGTCTTTACCAGTTACACTTGTTGCAAATAATTTTCCACTTTTTAAACTTGTTTTTCACTTTAACAAAAATATTTAATGTAGTTGAAATTACTTTTTTTCCTTTATATTTTTGCTTTTGATCAAATTTAAGAAATGATTCTAAGGTTTAAAGATAATCCCCTCTATTCTCTTCTAAAAGTTTTATAGTTTTGCCTTTTACCTTTAAGTCTTTAATGCACCTGAAATTAATTTTGGTCTGAGATAAGTAAGAAGGGCTCAATATTTCCATGTGAGTAAAAAATCATGCTAGTATTTATTTGAAAAATCTTTCCTTTCCCTATATATCTATGGTATCTCTAACATAAACCAACTTCCCATATATGCACATATTCTGGGCACTCTGATCTGTTGTATTGGTTGGTATCTTTCTGTATTCTTTTTTTATATTTAAAAAAACATTAATTAATTAATTAATTTATCTATTCATTCATTCATTCATTCATTCATTCATTCATGAGAGACACACACAGAGAGGCAGAGACACACAGGCAGAGGGAGAAGCAGGCTCCCTGTGGGAAGCCTGATGCAGCACTCAATCCTGGAAGTCCGGGATCACACCCAGAGTCAAAAGCAGACACTCACCCAGGCATCTGTATTCCTATACCAACATCACACCATGTTAAGTGATCCATGTTTGGACATAACCAAAAGAAAAGAAAAAAGAAATCTTGTTCTTCTGAAACATCTTTGCTCTGACATGCATATTTTTAAATGTTTGTCTAATAAGAAATCTTGTTTAGGTTTTAATTGGAAGTTCACTGAACCTACTACTGATCAATGACACTGTTTTACTAGTTTTTCTATCTTGAACATGGGCTATCTCTCCACTTATTCATGTCATTAATATCTTTCTATAAAGCTTTATTTTTTTTCCATGAAGATATAACAGGTTTTAAAGAATTTATGCTAAGTTTTTAATAATTTTAAAATTACTACATATGCTATCTTTTAAAAAATTTTTCACTTATTCATTGCTAATGTTTAAAATGGCTTACAGGATGATAAAAATAATGACTAACATTCATCTGCAACACTTATTAGGAATACTTATTTAAGTGGTTTAGAAACATATTGATCCATTTAATCATTGTATCCCTAGGAGATACCCTTTATTTTAAATTATGAAAAAAAGCATAAATTAAATAATGTGCCTAAGGACATACAGTAGACAGTATTTGTTGAATCTGGAATTCAAAGCCAGGCAGTCTGGTATCAGAGTGAATGCACCCACTATGAGCAAAATGACCTTCAGTGAAACTGGTTTCTATACATTGACTCCTGGGGAACCTTGCTAAGCTCCTGTTAATTCTAACAATTTGTCTTCATAAACAACTATATCTTTTGTAAATGATGAAGGGCATATAACAATTTTCAGTTTATTTCTTTTTTCCAATTATTATACCATTTATTTCTTATGCTTGCCTTAGTGGGCAGGCTAGGAGTTCCAACATATGCCAAATATAAGTGATAATGTCAGATGCATTGGTCTTTCCCTAACTTCAAGGGGATGTTTTAAATATTTTAGAACTGGATAAATTCTATTTTTTTGAAAGACCTGCTATATCAGGTTAAATCTTCCTGGGTATAAAATTCTAGACTGACTGACATTTTCTGTTGGCACTCTTAAGCTATTATCCCACACTACTTACTGCCATCCACTGCTTCTATTAAGAAATTGCCTCCAATCTAACTGCCACTCATTTATGGGCAAATCTTTTTTCTCTGACAGCTTTTGAAGATCTCTTTGTCTCTGGTGTTCTTCATTTTCATTATAACATTCTAGTATAAGCATATCATGGACTTCTTGTATTTAATTTTTGGTATCTTTGACATTTATGTGAAATTCTTGGCAATGTTATCTTTGTACTGTTGTGGTATTGCTCCATTTCCTTACAACTTTTAGTTACCTATGCTCAAATCTCTACCTTTATTCTTCATGCTTCTTAACTCCTAATTCATATATTTCATTGCTTTTTCCTAGGTTGCATTCTCAATAAACTTGATTTAAAATCACTAGTTGAGGGCAGCACAGGTGGCTCAGTGGTTTAGGGCTGCCTTTGGCCCAGGGCCTGATCCTGGAGACCCGCGATTGAGTCCCACATTGGGCTCCCTGCATGGAGCCTGCTTCTCCCTCTGCCTATGTCTCTGCCTCTGTGTGTGTGTGTGTGTGTGTGTGTGTGTGTCTCATGAATAAATAAATAAAATCTTTAAAAAAAAATAAAATCACTAGTTGATTTAACATACACATACTAAAAAAGGAGTGATATAATATCTGGGTTGTCTGCTTTAAAATTATCCAGTTTATAATTGCTAAAGCTTGAAAATGGTATCTGGGGTTCATTATAGTATTGTCGTCATATATGTTAGAATTTTCCAGAATAAAAATAGAAGTATAAGAGTGTTCAGCTAAGTGTGCATAAATTATCTTTAAAAGAAAAAGATAATATTAATTGCCTATGAAGAAAGGAATAATAAGTGATTTAGAAATAGGGTGGAGAGCGATTTATTAGTTTATATTTTTATTACCTTAATTTTTATCTTCATAATTTATAAACTCTTAAAAACAAAAATAATCTCACTATTGTAACAAAAAACATAAAATACCTAAGCATAAGCATAAGAAATGGTCTGGGAATACTTCTAAAAAACTGAGGGTCATAAAAAATTTGCTGAAAGGGGGAACAGGCATACTTTATTTTTGAGGAATACTTACTACTGTGGATATGCAAAATCTTCCTATATTAAGTCCGTAAAGTTGATTCAATCTTGAAGTTGACAAAAATAATACTAAAGGTTATAAGATGGGCCGCCCGGGTGGCCCAGCAGTTGAGTGCCTGCCTTTGGCCCAGGGCATGATCCTGGAGACCTGGGATCAAATCCCACATTGGGCTCCCCGCATGGAGCCTGCTTCTCTCTCTGCCTGTGTCTCTGACTCTCTCTTTCTGTGTCTCTCATGAATAAATAAAATCTTAAAAAAAAAACCAGTGAGGAATCCATCATATTTAAACAGTAACTAGCCATATGGAAACAAAAACACAAAAGTTAAAACTACAACGAAGTGTATTTTTTCCATACCCCTTAGAGGATAAAATATTAAAGTCTGACAATATTAAATGCTGAAAAAAGGTGCAGAGCAACCAGAACTCTCATACACTTCTGGTGATTGTGTAAACTGGCACAGTCACTTTAGAAAAAACAATCAGCTATTATCTTTTAAGGTTGAAGATGTGCATTATCTTCTGACTAGCAACTCCATTCTCTAGGCATCAACACTCAAGCAACAATTCACAAAGTGTGATCTGAAAACTTCTGAGGGTCCCCACAAGAGCATTTCAAGGTGTCAGCAACTACGTATCTGTGAGGTCTTATTTCTTTATATTCTTCGATCAAAACAACAGAAATCGCAAAAGACTAAATGCAGAAGCAGGTATGAGAATTCACCTGACTTCTATTAGGCCTGATTTGCAATAATGAAAAACAACAGCACTTTTCTGTGGGAAGTATTTTTTACTAAAATATTTATATTAATACATGATGGATGTGTTATTATTTTTAAATGAAAAAATTTCTGGATTTTAACTTGATACAGTAAATATCAATAGATGTAACCCTCATCAACAAAAGTTCTTTAGGTCTTAAATTTGAAGGGTAATGAAAGGGATCCTGTATAAAGAATATATTGGTTTTGTCCTGGCAAAGAGCTTCAAAAAACCTTGGAATTTCCTGAAGGAGTGACTTTGTTTTGCTAAAAGGTGACTCATGGTGGGACCCTACACAGCTTCAAAATGAGGGTTGGTCACCAGAAAGAGACGTTTGTGATTAGAGAGTTCGGACTTTTCAGTTGTTCTATTGGGGAAAAGGGCTGGAGAATGAGTTTAGCCACATGTACAATGATTTAATCAATTGTGCCTCCTTAATGGAACCCCAATAAACACCAAACACTAAAGCTCAATAGAGCTTATTGCTTGATAAACACACTGATGTGCTGGAAGGGGTGATGCTTCTGGACTTCATGGAGAGAGGTCATTGAAGCTCTGTGTTCAGGAACCTCCAAGACTTTATTCTATGTATGTCCTTTGTCATAAAACTGTAGTTTTAAGTGAAGTGCTTTCCAGAGTTCTGTGTGAATTATTGAAGTTGAGGGGTCCATGGGAACCCTTGAATATGTAACCAGTTGGCCATAGGTGTGGATGGCTTCGGGAACCCACTTGCAACTAGCATCCGAAGTAAGGGAAGTTCTGTGGAAGACTCAGGTCTTGTGGAGTCTGCCACTCAGTCCAGGTGTGAGAGCTTTTGTGGTTGTGTGTGTTTAGAGGGGGTAAGGCAGAAAGAAAGAGGGGGAGAGAGGGAGAAAGAGAGAAGGGGAGGAGGGACAGAAAGAGAGAGAGAATCCCAAGCAGGCTCCACGCCCAGTGCAGAGCCCAACATGGGGCATGATCTTACAACCCTGAGATCATGACCTGAGCTGAAAACAAGAGTCAGATGCTTAACCAACTGAGCCACCCAGGCGTCAGTGGCTAGTGTTTGAACTGGACTGCATTACACTACAGTTAAGGTGGAAACAGCAAATTTTAAAACCCAAATCTCTGAGAACTATTACCCCAGAGACGCTCTCATTCATGTATACCTAAAGGCAAGTAGAAGAGTGTTCAAAGCAGCACTGTTACTGAGTAACTGAAATGTCCACTGCTGACCACCAGAGTGGATAAACTATAGTATATAATACGTCAGGAAATATAACACAAGTGAAAATGAACTAAGCTATATGAAACAATGTCAAAACACATTGGAAAGATTAAAGTATGATGCCATTTATATAAAGAAAGTAAAACTGAATAATTTAGAAAAGAAGAAACTGGGGAACTTGGATGACACAGTCAATTAAGCATCTGACTCTTGGTTTTTGGCTCAGGTTGTGAACTCAGGGTTGTGGGATTGAGTCCCATGTTGGGCTCCATGCTCAGTGTGGGGTCTGCTTAAGATGCTCTGTCCCTCTCCCTTTACCCTTCCCTGTGTACTCTCTGTAAAGTAAATAAATAAATCTTAAAAAAAAGAAAAGAAGAAATATGATAGCAAGCAAGTCATCAGCTTGTGTATAGCAACCTTGGTTAGTTTCAACAAAAATTTTTCAATTCTATACCAGGTGAACAACTAAGTGAGGCTAGAAAAAAAATACATACAGAAGAAGGATTTAGACAAATTTGTGCTTAACAGATCTACAGAAATATTCTCCTCCTCCTTATCACTCATTCATGGGGTTTCATTATATACCCATGATTGATGACTGATAGAATTATCATATCATTTCCAGAAAACAATTTTTTCAAATTTCAATGTTGTTTAATTAGGACATTTATTAAAATTAATAAGAAGTTGAAATAAATAAAAAATTTAAAAATCAACTGAATTTTAATGTACTCTATTATCTCCCCCACCAAAGATTACAATTAAGTTGATAGGTCTTGTATCAAATGGCAATCTACAACAGAAAAAATACAAATGTGTTAACTGAATGGCAGCTAAATGCTGTCAAAAACAAAGAAAATGTGACCACCAAAAATTTACTATTTTCCAATAATTCCAATACTTTCCATTTACCATTCCATACTATAACTATTACACTTTATAAATTTCTTAAAGTATCATACTGGCACTCATCCTGAACTAATATCCAGCCTATTATGACAAAACTGGTCTAATGTTTCAGGGGGAACTTGTACAACCAGAATTATATTAAAATTTGGCTTTAAATAATTTATTTGAGTTTAACATTTTTTATCAATCTGAATTCCTAACTTTATTAAGGAAGTAACCATAAATTTAAAAATAGTAAAAAAATAAAATAAAATAAAATAAAATAAAATAAAAATAAAAATAGTATTAATTAGATTCTGTTCATCCTAACTGGAAACATCTCAATGTTTTAAAATTAATTCATCTCATGATATGTAGAGATGGTGAGATCAAATCTCTAATCAGACCACTGCTAATAGATTATGTCAACAAAGGATACTTTGACCAAATATTGTTTCTTTGATAGTTTTGGCTATAATCACCACCGAATATGGAATTAGTATAAATAGAGACAGGAATTGTGCAACCAGAATGCAGTGTTCTTACTGGTAAGACTAAAGTTTCATAACTCAGGTAACACTAGGAAAAAGAGGGCTAGGGTAGAAAGTTATAGAAGCTTTAGCTCTTTTACCATGCCTGGCTCACATAATATTGGTACATGGGTAAGAGAAAGTCTTTTAAAGGTAGGCAAGGTCTAAGATACATGTATATATTTAACATACACCCTTTCTTAGAAAGCTACTGGAAGATGTGCTTTGGGGGGAAAAAAAAGACTGAATCTAAAATGGGATTAAAAAAATGAATGGATACAACATCGGGCAGTAACCCTAGGATGGATGAGAGTAACACACCATTTCTAGGAAATCATCAGTCTAGACTAAAACAGGGAAATGGAAGACTTAAAAAAAAATTCACCATACACTTGAAACTAATATAACATTGTATATCAACTACAATTTAAAAAAAAAAGAGAATTCTCCAGATTAAAAAAAAGAAAAAGGAACTTATATATCTTACCACTCAAAAAACCATTACTGACAAGTACCAACACATTTGCAGAAAAAAATATTAGATTTATAGAAAAACAGGCTACAAAAGCATTTATTAGTTCTAAGGAAAAAATTATAGACAGCCAAAGATTTATCTATTTGAGAAACAGAGACAGAGAGAATGCACATGCGTGAGAAGAAGGTGCAGAGGGAGAGGGGAGGAGAATCTCAAGCAGATTGCACTGAGTGCGGAGCCTGACACCGGGCTCCATCTCATGACTCCAAGAACATGACCTTAACCAAAACTAAAAGTTGGACACTTAACCGATGGCACCACCCAGGTACACCTTATGGAAATAATTTTGAATGTGTTCCCTCTATTCCATTATTTATAAGATTTTGAAGATTTTGATAAAGATTGTCATTAATTCTGTTTTTAAATGTTTGGTAGAATTCACCAATGAAAACGTGGTCTTGGGCTTTTCTGCGCTGGGAGATTATCAACTTTCATTCTTGTTATTGGTCTAAGACTTCCTATTTCTTGGATTCATGGTTCAGTCACATGGTAATCTGTGTGTTTTTAGGAATTAACTATTTTTCCCCCTAAGTTATTTGTTAGTATATAATTCTTTTTTTGTTTTTCAGTTTTTATTTTTTTTAGTACTCTCTACACCCAATGTGGAGCTCAAATTCACAACCTTGGGATGCCTTGGTGGCTCGGTGGTTAAGCATCTGCCTTGACTCAGGGCATGATCCTGGAGTCCCGGAATTGAGTCTCACATCGGGATCCCTGCATGGAGCCTGCTTCTCCCTCTGCCTATGTCTCTGCCTCTCTGTCTCTGTGTCTCTCATAAATAAATAAAATCTTAAAAAAATATTCACAACCTTGAGATCAAGAGTCATACGCTCTTCTGACTAAACCAGCCAGGTCCCCCAGTATATAACTGTTTATAGTAATCTGTTATTATAGTATATACTTCTGTGATTATCTGTTGTATTGTTTTCTCTTCCATTTCTCATTGGTTTTTGAGTCTTCTCTTTTTTTCAGATTTTATTTTTAAGTAATCTCTATACCCAGTGTAGGGCTCAACCTTACAACCTCAAAATCAAGAATCATATGTTCTATGGACTGAGTCAGCCAGGCACTCTTCTTTGTCTTAGTTAATATAGTTAAAGTATTGTCAATTTTATTTTATTTTATTTTTTAATCATTATAGAACAGATCAGTATTTTTTTTTAAAGATTTTATTTATTTATTCATGAGAGACACACACACACACACACAGAGAGGCAGAGACACAGGCAGAGGGAGAAACCGGCTCCATACAGGGAGCCCGACATGGGACTCGATCCCGGGACTCCAGGATCAGGCCCTGGGCTGAAGGCGGCCCTGGGCTGAAGGCGGCCCTAAACCGCTGAGCCACCCGGGCTGCCCAATTTTATTTATTTTTTAAAAAAAACTGGTCATCACGTTCAATGTTATGTTATTGTTTACCTGGGTCTCTATTTTATTTATTTCTGACTTTCCTTTGTTATTTCTTTCCTCTACTAAATTACAGCTAAGTTTCTTCTTTCCCTAGTTCCTATCTTTTAAATAGTGCCAACATAAATGGTTACATATTTGTAGTGAAATAAGATCCCGAGAACGTAATATAAAATTTCAAGTTGGGTATGAATGTATAGTACAATCATTCACGACACTCTTTAGCAATAGTGGGCATTTCAGGGGAAAGGAAATCTAAAACCTTAGGAAAATTATTAATGAAGTAAGAGACCAGGAGGAAATTTAGCTTCGATCATGATACAAAGTATGGCAAAAGCAGCTGGAAAAAAAAACCAACAACAATGGTTAAAGATAAAGAAATTATAATGAAGCTAAAAAAGCACAACAGGAAAGATGGAATGGGAGACACATCAAGAAAAGAGATCATAGTAAAAAAAGTAAAGAAGGGTGCCAGTCAGTTGAGCATCTGACTCTCGATCTCAGCTCAGGTCTTGATCTTGCAGTTGTAAGTTCAAGCTCTGCGCCGCCTACTTAAGAAAAAAAAAAAAAAAAAACAAGGGAGGAGGAAGATGGCAGTGGAGTTGCGCGTTTCCCAGGAGGAAATTAAGAAGGAGCCGGAGAAAAATCAGGAAAAAACGTGCCTGCTACTGCTGCATATCTTCACCACCAATACCGGCGGCCACCACAGAATGGACGAGTTTTCCCGTGGAAACATGCCGTCCAGCGAGTTGCAGAACTACACTTGGATGGATGCAACACTGAAAGAACTGACTAGTTTAGTAAAAGTCTACCCAGAAGCTAGAAAGAAGGGCACACAGTTCAATTTTGCTATTGTTTTTACAGATCCTAAAAGGCCTGCCTATTGAGTAAAGGAAATTGGCAGCACCATGTCTGGGAGGAAGGAGACTAATGACTGCAGTCACAGAAGTTCCAAATAGGAGACTGTCTGGACATAGCAATCACAACTCCAAATCGGGCACCACCTCCTTCAGGGTGCATGAGACCATATTATTATTTTATTTACTATTTCCTGAATTACTATTTTTCAATCAGTTATGTAAAATAAATTCTTTTTCCTTCCCTCAAAAAAAGAGGGTTAAAGTGTCTGTAACACTAGCACAGTGGCTAGTATTGGTTTCTGGTAATGAAGAGTTTCCAAGTGGAAATGAAGCATTACACTGAGGAAACCAAGAGCAGAAAGGTCCAGGCCCATGGAGAGGAATCGGGTGGTGACAGAAAATTGGAAGGAGAAATTTCTTCTGGATGCCATAATAAACAAATAGAACACTTAGAGAGAAAATATGAATAGAATACTGGAGGAATTTTCAAAGCTCTCCAACTGGTGAGGCTGAACTAACATAAAAGAGCAAGGTCATAATCAAAAGGATCATGATCTGGGACGCCTGGGTGGCTCAGTAGTTAAGTATCTGCCTTTGGCGCAGGGCGTGATCTTGGCGTCCTGGGATCAAGTCCCACATCAGGCTCCTTGCATGGAGCCTGCTTCTTCCTCTTCCCATGTCTCTGCCTCTCTCTCAGTGTCTCCAGTGAATAAGAAAATAAAATCTTTTAAAAAAAAGGATTGTGATCTATAGCATGAGAAGAAAAAAAGCTCATACAAAAAAAAAAAACATATAGCATAATGATTCAAAGGTTAACACCTAAGTTTACACAAATAGATTTTCAATAAAGTCTTAAATTAGAGAGGGGTGACTGAAGAGGTAAAAAAATATGTTGTTTTTCATGGACTAGAAGCTTGTAACCCCTTGAAGGAGCAGAGAATGCCCCTAAGCTGCTATCAGTAAAATCTGGTAATTTTTTTGTTTCACTTACAGAATGTTACTGATTTTTGTCTATCAATTTGGGCAGCAGCATCTGGCTGAGTGTCAGATAATTTCTTCTTACTGATTTCAGATTCAATATCTATTTAGCCATTATTACATGACACACATCCCATTAGATACATTTATAAGTTATCCAAAGGTTTACATGTCAAAATTTCGTGAACACATGCATTTATTTTTTATAATTTTATTTTCTGGGAGAGAGAGAAAGGCACAAGTTGGGATGGGAGGGGGGAGAGGGAGAGAGAGAATCCCCATGGAGCCTGATGCCTACTCAAAATCCCACAACTGCAAGATCATGACCTGAGCCAAAACCAAGAGTTGGATGCCCAACTGAGCCACCCAGGCACCCCTACACTTCATGAACACATACATTTAAGAAAGCACAATTTCATCACAGTAGTGACTCTGCAAGTTCTATCCTTGTCAAGTTCTTGAGGTTTGGTTTAGGAGGAGAGAGGGATGCCAGAACAATGATAATAACAAGTTGTTGACTTTTTTTTTTTTTTTAAACTGTGTCTTAGGACACCTGGCTCCCTCAGTGGGTAGAACATGTGGCTTTTGATCTTGAGGTTTTGAGTTTGAGCCCATGTTGGGTGTAGAGATTGCTTAAATAAGTAAGTTAAAAAAGGGATGACTGGGTGGCTCAGTGGTTGAGCGTCTGCCTTCGGCTCAGGTAGTGATCCTGGAATCCTGGGATAGAGTCCCACGTTGGGCTCCCTGCATGGAGCCTGCTTCTCCCCCTGCCTGTGTCTCTGCCTGTCTCTCTCATGAATGAACAAATAAAATACTTAAAAAAAAAAAGTTAAAAAAAAAAAAACCTGCTCAGTCTTATACACAAAAGGTAGAAATTATTTAATAAAAAATGTTTCTAGATCATCTCCATCTTCTATAAAATTAGTGGAAAATTTAACAGAGGAAGCTCATGAAGTTTTATTTTATTTTAAATTTTATTTATGATGGACATTAGGACTACCTTATTTCTTTTCTGATCATCTTGTTTATTCTGTCACTGCCAAATCTCAGAATCTTTTAGAAAGAGCACCATGTGGAGATTATCAAATGCTTTTGGAAAAGATGAGCCATCTGTTGAGTCCTACTTCCCTGGAGGCCATTACTCTGAATCAGAGACAAGGGCTTATAATAACTACACAGTAATTCCAGTAGCTACCTGGACTCACTTACAGAAAACAAGGAAGATTTAAAAAAAAAAAAAAAGCCAACATAACTCCCAAGAGAACAGTTCTACTCTGTCAATAGGTTTCTTAGGTTTAAAAGATTTAGACAAGTACAACTGTGTGCTTCTGAAAATCAGTGCCCATGTCAACCACTTCTCTAGAAAGATGTGCTATATGAAAAGAAAATTCATACATTAGGATGTACTATTTATCTAACCTCCTAGAAATTTATTTTAAAAAACTATATTAATTTGAACTACTAGGGACAAATAAAATCTTACTACCTAAGGCTGAATGTAATAAATACATTATGAAATGTTAAATAAAAATCTGTGAATTATCAAACAAAAATTAAGAGCTCTGAGATTTGTTTTGAAGATGTTGCTAAGATTGAACAAGCAATTTTTTCCCCAAATGCAAAAAGTCTGGAACTGATCACATTGGCAGAAAAATATCTTGAATCCTCAGGCCCAGTTACAAGTAGCTGAGGCTAACCTGGCTATATAGCGTTCACTGTGACTTAACAATCCAACTTCTCATTTTCTTTTCAAATTGTCTTTACAAAATTAGCTTGAAAAAGAATGTTTTTGAAGTATTTATGATACAGTAAAGAAAGGGCTCTGTTCAAGAAGTCTTCAGACATGGGTTTCTTGTCCTGATTCTGCTGCTCACTAAATGTCTACTCTTAATCTTTACTTTTCTCATCTGTTTCAGTAACACTTAAATCTGTATTGTAAACTATAAAATGTTTTGCTTCCTCCTTTACCTATATCTCTTTCTACTACTTTCAGGCTTTGTTTTCATTTTCTCTGTGGTTCCACATATAGGCATATGCAAGAAACTGTACAGCATATGTAAGTCCATGTCATAAAAATCTAACAGCTTCATAAGTTAGAGCCTTGATAACTCTCCTAACTTTTAAACTACTTAGACAACTTATTTCCTTAGAGTACTTCTGTCTCTGACTATGGCACTTTTATTTTTTAAATGTCAACAGTTGGTCCAATTTCCATCCTCTGATATGTTTTGTTTTTAGAATCAACCAAATATCATTTAAAACCCATCTGATTAATATGTGGGTGACCAAATTTGACAATGCTACTTTTGATTAAAAATGGAGCAAGGAAAGAAATCTGGCTACAAAATAACTAAGTTTCGTATTCTTTTTAAGTAGTGGTTCAAAGGCAGTTCCAAATCTCGAATAACATAAATGCTCTAAGCAATATCTGCATATTGGTCTGACTTTCCAATTTAGTTAATAAAAAATTGAATACTTATGGTAAGTTAAGGTCAATTTTGTTTGGGCCAATGTTCTCCCCTGGACTATAATTTACCCATTTTTCAATCTTAAGCTCCAATCACAAATCCTCATAAAATAAGTACCCAATAAATATTTACTGCAAAGGACGCTTTAAAAGCATTCCTCCAAAATGTGAAAGACTACACATATTCCTCATGTATATTTTTTTTAGAGATTTTATTTATTTGTTTGACAGAGAGAGGGAGGAGAGAGAGAGAGAGAGAGACCACAAGCAAGGGGAGTGGCAGGCAGAGAGAGAGGCAGCCCCCTGCCAAGCAGAGTGCCCAATGCGGGGCTTGATCCCAGGGCTCCAGGATCAGGACCTGAGCCAAAGGCAGATGCTTAACTGAGACATAGGCATCCCCCTCATGTATCTTTTTTATTGCCAAATTATTTACAAGTCAACTGTAAAGCAGATTACTGACAGTGAGTTGAAAAAAATTAATACAGCATTATAAGTAACAGCAATAGCAAAACCATTATTTGAAATACTTACCACTCTTCAATGGAATCTACCATCATACAGTTATGATCAGAATTCAGTCCATACATGAAAAATGACAAAGGAATACCTACAAAAAAGAAAAAGGAGACATGAAGAGAATTATGGTCAGAAGCTCCCTCCAGAACAAGCACTTTATTGTCCATTCCATTTTTTTCCTCCTGATTTCCGCTTTCCTTTTAGTCCTCTCTCATTTGTGAGGAGGAAGGGGTCTGTTTTCCACATGTCTCAGTGCCTTCTCTATAACATCCTTGCATTCTTTTCTCCTCTCTCATTCCTCTTTCTGATTGTCTTTCTCCTCTCTTCAGTACATTCTCATCTGCTATTCAGAGTCAGGTCACCACTTTTACGTTGTCATCCAGTACACAAAATGACATTGTGACACAGCAGATGAGCTTGTTCTTGGATTTTTACATATAGCAAAAGACACTGAACACTAACACTGACAGTTTTATACCAAAATTTTAATTAAGTCATTATAACAGTTGTGGTACATGCTATGTACCATCTAGGTACTTTATATACAGTATCTCATTTAATCTGCACTGATTGGTAGCAGTATTTCCATTTTTTCAGATGAGAACAGAGAGATTCCCAAAGTTTAAGAAACTTGCTAAGGTTAACCAATTGCTTAGTTGGTTTTCAACTCCCCCTAGGCTTGATGTCTGGGTTCTAAACCACTAAACTATCCAACCATTTCTTAAGTTTCTTTTGGAGACATTTAAGCTGTAACTGTATGCAACATGAAAACACAAACAATTATATAATTAGCTGAATCTTAATGATCTGTTATAATTAGCTTCACATTTATGTGTTGATTTCAGGATAACAGACTTTTGTCTTGATTTCAGGATAATACTACTGGTTATGTAATATCTATATGATACTATTTCCTTTTTTAAAAAAAATTTATTTATTCATGAGAGGCAGAGTCATAGGCAGAAGAAGCAGGCTTCCCAAACCTGCTTTCCTGTGGGAAGCCTGATGCAGGACTCAATTCCAAGACCCCAGAATCACAAGCTGAGCCAAAGTCACATGCTTACCACTGAGCCACCCAGGTGGCTATATGATACTATTCCATACATTAAAATGCTGCACATCTTGGGGTGCCCTGGGTGGCTCCACTGGTTTAAGCACATGCCCTTGGCTTAGGTCATGATCTCTGGGTTCTGGATGGAGCCCCGAGACAGATTCCCTGATCAGTGAGGAATCTGCTTCTTCCACTCCCTCTGCCCCACCCTACTCATGCTAGCTCTCTCAAATAAAATCTTTTAAAAAAATTTAATGCTACACATTCTTTAAGAAAACTATTTTTGGGGTTACCAAGTGGCTCAGTTGGTTAAGCATTTGCCTTCAGCTCAAGTCATGATCTCAGGGTTCTGGGATTGAGACCCACATTGGGCTCCCTACTCAGCAGGGAGTCTCCCTCTCCCTCTGCCTGCTACTACTCCCCTTGCTTGTGCTCTCTCTGTCAAATAAATAAAACCTTAAAAAGAAAATTTTTTAAAAGTGTCTTTTTATTAGTGAAACATCCAGCAAAACTTTGGACTCCAAATTCTAGAGTTCTTCTTTTCTCCAAGTTAAGCATTCAAACAAATAAAAAAGATATTATTTTTTTAAAGATTTCACTTATTTGAGAGAGAGAAAGAGCGAGCACAAGTGGGGAAGAGGGGCAAAGGGAGAAGGAGAAGCAGACTTCCACTGAGCAGCAGTCCAACTCGGGCTCAATCCCAGGACCCCAAGGTCATGACCTGACAAAAGGCAGACACTTAACCAACAGAGCCACCCAAATGCCCTGAAAAAGGTATTTAAAATAGACACTGTAGATTTACTTTTGAAAAGATCACTACTACTCATTTTAAAACTGTATAAAAACAAAAGAATATGTTACTCTTTACTGATTATTTTGCCTATGTTTTAGTTAAGTATTTTAATGAAGTGTCACTGCCAAAGAGATCCAGAGAAATAAAAGTAGAGGACATAAAGAAACTGTAAGGAGTAAATATAACCAAGGTAATAAGGACAAGAGACTGACATATAAAAATAAAATACCAAATAATTTGGAAACTAAAAATTCTGAGAATTTAATAGCGATGGTCTGTCATTCATAAATTTCCATGATGAGAGCTGGCATTCACATATCAATAAAGGTATGAAATATTTAATAAAATTATATGGATAATATATACATTTGGAAATTGATTTCCATGTCTACTATAATTGTAGTAACCTAAGGACACTTTTTTTAAGTCAGTACATTAATAATAATCTGAAGCAAACATAAATTACCACAATTGGAGTGTGTACAAAACAAGTATGTATGAAGATGTAGAAGTTACCAATACTCCTAATTTGTTAATAAAAGTTGCTCAGGAAAGGATAGTAACACAAGAACACCTGCACAGAACTGTTCCAGACTTTCTAAAATAGCAAAACAGGCAAACCCCTGAAAATAGGGAGAAATATTGGCTATGGGGACACTGAAATTACAGAGCAACACCAACTACAGATTTAACAAAGAAGGTACTGATTTGGTTAGCCTTTCCGTAAGTTGATGAGAGATATTTTATTAAGGGAAAAAAACAACAACAAACTGTCTTCTAAGACTTTTCTCTACTAGAACGTATCCAGTACAGTAACCTCTGAATTAAATCTGCAGAGGGAGATATGCGTTCATATTGGTATGGTTGAAAATATTCAACTAAAGTTTCTATTAGGGATCCCGGGGTGGCGCAGCGGTTTAGCGCCTGCCTTTGGCCCAGGGCGCGATCCTGGAGACCCGGGATTGAATCCCATGTCGGGCTCCTGGTGCATGGAGCCTGCTTCTCCCTCTGCCTGTGTCTCTGCCCCTCTCTCTCTCTCTCTTTCTCTCTCTCTATCAAAAAAAAATAAAAAAATAAATAAATAAAAAATAAAGTTTCTATCAAATATGAAAATTCTATATTCACAGATAGATTTCAAATTTCCTTCTTTAGAACCACTCATTTAGCAAGAAAAAAAGGCTTATAAAAGAGTTGGGGGGAACCTCATTTTTACCTCATTTTAAACTGTTTTAGGAGATGCTAACAATGTAAGAACTCAAGTGACAAGCAGTCAAGCCTACAAAACTTTAGTTGTGAGAAAAAATCCACAAGAAATGTCAACTTTCCTGTTCTTTAGGCACTTGTAGTTTTCCAATAATATTGGAAAATTAGGTAAGCTTGTTATGAATTTGTCAAATTAACATTTATGAAGTGGAGCACAGGATGCCAGAATGATGAGCTAAGGTTCAACAACAGACCACAAGAGGAATTTTTTAGAGGTCCTGGAAGAAGTCCCTGACATGCCGCATGGGGAGACCAAGGCAGAGTGCAAACAGAGAGGCAGGACCTGGGCACACACCTTTATTAGGGTCTGTGGGTGAAGCATGTTGGTGTTCCTAGGCTAAGCTGCATTGGTCAGTATAAACCAAAAGAGCAGGGTTTTGCTAAGCTACACAGGGGTCTTATTAAATGCGCTTAAGGGAAAGGCAATGGGAGGCAGGAGACTGCTGATCAGAAGGGCTGTTGGGGAAGTCATTTCATAAACTTTCATGTGCTTTTGAGTCTGTGCGCATTTGCATGAGGGGGCTAGTGTCAGTTTAAGGTCACCAAAGGCTGCCTGGCCAAACAAAATGATTGCTGAGGCAGCAATACTGTGGAGTAGCTTAGCTAAACTCAAAAAACTTGAGGTGAAAGAGAAGCAGAGAAATGATCTGTGTGGCACGCTTTAGGAAGAATCTATCCCTTTCAAATTCAATTATTTAGGTGGCTGAGTTTTGAATCATTTAAAAAAATTTTTAAAGATTTTATTTATCCATTCATGAGAGACACAGAGAGAGAGGCAGAGACATAGGCAGAGGGAGAAGCAGGCTCCCTGTGGGGAACTGGATGCGGGACTCCATCCCAGGGCCCTGGGATCATGCCCTAAGCTGAAGGCAGACGCTAACCACTGAGCAACCCAGGCATCCCTTGAATTGCTTTTTTTTTGAATATTTTATTTATTTATTCATGAGAAACACACAGAGAGAGGCAGAGACATAGGCAGAGGGAGAAGCAGGCTCCATGCAAGGAGCCCAATGTGGGACTCGATCCCGGGACTCCAGGATCATGCCCTGGCCAAAGGCAGGCGCTAAATTGCTGAGCCACCCAGGCATCCCTTGAATTGCTTTTTAAAGAGGCTTGAAAAAGTCTTGTGTTAAAAAAGATTTTCCAGAAACCTCTAAAAGGTAGTATTCAGTAAGTTTGTTATCCAATTATATTATACTTTCCAATTATAGATCACTGGCTACACAAGCACCAGGAACATTCATATTCAGGAAATTACCTATTATTTTTGGTCTCAGTGAGTCAAGGGCAGTGGTTCTCAAACTGTGGTCCCTAGACCAGCAGCATCCATTATCACCTGGGAACTTACTGGCTATGCAAATCTTCCGGCCCAATCCTAGATTTACTGAATCCAAAACTCTAGGAATTAGGCCCAGCAAACTGTGATCTGACAGGTTCTCCAGGTGATTCTGATGTAAGCTAGGTTTGAGATCTACTGGTAGATAATTCCGAGGAAAGCATTCTATCAGCTACATAAGAACTGTTTCTTTTTTCCTTTTTCCTTTTTAGTTATTAGCAATCTTTTCAACTAGTGTCACTATTAGGAGAAAGAAATGTTCTTAACTGGAAACCTCATTTTTAATGTTGCTCCTGCAAAGGAATAATCTAAAAGAAATGAAAAAAAGAATGCCTCTTGTTGGGTGGGAAGGGAAGCAGGCAAACCATTCATCTAACAAAGTAATCACCGAACAGCTACCTTGTTCCAGGGTACTCAGCAAGGAGGAAAGACAAGAAAGAGAACTCCGGAAGCTACCAACAATTTTAATTTGGATACCATTCAAAATAATTAACACAATATAATTAATAACATAATTGCCTATTCCTGGCAATACCAAATAAGTGATAAGTAATAATTGTATTTACACTGAAGCAATGGACTAGCAAAGCAAAAAAAAAAAAATAACATGGTCCATCCATGATATCTAAGGCTAGTGGGTCTCAAATGTTAACATCTATCAGAATCACCTGGAGGGCTCATTAAACATAGATTAGTGGGTACCACCTCCAGAGTTTCTAATTCAGTCTGTCTGAGCTGAGGCCCAAGATTTTTTTTTTCTAATAAATTCCCAGGTAATGCTGATGGCCAGGGACCACACTTTGATAACCACCAATCTAGATGATCAGGCATCATAAAGTTTGGGCACTCCAGGAAAGAAATGTCTAAGAATTACCAGTTCATTTCTCAAGACCTTTTCATGTATATTTACTGCTGAGAGTCTCTTGTCATGATGGCAGAGAGAATAGGGAAGGGGGGATGGATTATTTTTTAAACTATGTGATTTAACTATTTTATCACAACCTATCTTCAGGTGTCTATGTTGCCTCAACCAACTTCCAATATGAAAGTTTTCCTAAACTAGAAGCAAAAGCTAGTACTCCAACATTTCCATGATTTTGTTGTGATTCAGAACGTCTAAATTTTGTTTTAATTGTCCTATACTATATAAATGAATTTCTCTAAAAATTTGGGGAAGTCTGTCCCTTCAGGCCCAAGGAGGATCCCGTATCTATTTAATTATACATGGTCAAATGAGAGTAAAGTTAAAAGTAATTTATATGCTTTAAAGACTATCCCAAGAGTCTAGGCTATGGGAAAGAGTACTTCTAGTCCAGCTGCTTTTCATCAGGGGAATAATTAAAGTTAAGGGGCCCCCAAGGGTTAGGACTCCCCTGGCTTCTTTCCCTTTGGAGTCTAGGAGCGTTGGTAAAAATAGATCAGGTTCCACAAAGGGGCCAGGGTCATCCCAGCCACAGAAAAGGTGAGAAAACAGTTCAACGCTTTATTAACTCAATCCTCTACTCCTAGTTCTTCCTTCAACCTTCTCAAATGCCCAAGTTCTGACTGGCTTAAGCAAAACAGAACTACTCCACCAAGAAGTAAACTAGCAAAGGATAATTTGCTATTGCACAACACGGAAAAAAATCTGGGATTACCTATCCCTCTCCTATGTATCAATCTATAGACGAACATAATGAGAGATTGTTACTACTTAGTGATCCCAATTATTAAATACAAAGAATGCCTTCCTCTAAATTAATATACTGAAAACTAGTGAAAAGCAGATGAAATAGCAAGAAAGTTACCACCTTGCCAGCCTAAAGCCACTTCTTTCCTCCCTATGCAGATATAAACAGAGAAATGATTGCCTGAAAATCAGATGTATTGAAAGAAGGGTGTAAAATATGGTGCTACCAGGCTGTGAAAGATGAATAGATCAATCAATTGAACTCCAAACTGAGCGCATTCTCTGTGTAGCAGAAGAAAATCACATACAAAAGGAGTTAGGGAATTGTTGTAAAGGCACAGGAATAAGATTAGTAACTAATCTATTGCCATTATGAGATTTTTAAAAAGACGTTAGGGAAATACAAAGAACTAATCAGATGATTAAAGATAATGACACATAATTTTCAAGGGAATTAAACACATGAAACTCTTGGAAGAGAAAGAATAATAAAGAGCTTCTTATTTAATCCTTGTAGAAAATTTATCAGTTTTCTCCAACAACAAAGTCATCTCTAAAATTGGTCTTATTTAAAAACCCACAAAATTCATTCTTATTAATGTATACAGGTAATATATGAAGCACTATTTGATAAATTTCTAACTAGGTCTGACCAACACTAAATCAATTTTTCCTCTTGCCCTGGATGGTTTTCTAATTAAAAACCAATAGTATTCCTCAGATTGCCCCTTTAATGTCAATGAATGGTGCCCTGAATCATTCTTGTTATTCAAGGTGTTCTTTTCATTTTAAAATATTAAGTTATCTATGTTGGTTCAAAAAATTCAATAGCAGCTTCCTTTCTACACATATTGTATGGAAAATGTAGCCACCAATCATTAGTTACCAATTCCAATCTGCTGAACCTACAAGAAATGCATGGCTGGAGCCAGAGGTAAAAGAAATTTTTTTTTTTAAGATACTATTTAGGGCAGCCCCAGTGGCGCAGCGGTTTAGCGCCACCTGCAGCCTGGGGCGTGATCCTGGAGACCCGGAATCGAGTCCCACATCGGGCTCCCTGCATGGAGCCTGCTTCTCCCTCTGCCTGTGTCTCTGCCTCTCTCTGTCTCTATGTCTCTTGTGAATAAATAAATAAAATCTTTAAAAATAATAAAAATCTTTTCCTATATTTAAGTTAAACATGACAAGAGAACAACTAGCAATAATAATATGCATCCTTACTAATACTCCTATCAAGAATGGACTTTAATATAATTTGTCTATTTCTAACATTATATTCATTTTAAGATTCTACCTGACTGTAGCAACAAGCAGGTTTCTCAAAAGTTCTGTAGAAGCATTTTAATAATGCAATGTCTAAGGAGTACCTGGGTGGTTCAGTGGGTTAAGCATCCAACTCTTGAATTCTGTTCAGGTCATCATCTCAGGGTCCTAAGATTAAGGCCTACATCAAGCTCTGCCTTTGGGCTCCTCACTGGATATGGAACCTGCTTAAGAATCTCTCTCTCCCTCCACCGCCACCCCCTTTCCTCTCTCGTTTTCTCTCTCTCCCTTTCTTAAGGATACTGAAATAAACCTGGTGGGGGTTATACCAAGTAGACAGACTGTAGACTTCAAAGAAAAGTGTAGGCAAAACTTGAGTATTATCGAGTCTCCACAACCAAACTAACTAGAACATGGGTTATAGCATCCTAGGCAGAGAAATGAACTTAGATAATTTTTCTTGGCATTTCTCATGCTAGTCTTCCATTAGGCTAAAAATGTAAGTCCTGCTTTTAGATAGTCCATAAATACAAGGTGAACAAAACAGAACAATTTGCCATTAGCTTTTTTTCAGGCTCAGAAAATTTGCAGCGATTAATCTTTCTTTTTTTGCTTTAATTTTATTTATTCATGAGAGACACAGAGAGAAAGAGGCAAACACAGGCAGAGAGAGAAGCAGGGTCCATACAGTGAGCCCGATGCGGGACTCAATTCCCAGACCCCAGGATCACGCCCTGGACTGAAGGCAGACGCTTAACCACTGAGCCACCAGGCGTCCCGCAAATAACTTTTGTTAAAAAAATTGAGCGTAAGGGGGTGCCTGGGTGGCTCAGTCAGTTAAGTGCCTGCCTTTTGCTCAGGTCATGATCTCAGGGTCCTGGGATGGAGACCTGAGTTGGACTCCCTGCTCAGCGGGGAGTCTGCTTTTTCCTCTCCCTATGCCCCTCCCTCTGCTTTATCTTTTCTCTCTCAAATAAAATCTTTATGAAAAAAAAATTTAACATAAGTAGTTCAGATAAATTATTTTTAAAAGAAAATTATTTGACTCATTTGTGCCATAAATCAGAGAAATATATTTTTGGTGGCAGTTTGGTAAAGCCAGATCACCTAGTTCCAAATCCTGCTCTGCCCCTTATTAATAACTGTGCAACTTTGGACCAGTTACCTAATCTCTCTGTGCTTCAGTTCTTTATACATTAAAAATAAAAAATTAACAAATACCTACTCAAGTTGTTAATTCAGTTCAATATTCTTTTGCTGTATGATTAATTATGTGCAGTACATTCAACACTAACTTATAGAACAAAGTGCTATTGAGTGTTGGCTATTATTAGCACATGTTTAATTACATAAAGAGATGTAATTTTTAAATTCTTATAGTTTAATGTTAATCATCTAATATTCATCCATTTTTCCCAACAGCCATTTTATTGACGTGTGAAGCCCTATTCTTTTTTAGCTTTAAGAGAGCAAAACATATGAAGTGTATGTATTTGTATGGGCTAAATACCTCAGATGGGCAGGCACATAATAAACTTGAAAAACTACAATGCTAGATTGAAATGGGCTTGAAAGACACCTGCAAATACAAAACCATTGGGTTTTTGAAAGAGAGATGGATTTGAGGAACTTTTTTTTTAAAGATTTTCTTTATTTATTCATGAGAGTCACAGAGAGAGAGGCAGAGAGAGAAGCAGGCTCTCTGTGGAGAGCCTGATGTGGGACCCGATCCCAGGACCCTAGGATCACAGCCTGAGCCAAAGGCAGATGCTCAACCACTGAGCCACCCAGGTGCTCCAGAACTTTTCTTTAAAATTTGTCCTTCTGCTATTTCCTGAAGTTGCTTCATATTCTTTGTCTAAATATGTCATTGTATACAATATATGCTACAGAAAATGAAGGATATATAAACCTAGAAAGTGTGCTGGGTAGGGTGGGTCATCTGGAGAAGGACGATGCTTTGTGGTTTCACTCACATACAGAAATTAGGAGACAGAACAAGGGGTTCAATGGAAGAGGGTGGCAGATCAAGAGGCAGATTCTTGGCTGTGGAAAAGAAACTGATGGTGGGAGGGAGTGGGTGATAGGGATTGCTATGATGGGCACCGGGTATTGTGTGAAGGTGTTGAATCACTATGTTGTTCACCTGAATCTGGTGTTGCACTGTGTCAGCTAATTGGAATTTGAATTTGGATAGAAACTTAAAAAAAGTATAAGCCCAAGGTCAAAGGGCTTATGGACTTCCCTGACCACTATTATAATATGTAATTCTAACAGAGAATTTGTTGATTTTAGAAAAGCTTTGTCCTTTTTGGATTTGTTCTTTTATATTAATGGCACAAAATTATGGCAAAGCTTTCATCTACCTATATCAGAAAGTATTTGCTCCTGTCTTCCTTTACATATAATAATTCATTTTTTGCTCATAGTTTCTGTTAAGACCTGTCATTAAAACTCTTCCATAACTTGAAATGTCTCTCTAAAAGCTTTACTTATGAGCCACACAGTAGAGAACATGGGCCTACCAAAAAAAAAAAAAAAGAAAAAGAAAAAAAAAAAGGTCACCATAAGGTTCAGTAACTGTGGACCTTTGTGGAAAGTAGCAAAGGATTAGTAGTCAAAAACTTAAGTCTGACTCCTAGTTTTGCTAGTATCTAGCTATCTTGGTTTATAACATTGGTAACGTGTTCCTATAAAACAACCTCAAGCTTATTACTGCTAAATTTGTTTTGGGGGAGAGGGGCTCACACCTTCTCGAGTCTGATAAAGCTGTATGTTTTCCTCAGCAAAAATCAACACAATCCACATTTTTTTTTGCAAACAATCAGGGGCTTCAAATAATCACTGAAGTCCACGTATCCCAAGTTAAGAACTTTTAGACAAGAGTATTACAATGGTCCTGTTGATTTAATATAAAAAATGCCATTTAGTCATTCCCCTTCTCTTTCTTCCTCTTTCTCTCACACATGCACTTTGCAGTTTTGCTGTTCCACCTATAAACATACCAGTGCTAACAAACTTATGCTTATAAAAGGGAAAAAGAAATTAAGTTTTACCTTCATTGGCAGAAAGTACTCCCCCCTTGAGGTGTGTGTGCAGGTTTCAGAATTGTATCCTGACAAACTAGATACAACAGTGGTTTTCCCTATTGCAATATTGTCCTTCAAATCCTCCAGTTGAGTTATAGTAGGCTAAAAAACTTGTCTGAAAAACTTAAAAATCAAAATAAATCTAGGGTCTAATAAGTACCACCAAGGAATCCAATATGAAGATTACATTCTGATAAGGATTTAATTGTTCACATATATCCACAGTCACACTAGTGAAAGCAGTAGCTGCAGCTCTGCCAAAGACTCAGCTGTTGTAATTAAAGACAGACTCTCAGGAGCAACTATCATTAGTTTCAAAGACCAGTAATTACAAAGGCTGTGCATTATGTGGATTATACATTCCAAAGATATAGAGTTGCTACCAGACTTCAGGGACTATCTTAATAGGCAAAATTGCTCATTAAAGCAATCATCAAATTTATTCTATATAGGAGTTTAAAATTTTCTGAAATTTGCTCAGTTTACTATGAAACCTTACTTCACTTTGTAAAATAGAGCTATTACTGAAAAGTTATTTCTGACAATCTAACCATACACCTAGATTAACTTCATAAAACCGCAAGTATGACAAAGTAAAAACAAATCAGTCTAGATTATCACTTATAAACAGACACAAAAAGTAATGAATAAAACACTGGTATTCTTGGGACTCCTGGGTGGTTGAACGTCTGCCTTTGCTCAGGGCGTGATCCTGGAGACCCAGGATCGAGTCCCATGTCGGGCTCCCTGCATGGAGCCTGCTTCTCTCTCTGCCTGTGTCTCTGCCTCTCTCTCTCTCCCATGAATGAATAAATAAAAATATTTAAAAAAAAAATAAATAGGGGATCCCTGGGTGGCGCAGCAGGTTAGCGCCTGCCTTTGGCCCAGGGTGCGATCTTGGAGACCCGGGATCGAATCCCACATCGGGCTCTCGTTGCATGGAGCCTGCTTCTCCCTCTGCCTGTGTCTCTGCCTCTCTCTCTATCATTAATAAATAAAAATTAAAAAATAAATAAATAAATAAATAATAAAATCTTTTAAAAAACCCAAAACACTGGTATTCTGGAAATATTTGTTAAACAAAAAGTTCCTTTTTGATAAATAAAAACAAGTAACAAATATGATTTAAAAAAAGGCACTGTTAAAGGAAAACTAATCCCAATAATGCAACACGTTTAAGGCTTGCAGTTAATCAGATTCCATCACATCTAACAAAATAACTTATAGGCACTTCTAATCCCCTAAATCCTTCATGAAAGCAAAGGCATTTAGAAATAAATGACAGAAAAAATAGGAACACAGGAAGCAGACCAAAGTAACACATTTACCAAAAAACATAACTGCCAATTTTCTAAAATTAATCTTCAGGCATAATGAAAAGGGTGATTGTTTTCTCTAATTTAAAATTTGGGGGAGCCTGGGTGGCTCAGTCCGTTGAGTGTCTGCCTTCAGCTCTCATCCTGGGACTGAGCCCTGCGTAGGGCTCTCTGCTTAGTGGGGAGTCTGCTTCTCCTACTCTCTCCCTTTCTCTCTCTCAAATAAATAACTAAAATCTTAAAAAAAAATTTTGCAATCCAAGTACAGTATATTGTCCTTTGGTATAATAAAAAATAACTTTACAATTTAAAAATGCCCAAGTATAGTAGTTGGTGTACTGAGAGAAAAAGTGATCCTCAAGTCACTTGCAATAGAGTAAAGCACCATCATGATATATGTTATTAATAAAAGTAGCATAATTACATTTTACTAGTTGTATAAAACATTAACAAAATTTAAATATAAGTGACATAACATTTTACTAGTTTCAGGTGTACAGTGGTAATTTCATATGTATGTACTGTAAAATAAAACACTTTTAATGTATTAATCTATAAAATATGGCTGAAATACATGTTAAAATTATCACTAGCCACTAGAATTAAAATGTCAGAAAATGTAAATAAAACTTATGCTATTTTCCCTACTGGTTAACTATTAACCTCTAAAGCTAATTCCATTTTACCCTAGTTCTATGAATTCTTCATACAATTTTTTTGTTTTAAGTAATCTCTACACCCAAGCAGGGCTCAAATTCATGACCTGAGATCAAGAGTTAGATGGTCTTCCAACTGAGCCAGTCAAGGGCCCCAAATGCCTCAATAAAATCTTAAAAAAGAATATGTGCATGGCTATTCAAGACATTTAGGTATTGTCTCCAAACTTTTGACATCTTTGTGATTAAGTTCAGATTTTAAAATATCTGGGCAATAAGATAAAGACAGTTTTGATGTGTGTGTGTGTTTAAATTAGAAGCTTTTAAGAAAATGAGCAATGACAGAACATTGAAAATACCTATAAATAATCATTTCACTCCTCCAGGTGCCTTGGCCTCTAATGACCCTTTTCTTAAAGCTTGTACCACTTCTCTCTACACAGAGTTAACACATAATTGTCAAAAAGCAAATTCAAAAACTTAAATAAACGAATTATATAATCTTGTCACTTCCACTGTATACTTCCAAAGAGTCCCATATTTCTGCTGTCACCCAAAAGGCAAACAGTGCACTTACGGTGTTGGGGTGCTTTACATTGCACTTGCAGCCCACAGTTTTTAAAACTGGAGGGGAACTGTGTTCTTTTAAAGCCTTGAGGTTACCAATAACCCTGGACCTTTTCACTTTCTGTAACTTCATTACTAAACAGTGTCTCCCACATCGCCACCAGGGCGGCGGAGCACCTCAAGCTGAGCACTCCAAGTATATCCGACCCTAGAGTGGAAATGATGGAAACTGGGCAGCCCTGGGTGGCTCAGCGGTTTAGCGCCGCCTCCAGCCCGGGGTATGATCCTGGAGTCCCGGGATCGAGTCCCATATTGGGCTCCCTGCATGGAGCCTGCTTCTCCCTCTGCCTGTGTCTCTGCCGCCCTCTGTCTCTCTCTCATGAATAAATAAACAAAATTTTGAAAAAAAAAAAAAAAGATGGAAACTGCCTCAGAAGAGATGAGTTAGGAACGGGCTTCAGTAGCGGCTCATACCAAACTACCTGACGGTCAGGAGACTTTCTCTACACCCACAGCCCTGTGGGACCCGAAAAGTTTCAGTACGTTCAAACAGGTGAACCAAGACGTCAAGAACTGAAGGCGAAGCAGTCTCGCAAAACCTCCACTCAGCCCTGTTTACAACGGCCGAGGCGCCACGGACACGCGGCGGCCGCCTCCCGGGGCGCGTCGGAGGAGGCTCCCCTCGGGCTCACCTGCACGCCCGCCTCCCGAGCCGCCCTCGCCTACCCGAGCGCCCCCACGTCCACCGGCTGCTGCAGCGAGACAGCGGGCGGCCGGCACCGGCGGGCATCTTCTGAGTGCGGGCTCGCGCGGGGGGTCCGGGGGGCCCGGGCGGCTCAGCGCCTCGCCTCTCTCGGCGGCGCGAGAGCAGCAGTCACCCGGGCGGCGTTCCTCGCCTCCGCGCTCGCGAGCCGCTGGGCAGTGCGTGGGGCCCGAGTCGCGGCCCGAGGGGGCGGCGCCCCGGCGAGGCCCCGCCCCGCCCCCAGCGAGCCCGCCCCCGCCCCCGCCCCCGCCCCCGCCCCCGCCCCCGCCGGGGGGGAGGGCGCGCGCGGCCTGGAACCCGGGCTGAAGGAACGCTGGAGGCGCCAGGCTCCGCGCCGAGGCTCACAGGATTCGCGCTGCTCCCTGCGACCTTCCGGCAGCTGAGCCTCCCGGAAGCCGGGTTCTCAGCCACGTCCAGGCTGTAGGGTCCCCTCCAACCCCGTGCCTCATCTTCCCCACATGCCCACAGAGGCGTCGGGCGACCTCAATGGCGCTCTGCACCGGAGCAAACGGGGCGCGAGCGTGGGAAGTGGCGCATCTGAGGGAAGCGGATACTTCACCTTCAGGACCAGGGCGCCCGCGCCCACGGCGGGGGGGGGGGGCCCTCCTCTGGGCTCAAGTAAAGAATCTTGAACTTTGAGGCCCTTGCGGGCTTAGTGTGGGGGGGCCTGTGACCCTCGCGGGGTTCTAGGCTCAAGCCCCACGTTGGGTGTAGAGATTACTTAAAAAAAAAAAAAAATCTTTAAAAAAAGTCCGCGAGTTTCGTTATAATAGCCTTTCCCTCTGTAATTCTCGGAGAACCTCGCCTGTGTCTCCACCGCCCTGCCGCCACGTGCCCCACACCCACCTTCGGCAGCCTGGTTGGTCCAGTCAGCTCCTCGGACTCCCAAGTCTTCCCGGCGAAACACAGCTGCTCGCACCTGCTTCCTCGGAAACTTCAGGAACAAAGCGGGGCTCGCCCCGCACGTGCGCACGCGGAGGCTTCTGGGCGGGGAGGGGGCGCTTATGCGGCTGCGCAGAGCACGCGGTGGGGCCTGAGGAGCTCTGAGGTGCTGGGGGCTGGGCCCGAGGGGGTGCTAGCGGCTGCGAGGGAAGGGACTTCATAGGCCAGTCGGTGTCCTACCGTGGGCTGCGTGCTCAGTAAGCTTGCACACAGTAGGCGCTCAACAAACATTGGTTGAATGACCACGTGAATGGAATGTTACCGCGACTGGCACCCTTTCAACCCAGATGAAAGCCTGGCTTCTCTTCCTTAAATTGGGCGAATGGGCCTTGCTTAAGTAAGCCTCCAGGCATCCTCAGTTCTTAGGAAGGGGCCATTCTGGTACATGTTTGGTTGACTTTATAATTTAAAAATTTTGGAAGGGTAATGGCCCTTCCAAAAAGGGCCATTCCTGTTCCGCAGGTAATGGCCAACTGCCTTAGTTAAGGCTTGAGCCTGAAGGTAGCAAACACATCACAAATTGGGGGGATCTGAGATATCAAGATTTTTAAGACTCCGTGTATTCAGAAAATTAAATCTTTGTTGCATGGCTCTTCCAGCTGTATTCAAGGAGTATGTAGACCAGAGAATCCAGGTTCTCCAGTACAGTAACTTGGATCTAATTTCACATTTGCATGCCTGAAGCATCCTGCAGTGTTTATGGGTAAAGATGTTGAGGCAAGGAACCCAAAGGATACAGCATTCCATTTCCCAATAGTCACTTATTATATGGCAAATTTTAAATGTACTTTAAAACCTGAATGTAACAGGAGACGTGTAAAAAAAAAAAAAGTACACAGTAAGGTTTTTGCTCCTTTGTTTTAATTTAGATTGAAAGGGGAGCTTCATGGATCTATGAATACACTAACACGATATGAAAATGTTTAAGTTCAATTTAGACGGAAAAGGTTCTATAACTGTTACCAGACTCTCAGATATGTGACTCTCCCCAAAGTGGTAAGAACCACTTCTTATTTATGTGCCTATAAAACCTTAGTATTTTAAAAAATTATTTTAAGTTCCAGTTTTACTCCATGTGTAAAATAAAATTTTATTGTTCCTCTTAATAATCTGTTTTCAGGGACATCTGGGGGGCTCAGTTGGTTAAGCAACAGAATCTTGGTTTTGACTCAGGTCATGATCTCAGGGTCCTGAGATTGAGTCCCTTCTTCCCTGGCTCAGTACAGAGTCTTCTTGAGATTTTCTCTTTCTCCTTCTCCCTTTCCATTTGCTCCTCCCCCAACCCATGAGCTGTCTTTTGCTCTCATATAAATAAAATATTTTTAAAAATCTATTTGATATTAAACAAAAGTTCAAAATTAATCTATTTCTCATTTTCTCCTTCACTGACCCTCATCTTTCCTTTTGTTTTTTTGTTGTTGTTGTTGTTATTGTTGTTTAAAGTAATCTCTATACCCAACAAGGGGCTTGAACTCATGACCCTGAGATCCAAGAGTGACAAGTTCTACCCACTGAGCCAGCCAGGTGCCCCTTTTATCCTTCCTTTTACACTTAAGTATTAGGGTACCAGGGTGGTTCAGTCCTTCCTTTCCACTTCCCTGGGTGGCTCAGTTAATTGTTGGACTATTGATCTCACTTCAGGTCTTGATTTCAGGGTTGTGAGTTCTAGCCCTGCATTGGGCTTCATGCTGGACATGAGGCCTATTTAAAAATAAAAATTAAAAAAAGAAAAAGAATTAGGGTACCAAGCAACTGTACTCCTAGGAACTTGTACCCAAGAGACATGTATAAGAACTCCATACCAACACTGTTCATAATAGCCAAATACTGGAAACAACCCAAATATCTGTCAATGAAAATGGTGGCATATTCATCCACTGGTATATTTAACAGTTTTATATATGAAAACAACAATTTATATGCAATAACATGAGGAGATACACAATAGTGAGGGAACGAAATCAGGCAGAAAAGAATACATATTGTGAGTTGCCATTTACATACAGTTAAAAAATAGGCAAAACTGTGATGCCTGGGTGGCTCAGCGGGTGGATCATGGTTGAGCATCTGCCTTCAGCTCAGGGTGTCATCCCGGGGTTCTGGGATCAGGTCCCACCTCAGGCTCCCTACATGGAGCCTGCTACTCCCTCTGCCTGTCTCCGCCTCTCTCTCTGTCTCTCATGAATAAACAAATAAAAATCTTTTTAAAAAAATAGGCAAAACTAAGCTCATTTAGGGATGCATACTTGCATGGTTAAAGTATACAGAAAAGCAAAAAGTGATTTCCAAGAAAGTGTGTTGCAGCACTATAGGTGATTTTTATTTTCTCCTTTGTGTTTCTCTGTAACTTTCAAATTTCTTTTTTTAAAAAGATGTTATTTGTTTATTTGAAAGAGAAAGTGAGCAAGAGAGAGAGAGAGAAAACACAAGCAAGGAGGGGCAGAGGGAGAGGAAGAAGGAGACTCCCGCTGATTAGGGGCTACATCCTAGGACCCAGGGATCATGATCTGAGTTTAAGGCAGACGCTTAACTTGAGCCACCCGGGCGGCCTGTAGCTTTCAAATTTCTTAAAATGGACATATATCATCAGTAGGAAAAAAATAGATGTTATTTTTAAAAGTTGAAATATAGTTGACATACGTAAGTTTCAGGTGTACAACATACTGAAATTGACAATTATATGCATTATGAAATGCTCAAATGTAGTTACCATCTGTAACCATACAAAGGTATTACAGTATTATTGACTATATTTCCCATGCTGTACTTTTCATCCTTATGATTTATTTTATAAGCTGGAGTTTATACCTCTTAATCGACTTCAACTATTTCACCTGTCCCCACTCCCCTAGTTTGCTAGCAACCACTAGTTTGCTCTCTGTATACAAAGGACAAAGGTAAAATGTCATGATGAAACTGAGCAAAAGAATTATCTTGTGAGCAACACTATATAACTACACCAAAACTGCAATATCAGTTTCTATTTCCCCTATTCTCAGTTTTGTTTCCTTTTTGAAATTCTGAAAAAAAAAATACCCTACCATTTGTTTTCCATTATCTAGAAAATTAATTTTTGTTTTATTCAGTATTATTTTCTATTTTTTTGGTATATTTTTTAATGGGAGTTAGATTTGCCAACATATAGCATAACACCCAGTGCTCATCCCATCAAGTGCCCCCCTCAGTGCCTATCACCCAGTCACCCCGTCCCCCTGCCCACCTCCCTTTCCACCACCCCTTGTTCATTTCCCAGAGTTAGGAGTCTCTCATGTTCCGTCACCCTCACTGATATTTCCCACTCATTTTCTGTCCTTTCCCCTTTATTCCCTTTCACTATTTTTTATATTCCCCAAATGAATGAGACCATATAATGTTTGTCCTTCTCTGATTGACTTATTTCACTCAGCATAATACCCTCCAGTTCCATCCACGTTGAAGCAAATGGTGGGTATTTGTCATTTCTAATGGCTGAGTAATATTCCATTGTATACATAGACCACATCTTTTTAATCTATTCGTCCTTTGATGGACACTGAGGCTCCTTCCACAGTTTGGCTATTGTGGACATTGCTGCTAGAAACATTGGGGTGTAGGTGTCCTGCTGTTTCATTGCATCTGTATCTTTGGGGTAAATCCCCAGCAGTGCAATTGCTGGGTCTTAGGGTAGCTCTATTTTTAACTCTTTGAGGAACGCCCACATAGTTTTCCAGAGTGGCGGCACCAGTTCACATTCCCACCAACAATGTAAGAGGGTCGCCCTTTCTCCACATCCTCTCCAACATTTGTTGTTTCCTGTCTTGTTGATTTTCACCATTCTCACTGGCGTGAGGTGGTATCTCATTGTGGTTTTGATTTGTATTTCCCTGATGGCAAGTGATGCAGAGCATTTTCTCATGTGCTTGTTGGCCATGTCTATGTCTTCCTCTGTGAGATTTCTGTTCATGTCTTTTGTCCATTTCATGATTGGATTGTTTGTTTCTTTGCTGTTGAGTTTAATAAGTTCTTTATAGGGATCCCTGGGTGGCGCAGCAGTTTGGCGCCTGCCTTTGGCCCAGGGCGCGATCCCGGAGACCCGGGATCGAATCCCACATCGGGTTCCCGGTGCATGGAGCCTGCTTCTCCCTCTGCCTGTGTCTCTGCCTCTCTCTCTCTCTCTGTGACTATCATAAATAAATAAAAATTAAAAAAAAAATAAGTTCTTTATAGATCTTGGATACTAGCCCTTTATCTGATAGGCCATTTGCAAATATCTTCTCCCATTCTGTAGGTTGTCTTTCAGTTTTGTTGACTGTTTCTTTTGCTGTATAGAAGCTTTTTATCTTGATTAAGTTCCAATAATTCATTTTTGCTTTTGTTTCCCTTGCCTTCATGGATGTATCTTGCAAGAAGTTGCTGTGGCAAAGTTCAAAAAGGGTGTTGCCTGTGTTCTCCTCTAGGATTTTGATGGAATCTTGTCTCACATTTAGATCTTTCATCCATTTTGAGTTTATCTTTGTGTATGGTGTAAGAGAATTGTCTAGTTTCATTCTTCTGCATGTGGTTGTCCAGTTTTCCCAGCACCATTTATTGAAGAGACTGTTCTTTTTCCAGTGGATAGTCTTTTCTGCTTTCTCGAATATTAGTTGACCATAGAGTTGAAAGCCCATTTCTGGGTTCTCTATTCTGTTCCATTGATCTATGTGTCTGTTTTTGTGCCAGTACCACACTGTCTTGATCACAGCTTTGTAGTACAACTTGAAATCTGGCATTGTGATTTGGTTTTCTTTTTCAATATTCCCCAGCTCTGGTTTTCTTTTTCAATATTCCCCTGGCTGTTCTGGGTCTTTTCTGATTCCACACAAATCTTAAGATGATCTGTTCCAACTCTCTGAAGAAAGTCCGTGGTATTTTGATAGGGATTGCATTAAACGTGTATATTGCCCTGGGTAACATTGACATTTTCACAATATTAATTCTTCTAATCCATGAGCATGGAATATTTCTCCATCTCTTTGTGTCTTCCTCAATTTCTTTCAGAAGTGTTCTGTAGTTTTTAGGGTATAGATCCTTTACCTCTTTGGTTAGGTTTATTCCTAGGTATCTTATGCTTTTGGGTGCAATTGTAAATGGGATTGACTCCTTAATTTCTCTTTTTTCAGTCACATTGTTAGTGTATAGAAATGCCACTGATTTCTGGGCATTGATTTTGTATCCTGCCATACTGCCAAATTGCTGTATGAGTTCTAGCAATCTTGGGGTGGAGTCTTTGGGTTTTCTATGTACAGTATCATGCCATCTGCAAAGAGGGAGAGCTTGACTTCTTTGCCAATTTGAATGCCTTTTATTTCTTTTTGTTGCCTGATTGCTGAGGTTAGGACTTCTAGTACTATGTTGAATAGCAGTGGTGAGAGTGGACATCCCTGTTGTGTTCCTGATCTTAGGGGAAAGGCTCCCAGTGTTTCCCCATTGAGAATGATATTTGCTATAGGCTTTTTGTAGATGGCTTTTAAGATGCTGAGGAACGTTCCCTCTATCCCTACACTCTGAAGAGTTTTGATCAGGAATGGATGCTGTATTTTGTCAAATGCTTTCTCTGCATCTATTGAGAGGATCATATGGTTGTTTTTTCTCTTATTGATATTATCTATCACGTTGATTGCTTTATGAGTGTTGAACCAACATTACATCCCAGAGATAAATCCAATTTGGTCATGGTGAATAATCTTCTTAATGTACTGTTGGATCCCATTGCCTAGTATCTTGTTGAGATTTTTTGCATCTGTGTTCATCAGGGATATTGGTCTATAATTCTCCTTTTTGGTGGGGTCTTTGGTTTTGGAATTAAGGTGATGCTGGCCTCATAAAATGAGTTTGGAAGTATCCCATCCCTTTATATCTTTTGGAACAGCTTTAGTAGAATAGGTATTGTTTCTTCCTTAAACGTTTGATAGAATTCTCCTGGGAAGCCATCTGGCCCTGGACTTCTGTGTCGTGGGAGGTTTTTGATGACTGCTTCAATTTCCTCCCTGGTTATTGGCCTGTTCAGGCTTTCTATTTCTTTCTGTTCCAGTTTTGGTAGTTTGTGGTTTTCTAGAAATATGTCCATTTCTTCTAGATTGCCTAATTTATTGGTGTATAGCTGCTCATAATATGTTTTTAAAATAATTTGTATATTTCCTTGGTATTGGTTGTGATCTCTCCTTTTTCATTCATGATTTTATTAATTAGAATCTTTTCTCTTTTGTTTTTAATAAGGCTGGCTAATGGTTTATCTATCTTATTAATTCTTTCAAAGAACAATCTTCTGGTTTTATTGATCTGTTCTACAGTTCTTCTGGTCTCTATTTCATTGAATTCTGCTCGAATCTTTATTAACTCTCTTTTTCTGCTTGCTGTAGTTTTATTTGCTGTTCTTTCTCCAGTTCCTTTAGGTGTGAGGTTAGCTTGTGTATTTGAGTTTTTTCCAATTTTTTGAGGGATGCTTGTATTGTGATGTATTTCCCTCTCAGGACTGCTTTAGCTGTATCCCAAAGATTTTGAATGGTTGTATCTTCATTCTCACCAGTTCCCATGAATCTTTTTAATTCTTCTCTAATTTTCTGGTTGACCGGTTCATCTTTTAGCAGGATGCTCTTTAACATCCACGTGTTTGAGTTTCTTCCAAATTTCTTCTTGTTATTGAGTTCAAGTTTCAAAGCATTATGGTCTGAAAATATGCAGGGGGACTATCCCAATCTTTTGGTATTGGTTAAGACCTAATTTGCGACTCAGTATGTGGTATATTCTGGAGAAAATTCCATGTGCACTTGAGAAGAATGTGCATTCGATTGCGTTTGGATGTAAAGTTCTGTAAATATCTGTGAAATATATCTGGTCCGGTGTATCATTTAAAGCTCTTGTTTCTTTGGAGAGTTTGTGCTTAGAAAATCTGTCATTTGCAGAAAGTGCCATGTTGAAGTCTCCCAGTATTAGTGTATTATTATTATCTAAGTATGTTTTTACTTTGGTTATTAATTGATTGATATACTTGGCAGCTCCCACATTAGGTGCATAAATATTCATGATTGTTAGGTCCTCTTGTTGGATAGATCCTTTAAGTATGATATAGTGTCCCTCTTCATCTTTTACTACAGTCTTTGGGATAAACTTTAATTTATCTGATATGAGGATTGCTACCCCTGCTTTCCTTTGAGGACCATTTGAATGGTAAATTGTCCTCCAACCTTTCATTTTCAGAATGTAGGTGTCCTTAGGTCTAAAATGCGTCTCTTGTAGGGCAGCCCAGGTGGCTCAGTGGTTTAGCGCTGCCTTCAGCCTAGGGCGTGATCGTGGGGACCCGGGATCGAGTTCTGCGTCAGGCTCCTGGCATGGAGCCTGCTTCTCCCTCTGCCTGTGTCTCTGTCTCTCTCTCTCTGTCTCTGTCTCTCATGAATAAATAAATAAAATCTTTAAAAATAAAATAAAATGAGTCTCTTGTAGACAGCAAATAGGTGGGTCTTGCTTTTTTATCCAGTCTGAAACCCTGCATCTTTGATGGGATCATTAAGCCCAATCAAGTTCAGAGTTACTATTGAAAGGTATTAATTTAATGTCAGCGTAATACCTATTCGGTCCTTGTTTTTGTGGATTATTTCTTTGGGTGTCCTCTTTCTTTTTTTCTTTTTTAAGATTTAATTATTTATGATAGACAGAGAGAGAGAGAGAGAGGCAGAGACACAGGAGGAGGGAGAAGCAGGCTCCATGCCGGGAGCCCGATGTAGGACTCGATTCCGGGGCTTCAGGATCGTACCCTGGGCCAAAGGCAGGCGCTAAACCGCTGCGCCACCCAGGGATCCCCTGTCCTCTTTATTTTACAGAGTACCCTTAATATTTCTTGCGGAGCTGGTTTGGTGGTCACATATTCTTTCAGTTTCTGCCTATCTTGGAAGCTCTTTATCTCTCCTTCTATTCTGAATGAGAACCTTGCTGGATAGAGTATTCTTGGCTGCAGGTTCTTCTCTTTTAGGACTCTGAATATATCCTGCCAGCCCTTTCTGGCCTGCCAGGTCTCTGTGGAGAGGTCAGCTGTTAATCTAATATTTGTCCCCATATAAGTTAGGGATCTCTTGTCTCTTGCTGCTTTAAGGGTTTTCTCTTTATCTTTGGAATTTGCAAGTTTCACTATTAAATGTCAAGGTGTTGAACAGTTTTTATTGATTTTAGGGGGCCACCTCTCTATCTCCTGGATCTGAATGCCTGTTTCCCTCCCCAAATTAGGGAAGTTCTCAGCTATGATTTGTTCAACTATGCTTTCTGGTCCTCTGTCCCTCTCGGTGCCCTCTGGAACCCCAATTAAATGTAGATTTTTTCCTTCTGAGGCTGCCATTTATTTCCCTTAACCTTTCCTCATGGTCTTTTAATTGTTTTTCTTCTTTTTTCCTCAGCTTTCTTCCTTGCCATCAACTTGTCTTCTATGTCACTCATTCTTTCTTCTACCTCATTAGCCCTCATCGTTAGGACCTCCAGTTTGGATTGCATCTCATTTAATTGATTTTTAATTTCAGCCTGAATAGATCTAAATTCCACAGTCATGAAGTCTCTTGAATCCTTTATGTTTTTTTCCAGAGCCAACAGTAGCTTTATAATTGTGCTTCTGAATTGGCTGTCTGACATCGAATTGTAATCCAAATTCTGTAACTCTGTGGCAGAGAGTACCGTTTCTGATTCTTTCCTTTGTGGTGAGTTCTTCTTTCTAGTCATTTTGCTCAGTGCAGAGTGGCTAAAAATGAGTTGTGCTTGTTAGAAGCGCAAACTCTTCTCTCTGTAGTGTTCCCGCTGTTCTCTCTTTAAATCTCAGGTCAAATTCATAGGTTTTCAGGATGATTTGAAAGTTATCTAGGTAAATTGGTGGGGACAGGTGATACAGGGAGCCTACTCCTCCACCATCTTGCTCCTCAGTATTATTTTCTTAAATATCCTTCATTTTTTATTAACTTCGTGGTTTGGTTATTTTATTTTCATCTTTTTAATATTAAGAAAACATTTTTAAGACTGTGAGTCTGCCTTTGAGGCCATATATTGGCATCATCCTATGAGATTTTATATTTAGCATTTCCATTATTGTTATTTTCTAAAGAATTTATATTTACATTTTTAATTTCCTCTTTATGTCAAGAGTTACTTTGGAAAAGCCTTTTTAATTTCCAAGTGATTTAGGTGTTGCTTTTTTTCAGTTCTTATTTTCCAGTTTAATTACAATATAATCAGAAAATGTTATCTGTGCAATTTTGCTTTGGGGAACTTACTGGAGTTTTAATATGTAGCCTAAAATGTGTTGATATTTATAAAATTCCCAGTGCTGTTTTCTACAGTGTATAAAGTTTAGCATACACACATTATATCTATCTTACTACTCACATTATTCAGACTGTTCAAATTTTTATTTTTTTCTACTTAATGTTTTGCCTTTTGATCTTTCCAAGAAATCAGAGAAACATGCACTCAGAGAAATGTGTTTTTATCAATTTCTCCTCAAATTTATGACTGCTTTCTCCTCATATATGTAGAGCTGTATCATAAAGCCTTATGAAGGGGGCAGCCTGGGTGGCTCTGCGGTTTAGTGTCCTCTTCAGCCCAGAGCATGATCCTGGAGACCCCGGATCGAGTCCCATATAGGGCTCCCTGCATGGAGCCTGCCTCTCCCTCTGCCTGTGTCTCTGGCATTGGTGTCTCTGCCTCTCTCTCTCTCTCTCTGTGTATATCATGAATAAATAAATAAAATATTTTTAAAAAGCTTTATGAGGATTATATTTTTGTGTATCTTTTATCAATGTAGGACAAATCTTTTTATAACTTTTTTGTTTTAAATTTTATCTATTTGAGAGGGAGCGTGCAAGAGAAAGAACAGGGGGGAGGAGCTGGGTGGAAGGGGCAGAGGGAGGAGCAGACACCCTGCTGAGCCCAGATCAGGGCTTGATCCCATGACCCTGGGATCATGACCTGATCCAAGGGCAGATGCATAACTGAATGAGCCACCCCGGTGCCCCTTTCCTAAAAGCTTTTATTTTAATTCCAGTTAGCTTACAGTGTTATATTAGTTTCAGGTATACAATATATTGGTTCAACACTCCATACAGCACCTGGTGCTCATCACAAGTGCACTCCTTAATCCTCATCACGTGGGACGCATGGGTGGCTCAGCGGTTGAGCATCTGCCTTTGGCCCAGGGCATGATCCTGGAATCCCAGGATCGAGTCCCATATTGGGATCCCTGCATGGAGTCTGCTTCTCCCTCTGCCTCTCTCCCTCTCTCTCTCTCTCTGTGTGTCTCTCATAAATAAATAAATAAAACCTTAAAAAAAAATCCTCATCACCTATCTCACCCATCCCCTGACCCTCTTTATCAGATTTAATGTTTTTTTTTTCCTTCCTTTGACTTCTACTTTAATTGGTCCTATTATAGCTACCCTTCTTCCTTTTTTTTTTTTTTTTTTAGTTTTTACTTACTTATTTATTCATGAGAGACACAGAGAGAGGCAGAGACATAGGCAGAGGGAGAAGCAGGCTCCCCCATAGGCCTGATGTGGGACTCGATCCCAGACCCCGGGATCATGACCTGAGCCAAAGGCAGATGCTCAACTGCTGAGCCACCCAGACATACCTAAATATTAGTAAAGAAAACTTAATTTTGCCTGGTAATTGATGGACCCTTTTGCCTGCAAACCAGCTTACCTGCAATTAACAGTTTTTTTTATAACTGCATTAATTATAGCATATATAACATAACGTTTGTTCTTGCTTCTTCAGGAAACCAGATATGTTTCCTGAAACATATGTTTTTGTTTTTTCATTTTTGTTAGCTTCCTGTTTATCAGGAATATGTTCCTGATATGTTTTTGTTCTTTTTCATTTTTGTTAGCTTCCTGTTTATCATTTTTCTTTTCTTTTTTTTCTTCTATCTGTGAGATCTTCTCTAATTTGTTCTGTTTTTATTTTATTTGGAATTTCCTATTTTGAAAAAACATTTCCAAAACTCAGAAAATCTCATGAAAAGTACAATGAACTTATATGTATTTTCATCTGGATTCATCAGTTTTTAAAAATGATTATTTATTTATTTATTCTTTTGACAGAGAGAGAAAGCACAAGCAGGGTGAGTGGCAGGCAGAGGGAGAGGGAGAAGCAGGCTCCAAGCGGGGAGCCTGAGGCTGGACTTGACCCCAAGATCCTTGGATCATGAGCTGAGCCAAAGGCAGATGCTTAACTAACTGAGACACCCATGTGCCTCTTGGATTAGCAAATTATTAATATTTTTATAGATTTGCTTTATCAGGATATCTTTCTATGAATACATTATTATCCTCTTACTCAATATATATGTGTTATTTTTACTACTGCTGAAATGCATGAGAGTAATTACATATATCATTTTTCTTTACCTTTCATCTTCTACCTCTCCAAAGTGAGGACTTTTTTGTACATAACCCATTGTACAATGATTAAATTCAGGGAATTAAAAAAATAAATTCAGAGAATTTAGCATTGTTACAATACTATTTTAAAATATAGTCCATATTCAAAGTTCATCATTTATTTCAGTAATGCTTAAATTTTTTTTCTAATACAGGAGCCAATCAGTAAGCACACATTACATTTAGTTATTAGGTCTCTTTAGTTTCCTTCAACCTAGAATGCTTTCTCAGCTTTGCTTTGTATTTTGTGACTTTGACAGTTTTGAGGAGTATAGGCCAATTGTTTTGTAGTATCTCTCAATTTGGGTTTGTTGTAATTAGAATCAGGTTATTTAGTTTTGGCAAGAATACCACATACATGATGCTGATCCTTCTCTCTCTCTCTCTCTCTCTCTCTCTCTCTCTTTTTTTTCTAGATTTTATTTATTTATTCATGAGAGACAGAGAGAGAGAGAGAGAGAGAGAGAGTGGCAGAGACACAGCCAGAGGGAGATGCAGGCTCCATGCAGGGAGTCTGATGTGGGACTCAATCCTGGAGTCGAAGGCAGGTGCTAAACCGCTGAGCCATGCAGGCATCCCATGATCCTTCTCAATCACATCAGGAAGAACATTATGTCTGTTTGTCCTATTACTGGTGATTTTAACTTTGATCCCTCATTTAAAGTGGTGTCCATCAGATTTCTCCACTGTAACATTACTTTTTTCCTTTATAGTGAATATGACATTTGAGACTGTATATACCTTGAGACTGTATATAGTTCCTGTTTATCATCAAACTTGTCCCTAATAATTTTGGTATCCACTGATTTTTTTTTTGTCTAAATCAATTTTCACCGTGATGATCACAAAACAATGACTTTTCTAACTCTGCCATTCATTGTACTTGGCACCTAATTCAGTTTCTGTTTCTACCTCCTTTTTAATCACAGTCTACTGATTTATAATCTCATCATTCATCCCTCGGCTTATCTATATTTTCTGAGTTTTCCAAGTACAAAGATGTTTTCTAAAATTATGTTTCTTCTATTAGTTTTTCTTTCTTCCTTTTTTTAAAAAAATTATTTTATTTTAAAGTAGTCTCTACATCCAACATGGGGCTCAAGCTCTCAACCCCAAGATCAAAGGTCACACACACTACCAACGGAGCCAGCCAGGCATCCCTTAGTTTTTTTCAAATATATGCACTTCCTTTGAAAATAAAATGTTACTTTTTCCTCCTTTTATACTGCAGGATCTTTCCTTAGGCTCAAGTAGGAATACTCAGCTATTTCATTTATAGAATTTTCCCTTCCTTCTATCCATTGATTGATGTCTGCTTATTTGGACTAAAATCTGTAATTCCCATATCCTCTCAAACACTATGCTTTTAAGCCCATTCCGGTTTCTTTTGTTAACTACTGTGTGCTTGTGTTTGACACATAGTAAATGCTTCATAAATATTTATCCAATGAATGACTGGCTTCAATGTATGCATTTGTATTCTTCAGGATTGCTTTTACACCCAGAAAAGGTTACTCCAGGATTCCTTGCTTTTGTAAAATTAATGTGCTATTTATTAAAGTTATAGATTTAAAGCTTGGTTCTTCCTAAAGCTTTTAAATCCACCTTATAAATCTTACTATTTGATTTATAAATGTATTAAAGTATACATTTGTAGTAATACTCTAAAAACCTTTTGCAGGGCACCTGGGTGGCTCAGTCAGTTAAGTGACTGACTTGATTTTGGCTCAGGTCATGATCTCAGGTTCCTGAGACTGACTCCTGCCTTAGGCTCCCTGCTGGGTGTGGAGCCTGCTAAGATTCTCTCCCTCTCTCTCTCTTTCCCTTCGCTTCTCCCTCTCTGAAAAAAAAAGGGGGGGGGGCATTTGCTAAATATTTGGTCCCATTTATAAACTTAGATAATTGAATTCATTTTTTTGAATTGCATTTGGAAATTTAATATATTTAAATTTAATCAATGATTCTTTGATACATATGAGTTGTCCAACTGACAAATTTCCCCAAGTATTAAATAATTTTTATGATGCTAAAAAGTTACACATAAATATGGTGTTTCTTGATATCTTTAAAGTGTTCCAATATTGTAAGCTTAAGATAGGCTTAAAATTATAGTGTAAATAGATTATTTAGCTATACAATTTCAACTAGATTCCTAAGATTACTCAGACATATTAAAATGCCAAAATTTTCTTAAATATTTTTAGACTTAATTCTAAATCGTTTGGTTTTGAGAGATGTTTCCCTGGAAAGGAAACAATAATATAAGTATTTTCTATGTAATCTTTATCTGAAATTAAAATTTAATTGTGCATCCGTTTTTATGTCAACTCTACCCCTAACTCTGCTCCAAGGTAAAAATTAGAGAATGTCTGTATAATTTTGTCAGATGAGGTCTCAAACAGGAGTCATACCAGTTAATAAACCAAAACGGACTATAAATAGTGTTTCCTCGGGCAGCCTGGGTGGCTCAGCGGTTTAGCACCGCCTTCAGCCTAGAGCATGATCCTGGAGTCCCAGGATCGAGTCCCACATTGGTGCACCCTGCATGGAGCCTGCTTCTCCCTCTGCTTCTCTCTCTCTCTCTCTCTCTCTCTCTCTCTCTCTGTATCTCATGAATAAATAAATAAGATCTTTGAAAATAAATAAATAGTATTTTCTTTGTAGTCTAATAATAGTACTTATGCCTACCAATATTATAGCACTTAACACTGATTGCAGTCACTTATTTTCTTATGAGTCTCCCTCAATTTTCTGTGAGCCATTTGAGGGAAAGCACTGCTTTTTCCCCATGTCTGTATCCCTGAAAACCAACACAATACTTAGGGAAGTCATATTTGTTAACTGCTAAATGAACACTTGAATAACTGAATTCCAGTTTCAATGAACTTGGGCAAATTGTCGTTCCATCCAGTAGAGGGCAGCTGTGCACACAGTACTGTACAGAGCAACCCCTACATCAAGACTGAGTAAATCAAAAAAAAAAAAAAAAAAAAGACTGAGTAAATCAGCCTTCTGAATTTGAAAAATTCTATTCCTTCCACTCTCTGATTATAGCAGGGAGGGCCACTCCCCTACTCCCACCCCACCCCACCTCGGGCCCATGCCAATAGACACAGAATCAAGATCAGTTATTTTGAACAATTTTTCTTGTTTTATTGGAAAATCTCAATCAAAATCTTCTTTAGAAATGCAGAATTCTCTTACTAGAAAACACTTGAAAAAAAAATCCATATGGGCAATCTTTAAAAAAACAAAACAAAACAAAAATACTTTGATATATTGATATATTTATACAGAATTCTAGAAATTCTAGGTGTTGTCATCACCCTTTAATATATTACATTAACTTGACCTTTAGAGAAATTATTTCCATATGACTTTTTGGCTCATATCATACACTAAGCTGCCTTAGAGGAAAAAAATAGAGGTAATCATGTTCATAAAGGGCATTCTATTTCTAGTATAGCTTTGTGTAGTGTGCAGGACTGGAGAAAGGATGATTTCTCTTGTTTTTTTTTTTTTTTTTCCAAAAGAAAAGATGTACCCACTGAGATGCACTGATCTTAGACAGTAGAAAATGGACTATCCTGGACAGATTGGAACTGTGTAAAGTTCTGTGTAAAACAAAAGTGAATAGTTAACATGTTATTTCATTCACTCTCACAGCTGTTCTATGAAATATGCAGAGGTAGGTTTATCAGGAAGCTAAAGAAATATGATTCAGGATCCTCATTTGTATGACCCCTCCCAAGATCCTGAAAGGGGTTGCAACAGTGTCTTTGCATGGCTGTATGTTTTGGTTAAAATTTACAGGAAACCTTTTATTTTTATTTTTATTTTAAAGATTTATGTATTTGAGAGAGAGTGTACAAGTGGGGGCAGGAACAGAGGGAGAGAGTCGCAAGTAGACTCCACGCTGAGTGTGCTGCCAATGTGGGGCTCTATCTCACAACCCTGAGATCATAATCTGAGCAGAAATCAAGAGCCCAATGCTTAACCAACTGAGCCACACATGCCCCCAAAAGATCTTTTAATGGCAGTTGGTTAAGATCAAGAATTAAACTTCATTTCCCCTCTTCCACTTCCCTCTTCCTTTGGGGGTAGTGTTAAAGGGCTGTGGGTAATTTTAGGATGTGATTGTGGGGATCTAAAATTAGGGATACATTTAATTTAATTTGAGTTTATATCATATATTTTTGTATCTCACAGCCACTTCTGTGTCTAGCATATACGATGAGAAGTTGCATCATGATTTAAATGTGTACAAAAGCACCAATATTTATCAGAATTCCTCTGTCTGTGGGACACAAATCTGTAATAGAGCTTCCAACAGCAAGTATATATGTAGGAATTCTTATGTTTTAATATCCCAACTAACAGTAGTAAAATAAAAAATCATCTAACCAAGCTGGAAGACTAAATTGTTTTCCTATTCTCACCACTGAAAATGGTACTACAACATTTACATCACACAAAGAGGTATTCAGAGAAAATGAAGATTAAATGCAGAGAGAAAATATATTAGCGGTGTGTCAGGTAGTTAATAAAATATATTATTTTCCTGGGTTTTGTGATGTTGTGATGTTTGTCAACTGCTTAAATCTGTACTTTGTTATGGTGTCTTTTCTTATTCATATCCAATTTTGTGTTCATAATTTTTTATTCTTTTCCTTAAACTCGGGCCCTCAAAACTGTATAAGATTCAGGACCCCAAATCCTGGCTTCTATTCTGGAAATAGCAAAATAGAGCCTCAGGAGATTAACAACTTCAAGTCACAAAATTTGTAGGGTTCAAACTCAGACCTGTAATCCCAAGGTCAGTTTGAAGATCAGTCTTGTCTTACCTCTTCTAACCAGTTCGGGTTTGTTATAAGCAATGTATATATCTGAAGAACATTTGCATGCTCACATTTTGAGATTTCATCTTAAATTCGTGTCCAATAAGTTTAAAGTTAAATTTCTTTGTCAATAAAATGGAAATAACAAGTGTTGATAAGGATGTAGAGAATTAAACCCTCATGCATTGCTGGTGGGAATGTAAAATGGTGCAGGTGCTAAGGAAAATGGTCTGGAAATTCCTTAAAAAGTTAAATACAGATTCACCATTTGGTCCAGCAATAACACTGCTAAGTATATAAACAAGAGAAGGGACAACATACATCTACACAAGTGTACACAAATGTTCATACCAGCATTGTTCCTAATAGCCAAAAAGCAGAAACTCAGATATCCGTCAACTAATAAATACTAAACAAAACGTAATATGTCCCTACAATACGATATTCTTCAGGCATTGAAAGAAGTGAAGTTCTGATTCATGCTACAACATGGATGTCTGCAAAACATCACACTAGATGAAAGAAGCCATGCATAGAAGGTCACATACTATATAATCCTATTTTTATGAAATATCCAGAATAGGCAAATGCATAGAACGGAAAGTGGATTAGTGGTTGCCAGGAGACTCTGGGGGATGGTGAGTCATTGTTACCAGATATGGGTGTCTTTTGGGGGTGATGAAAAATATTCTGGAATTACATATTGGGGCTAATTGCACAAGGTAGTGAATATACTGAAGACCACTGCAGTGTACTGTTTAAAAGGGTGCATTTTATTGTATGTGAACTGTATTGATTTAAAAAATAGAAAGGAGAAGTTAAATTTATAGCTAAATTTCTTATTCTGAGGCATGTATCCTTTTACCTACAAAACCTTGATAAAGTAATACAAGAGATTTATTAAAATTTTAGCACAGGATTTCTTTTTCTACAGGGTTGTTTTTGGCAAGAAGCCTACTTTCATGGGTGATTTTTCTTATCCAGAATTCTGAGAATTTACTTGGCACCCAGTAAACATTATGTTGTGTTGATTCTCTAATTCCTAGTCTAACCTATAGGTCACTGGAAATGTTTAAGACTTTATATCTACAAAGGAAGAGACTAGAGAAATAACAATAAGTCTAAGAGAAGGTAACACATACACTCAGTGGTGGATCCTCTGGTTGGCTCCCCTGAAAGCGTTGCCTAGCTCAGCTGTGCTGCAAACTCTTCAAGGTAAAGGTAAAACAGGTGATCTCACACTGAAATTATTCAGAAAACAAGTCGCTCACAAAATACCACAGGTATATTTTCTCAGGAGTTATTTCTGATTCTCTCCTAAAGTGCATTTCAGTTTGGAGTGCTTGGGTGGTGCATGCAGTTGGTTGAGTTTCCAACTCTTGGTTTTAGCTCTGGTTGGATCTTGGTGTGAGATCCAGCCTTCTGTTGGGCTCTAAGCGCTTGAAGTCAGCTTCAGATTCTCTCTCTCTCTCTCTCTCTCTCTGCCCCTCCCACTCATGCTCTCTCTCTCTCTTAAATAAATCTTAAAACAAACAAATAAATAAATAAATAAAATGCAATTCAGTTTGACCAGCTCCAGTTTCTCTCACCTGGAGATTTTGGATTTTTACCCTTAAACTCAGAATAACATATTCAGATAATTCAGATTTTATTTAATCCCAGTCTTTATTCAATGAGTACAAAATGGTGTGCCTCAACCTTTTATCTCCTCAGAATTTTTTTAGTAATAGTAATAATGACTGCTATGAAATGTACACATGTATGTGAATATATATCATATATTCAAATAACATATCAGAGGTCAAACTCTGTAATCCCATACCACAAATATCATTGTTAAGACAGTATAGATAGGGCCATGTTCATCCCTACATCTGTATTAGTGGTTCTCTATCGAGGGCAATTTTGCCTCTAGGGGACATGCGGCAGCTCACTCTGAACTTGGGAGTTCTTCCTAGAAACCACTGGTGAAAGTGATGCTCAGCTGGATTTAGACCTCTATATTGGGTTTCAGGTTTCTTAGTTTACAGTTTTCCCATAGGGCAAAGAACTTTCTTTTTAAAAAAGATTTTAAGTAATCTCTATACTCAAGGTGAGGCTCGAGTTCACAACCTGTAGAGCAAGAGTCACATGCTCCACTGACTGAGCCAGCCAGGGACCCCAAGAACTTCTTTTTATGTATTTTTCTATCACTTCAATGCGAGTTTGGCAGGTGTGAGATAAACACATTTGCTCAGGCCACCGAATTAATATGCAAATTTTAAATTTCAAAACATATTGTCAAAATCAATCTTCCAAAATAAAATTTGTACCAGTTTACACTTCTATCAGTAGTTGACAAGAGTGCCAGTTTCCCATTCCCATGCCAGCGCTGGGCTAAATCTCTCTTCAAATTTTTCTTAGCTTCATTGATTCAAAATATTTTTCTTTTGATTTGTGTTTCTCTGATTTTCAGTGAATTTATGATCTTATGTGTCGTGGGAGGTTTTTGATGACTACTTCAATTTCCTCCCTGGTTATTGGCCTGTTCAGGCTTTCTATTTCTTCCTGTTCCAGTTTTGGTAGTTTGTGGTTTTCTAGAAATGTGTTCATTTCTTCTAGATTGCCTAATTCATTGGCGTATAGCTGCTCATAATGTTTTTAAAATAATTTGTATATTTCCTTGGTATTGGTTGTGATCTCTCCTTTTTCATTCATGATTTTATTAATTAGAATAAAGTCTGTGTAATACCATCTTAGCTTCTGTTTCTGCAAATTTTGTTAAATCTCCATTCATTGTTTTACTGAAATGTTTGATGATTTTTTTTTATCAATTTGAAAGATGTACTAATGCTAGATGCATTAATTACATTTCTGCTATGTATTTTCTGCGTGTATTTTTCCCAGTTTGTCATTTATATTTTATTATTATTTATGGTCTATTTTGCTCTGGAAGTTTAAAAATAAGTTTTGTAGTTAGACCTGTAAATATTTTCCTTCATGGTTTCTGATTTTAGTGTGGTTCTTAAAACATTCTTTTGTTTTACTTTCTTTTTTTTGTTTGTGTATTTTTTAAAGTAATCTCTATGCCCAATGTGGGGCTTGAACTCTTGACCTTGAGATGAAGAGTCACATGCTCTATTGACTGAGCCAGCCAGGTGCCGCCCTCTCTCTTTTTTGTTTCTAGAGGTAAATGCATAATCTATCAATGTTTTTTCCTTATTAATATAAATATTAAGCAGCATTGAATTTTCCCTGAATAGGATTTTTAACTATATTGTGACATAGTTGCTATACTCTAAATAGTTGGTAATTTCAAAGTTTTTTCAATTTTATTATATAATTTCAATTTTATTTTATTTTTTTTATATTTTATTTATTTATTCATAGAGATGCAGAGAGAGAGAGAGAGGCAGAGACACAGGCAGAGGGAGAAGCAGGCTCCATGCAGGGAGCCGGATGTGGGACTCCATCCCGGGACTCCAGGATCACGCCCTGGGCTGCAGGCGGCGCTAAACCGCTGCGCCACCGGGGCTGCCCTAATTTCAATTTTAATTTCTTCTTTACCTAAGAGTTATTTAGAGGTGTCATTTAACATTTCCAGGCAATTGATTTTTTGAAAAGTTTCCTTTTCATTGATAGCTTCTATTTTTCAGTATTATTTTGGTCAGCAATTTCTGCTTTGTAGAATTTATTATTTATGACAATATAATCCCTTAATCTCTGTGCAATTTCATTTATTCTGAAATACTCATCTTTAACCAGCCTCATGAGATCACTCACACCATCATCATCTCTCTTTACAGAGTGAGTCTTTCCCAGTTTCACCTAAACTATTATAATTTGATCCTTACTGGCTTCTCTCAATTCAGAATGACACTTCCTTTATACATTTCTAGAAACATGTGACATTTTCTGAGGTATGAAGAAAATGGTCTTTTTTGCATTTGAAGAGTTTTATTATAGTCCAGATCACAGGTAGATGGGAGATTATGGAGACTCTGAACTAGACCTACAAGGTGGAATGGGCCTTGCAATAGCAGCTACAGAATGTCCTGGAAGGTGGGGAGGGAGTCCAGGTCAACAGACAGAATAAAATTTTTGAGAGATCTGGAAAATCAACAATATTGATCTCAAGGTAGTCCAAAAGTAAGATAGGGAGTGCTTAAGAGGCTTGTGGAATAAATAAAGGTGAATTCTGGAGGCAATGAAAATCGGAGATGCAAATAGATAGGTAAAGGGGTGCCTGGCTGGCTCAGTTGTTAGAACATGCAAATCTTGATCTTGAAGCTGTGAGTTTGAGCCCCACGTTGAGCATAGAACCTACCTGAAAAAAATAAAAAAGGTAGAGAGATCAACCACTGGAATTGACAACTGAGAAGAAATCAGATCTCCGATCCTAAAAAGATTGCTAACCTGGAAAGGTGACCAAGATTAGAATTAAGGAATGTGGAACAAGATGGAAGAATGCTGGTCATAATAATTCAGGTAAAATGTCAGAAGTATGGAAGAATAGATGTGATGGTATCAAGTCCAATATTTTCGGTTTAGAATTCCTTCAGTGCCTTCCAAAGATTAGAACTGACCCTAGTGATAAAGTATCCCCTGGTTTAGATAGGGGGTTGGTGGCAGAAAGGAGATATTAGGCATAATTTGACATAACACATGGAAAATCCAATTATTCCATTAGAAGTCTCCTTCTGTAAATGATGCTATACAGTGGAACATTTTTTCAAGTTTTACTGAAACATGATTGACATACAGCACTGTATGAGTTTAAGATGTACAGTATAATGATTGACTTACTGTGAAATGATTACCACAAGAAGTTTAGTAAATATCCATCATCATATAGATACAAAAAAAAAAAAAGAAAAAAATTTTTTTCCCCTTGTGAAGTCTTCAGGTTTACTCTCTCAGCCTTCAAATATACCACATGGCAGTGTTAACTGTAGTGATCATATTGTACATGACATCCTCATTACTAATTTATCTTATATATGGAAATTTATACCTTTTGAATAACTTCGTCCAGTTCTTCCACTCTTTACCCCTGTCTCTGGTATATTTGATTTTTTTCTATGAGGCTTTTTTGTCTGTTTTTGTTTTTGCTTTTTTTTTTTTTTTTTTTTGGTACTCACATTGAAGAATGTTTGTATTAGCCAGGAAATAAAGAGAATAATATAATTCTGTGTATCCATTATCTAGATTCAACAATTATCAACATTCTGCAATTTTCATTTCATCTCTCTCTTTTGTTCATGATATATTTGAGGAGTCAAATGCACAAATACACAAAGTATCATCCAATTTTTATTTTAAAAGTAACACACACAGGGATCCCTGGGTGGCCCAGCGGTTTGGCGTCTGCCTTTGGCCCAGGGCACGATCCTGGAGACCCGGGATCGAATCCCACATCGGGCTCCCGGTGCATGGAGCCTGCTTCTCCCTCTGCCTGTGTCTCTGCCTCTCTCTCTCTCTCTCTGTGACTATCATAAATAAATAAAAATTGAAAAAAAAAAAAAGTAACACACACAGAAAGAGAAGGAGAGTGTGTGCATGCCTCTGTGTGTGTGTATTTAGTAAGAGATCTAGAAAAAAACACATCTGTGATTACGTGATTATTTCTAGTGTGGGGAGTGAGATAGGTAAGAATAAGGTAAGTAGATTTTATTTTTTTTTTAATTATTTTAGAGAGAGAGAGAATGAACTGGAGGTGGGTAGGGGAGAAGGGGCAAAAGGAGGAGAGAAAGAATCCCAAGCAGGCCCCACACCCACCTCAGTCTCAGGCTCAATCTCGCAACCCTGAGATCATGACCAGAGCCAAAATCAAGAGTCAGACGCCCAACTGGCTGAGCCACACAGGTACCCCAGGGAGATAAGATTTTAATTTTTTACTCTATACTCCTGGGTTGGTTTATTTTTATTTATTTTTTTTTATTTTTTATTTTTCCTGGGTTGGTTTAAAAAACAAAGATAAAAACAATATCATGTATTGCTTTTACAACTAAAATAAGTGAAAAAAATAAAGGAAAGCATTTTACATACAGGGCTTAATAAAATCAACCAACATTATTATCACCATTAACTACAGTGTTTTTTTTTTATAATAAATTTATTTTTTATTGGTGTTCAATTTGCCAACATACAACTTCGGTGTTCAAGGGAGATATTTAGTTGCACATTTATCTATGGCCTTTGTAATATTTTCCATTTTTACTGTATCAGATATCAGCATGTTGAACCAATTTTAATATATATGACTGCCAAGGTAACAATATGTAGAAAACTTGCAGTATTTCCAGAAAAGAAAAAACTAAGCTACCCGGTGACAGCAAAGGCCTGAACAAAATCATGAGGAAGGCAGGGAGCTGTTAATAATCGATTTGATCAGTGCAGAGTGAGTTGTCACAAGATGAAGAGTGGCCAAATCCTCTGTGTTCCATTTACATCAAATGGGAGGTGAATGCAGGTATTGCATGCTCTCTGGAGACTGATAAACCCATTACTCACACAATAAACATTGTATTGCAGTGGCAAAGCTGCTACCCTGACAGACACTAGTTCTTTGTTTCTCTTCTGTGAACACACAAGATAACTTTCAAAAAAGCAGTGAATTAGTGCATAATATTGAGAAAAACTTGAATAAGTGCCTGTTACGGACTGAATTGTGTCCTTCCAAAATTCAGATGAAGCCCTAACCTCTAATGTGGCTGTACTGGAGGTAGAGCCTCTAAAGAGGTAGTAAAAGTTAAATGAGGTCGGAAGGGTGGGCTGCTAATTTGATAGGACTGGTGTCCTTTTAAGAAAGGGAAGAAAAAAAAAAAGAAAAGAAAAAGAAAGGGAAGAGACTCCAGAGATTTCCGTCTCTGTATGTGTGAAAGCACAAAGGAAAGGCCACGTAAGGACACAGAGACAAGGCATCTATCCACAAGCCAGGAAGAGAGGCCTCAGCAGAAACCAATCTTGCCATTACCTTGACCTAGGACTTCTAATCCCCAGAACTGTGAAAAAATAAAATTCTGTTGTTTAAGCCATTCAGACTATGATACTCTGTTATGGCAGCCCTGGCAGGCTTAATACAGTGCCCTAGTATCTTTCTTGAAGATTCTTTCATTTAACCAAGATCGCCTCTTGTCTTTTTTCAAAGGATTCAAACTTCCAGTTTCATCTCTATCTATTGTCCTCAATCTTGTTTTCTCTCAACCATTTCTTATCATTTTTGTGTTGCTCAGATTTTATTAAAATAGAGTCTTGTGCTCTTTAGATAAGAAACTGAGGAAAATGTACGTAATACAATGTGATTTTTGTTTTTTGAAATGACTGGTTAAGAAAAATATACCTCATAAGTCTGGTTTAGAATTAAATTGCCAAAATACCTTAATTTCCATACACATTTTATTATCTTCTTTATACCCTGCATATTAACTTTATTCATCTGAATCCATTTGAAAAATGGTGACCCTCCCCATCAGGCTATCAGGATTACTGTTTCTAGTCAAGTAGAATTGTCAAACTATTATTTTTTTGTGAACGTCAGAAGTAAAGAATTCTCTCTTATCATAATGACAACAGCAGCAACAACAAAATGGCAATTACATGAACTAAAAGATATGTTATTACTATTGTGGTAAACATCTCTTACTCTATACATGTATCAAGTCCTTAGTACACTTTATTTTATTTTTTCTTAGTACACTTTAAACTTACACAGTGTGGTATGTCAATTGTAGCTCAATAAAGTTAGGAATTTTTTTTTAAAAGAATTAATTCCACCTTAAGTATTATTGTTTTCAATACTTGTCAGGATCCCTGATTTAGCTTGATTTAGTTAATTTGAACTGTGCACATACTAGTCCTCAAAATTCTTATAGGTGAGTGATGAACCCAAGCTAGCAGAAAAAAGATCCAAAAGAATATGACTCTTCATAATAAATAAATGCTATAGACTATTTTCATGTAATTAGTTCTTAATCATAACTGGCTGTAAGACCTTTGGCACTTAGCTTCTTGTTTTTTGTCTGTAAAGAGAAGGTATTCACTGCTATTGTTTGTGTTTTTTCCTGAGATTCATGGTTCAGAGAAAAGTTTGAGAGGCACCGGACAAGATGATCTGTAAGATTCCTTCAAGTTCTAACATTCTTTCAATCATATGTCATAATTCACAGTCCCAGCTGCATGGCATGCTGGGACATTCAGACAAGCCGGATCAGGGACCTAGGAGCAGAAAGGGGCAGTGCTGTGGAGAAACCCCAGGGGCATTAGCTCAGCCTGAGGAAAAGATGTGCAATCAAACCAGCAAATTCATGGGGATGTGGCTAACTCCAGGTGACTCTAAGGCAGCATATTCTTCAAAGGGAAAACTTGATTCTGATAGCAATGGTCATAATGCTGTGCGGGTGGGTTTCCAGAATCTTAAGACTCAGAGTAGAGTCATTGTGGGGAATACCAAGAATTCTGGAGCAAAGACAGTGGAATAAACTCAGTGAAGGAAATCTGGATTATGGTTTACCAAGCTGGGATTTAGGACCAACCTTTACTTTCAGTAAGGAAATTGCTTGGGGGCAGAGAACCTTAGTAGACAAATCAGACACACTGGCTATATTTGGGAGCCATAAGTGTGGGTGTGTATCTGTTTGCCTTCTGGGAGTGAAAAATTGTAGGCAGGCTGTGGCTCAGTGCTTACACAGGCTTCCAGGACTCTCTTCCTCTTTGGTATATCAATTATTTCCATACCCCCAGTACTTAGTATTGAGGGGAGCTTCTTAATTCTTACCACACTAGATTTTCACTTTAATGAGGCTGAGCCTGCCAAGTGTAGGACATGAGTAAGCAGTCGCTGATATTTGGCAAATGGAAGAGGGAGCAGGCTTCTCTGGGACCATTTCAGAGACTGGGTGTTTTGTGCCAACCTCAGCCCATTGATAGTGACGCTATTGGCTATGACTGCCTGGGGTCATTCACCTAGGCCCAAGGTGAGACCCCACAGACATTTCCCCTTTCAGAGCCAACGTTGTGGCTGAAATGGCTTTTGTGATTCTCGTTCTGATTATAAGATACACCTCAGCACCGACTATCAGGGAACTTTGGAAAGAAAAACAATGTTTAGGGACTGAGCGTCTGCCTTCAGCTCAGGTCATGATCCGGGGTCCTGGGATCTAGTCCTGCATCAGGCCCCCTACATGGAGCCTGCTTCTCCCTCTGCCTATGTCTCTGCCTCTCTCTGTGTGTCTCTCATGAATAAATAAAATCCTAAAGCCAACCAACAAACAAAACAAAACAAGGTTTATTTCTCACAGATCCTGGAGGGCCCATGGCTGGTCTGGGACCATACAAGAGGTCTCAGGGAGAGAGTGCATGTGCATCTGGGTTTCTGCTTTTATCAGGTTGAGTGCCTAGGGTTCTGCTCTTTATTGGTAAATTTAAAAAATAAGATTGGTAACTAAAGACTGGAAAAGGAAAAACAATGGTTTTTCCAGTCAACTTTCCAGCTAAGTTGGCCAGAGATCTCTAAAACAAAGGAAACTTCAAAGGTGGGTCTGCTTAACTTTTTAGTCTGGTGGCTGGCAATGTGTTTATTTGAGAAAGCAGCCTTAGAAGTGGATGCCTTAGCAATCAAAAGCTTAATGTCAGGCACTTCCACTGCAATCAAAAAGGCCAACTGTCAGGTGCTTACATTTCACAGGAGCTGAGACCAAATGGCAGAGTCAGACGAGGCTGACTTAACGCACCAAAGAAAAGAAGGTTCTGTCAACGACAGCTGTCCAAAAAAATGAATTCTTTATCAGTTGTTAGTTGAATTAGAGTTGTCTGAAGATCCATGAGGATGCTTTTGAGAGAATCTCTATCAAGACCATCAGCAAACCCATCATTCTGCCTCTAGGTTTATCTGTAATCTGACCACTTTCCCCTCACCCCATCCCTAGCTCCGCTGTCATCAACTCCTGCCTGGACTGTGGTCACCTCCTCATGAGCTTCCCTTCTTCAGGAAAGGTCTGAGCTTTCTTTGAAAGACTCACCTGATTAGATCCAGGCCCACTTCAGATAGTCACCTTATTTATTTATTTACTTATTTATTAATATTTTATTTTTTATAAGTTATTCATGAGACACAGAGAGAGAACAGAGACATAGGCAGAGGGAGAAGCAGGCTCCCTAGGAGCCTGATGCGGGGCTCCATCCCAGGACCCCAGGATCATGACCTGAGCCAAAGGCTGATGCCCAACCACTGACCCACCCAGGTATCCCTAAAAATATTTTATTTTTAATCTCTACACCCAACATGGTGCTCGAACTCACAACCCCGAGATCAAGAGTCACCCACTCTTCTGACTGAGCCAGCCAGGTGCCCCAATCTCCTTTTAATCAATTCAAAGTCTACTGATTTACGGCCTTAATTACAGTTGCAAAACCCCTTCACGTAATACACAGGAGTGGCAGTCCACCATATTCACAGGTTCTACATACACTCAGGGGGACGGGATTATACAAGGGTATGGGTCCTTGGCCACCACCTGAGAATTCTGCTTACCACAGTTAATATTACTAGCCTTAAAACGATCCTGTGGGGAGCTCTGGGGTATAAATTACATCTCGGAGTTTGTGGAAACTTGAGGCAAGGAAGTTTGATTTTCATACTCTCCCACCAGTCAGTCACTGGTAAGGGCCTCTCCCAGGTATTTTGGGCTCTCAGCAAGTATGGGCAGAGGCTCCAGTACCTTTCAGTCAGTTGTATGAAGAAAGTTGCATATGCAAGCCAGTAAAAACAACAACAAAACAAACAAACAAACAAACAAAAAAAACCCACAGGAAATGAGAGGGGCACACAGAAGAAATTAAGGAAAATATAGGGGATCCAGTAAAGTACCAACAGTGGGCACTACAATCTCCTCATTCTAACACTTGGATCTGCTTGAATCTCACTTTGGGTTCATTCTGTCCTGTCTTGGTTCTTTCAAGATGGTGGTTGGTCACATTTCTTGGCCGGAACTTACCAAAAGAACATTGGCGAAGTCAGCTAAGGCCCCATTGGTACAGTCAGTATGGAGGTCATAATGGATATCCATCATCTCCTGCCTCTACCTATTCTTGTTTGTCTCATCCTTAGCAAGGATTTCTTCTGTCCCAGAGGGCTTTCCTACTGACATGACCCAGACCCTCATCCTTGTTAGGTCAGCCACTGGTTCCCAGGCCCTTATACCATTTCTGTTGCAATTGCCCATTTCAAGTTAAAACTGGGCATGAGGACAGCATGCTTTGCCCCAGTGGGTTCTTTGAGTCCCAGGGGCATCCCTTCTGCATCATTCTGTAGCTTCAGCTCTATCTCCTCATGATGAATAGGGTCACCTGCCCCTATCAGTGTAGTAACTCTTTTCTCTGCCTTCTGTTCTCATGGCAAGAAAACTGAGAGACCATGTGACAGCTGTAGCTGAAGTTTATCAGAACTCTTATGGTGTCCCATGGCAGAAGCATTTCCTCTCTGGCAACCAGGATATGTAGACTCACAGAACCTATACTTATAAAGATAAAAAGGACAAATTCCAGGCAGCCCCGGTGGCACAGTGGTTTAGCGCCGCCTGCAGCCCAGGACATGATCCTGGAGACCCTGGATGGAGTCCCACGTCGGGCTCTCTGTGTGGAGCCTGCTTCTCCCTCTGCCTGTGTCTCTGCCTCTCTTTCACTGTGTCTCTCTCATGAATGAATAAAATCTTAAAAAAAAAAAGGACAAATTCTCCAAGTGGGTCTGTTTCTAAGAGTGATAGTGAGCAGTGCCCCTTCTATTTCCATTCCTCAGTTTCTGGGCCTGTGTTCTGATGTGGAAGGCAGTGCACAGCATCACTTAAAGGCCATTGGTTGGGACACCTGGGTGGCTCACTTGGTTAAGTGTTTGACTCTGGATTTTGGCTCAGGTCATAATTTCAAGGTCATGAGATCGAGCCCTGTGTCGTACTGTGTGCTGAGCATGGAGCCTGCTTGAGATTCTCTTTCTCCCTCTCCCTTTGCCCCCACCATGCCTCCATCCCCGCTCGCTACTCTCTCTCCCTCTCGAAAGAAAGAAAGAAAGAAAGAAAGAAAGAAAGAAAGAAAGAAAGAAAGAAAGGTTGTTGGTTGAAGGTATAGCATTTTGAAGGGCAGTGATCTGAACTTGCAGAGTCATCTCTTAAGCTGGTCCCATAGCTGCATCTTTAAGAGCATTTTTAAGAGTATTCCAACTCTCCATCAGGCAAGCTGTGCCTAGGTGATGCCATCTGTGGTTGGACCATTGGATCTTGTGGCCTTTGGTTCTTGCTGTCACTCCTTTGCTCTTAATTGGTTCCATTCCTATGCAAAGTGAGGCTTTGTTATGTGGGATCCCAAGATATTGTGGGCAAAGAAATTAAACTCAGAAAATGTGTCAAGGGATCCCTGGGTGGCGCAGCGGTTTGGCGCCTGCCTTTGGCCCAGGGCGCGATCCTAGAGACCCAGGATCGAATCCCACATCGGGCTCCCGGTGCATGGAGCCTGCTTCTCCCTCTGCCTGTGTCTCTGCCTCTCTCTCTCTCTCTCTCTCTCTCTCTGTGACTATCATAAATAAATAAAAATTAAAAAAAAATGTGTCAAGCCTCATCAAGAGCAGTCACTGCCCCCTTCCTGGTTGGAAGGGATCTGATGTAATTAACTTGTTACCATGGCACCAATTGGCCCCCCTAGGAAAACATACCACACTGCAGGCTCCGTGTCATTCCCTGCTAGTGACAGACTAGGTACATTTAACAGCTGCAATAGCAAATAAATCAGCCCTGGTGAAAGGGCATCTACACTGCTAGGCCCGGCATAGCGTCCATCTTGGCCATCTTTGTGCACGCACCAGGTGGCTAGTCATAGCTGTCTGACATTTTGGGCAAGTCCTTAGCTGTTTAATGCATCTTCTACAATGGATCCCCTCTGATGCTCATTTGGGGGATACAGAAATACTCACACTTTGGCCCACAGGCTGTCATGTCCCCAGTCTTACTCCTTCCAGATCTCTGACCAACCAACTAAAGTACTCACCACAGCTTACGAGCAATGGTGAACTAGGGGAGCAATAGCAGAACTCTCTAATGTAGGCAAGAAGGGTGTGTGTTGTCAGCAGAGATTTTCAAACAATAGTAAAAATGCCTAAAATTCAGTTCACTTTTTATTGTGACTATATAGTGACTATACTAAACAATGTGGGTATTAAACTGTTCCTCCATGCTGGGTTGGAAGGCTCCCACTGGCCCTTCTCCCAACAGTATCTGCCCAAGAGTCCATGATACCCTTACTCTGGTAAGGTACTAGTAGACTACTACCTCTACTATTCCATACTAGTAGAGGACCAGGCACTCTAGCTGAAGCTTGGTCCATTAAGCAGATTTCTCCTCACCACTGTCTTCAAGAACACTGTCTCATTGGACAGGCTATAGTGCAGCCCATTTCATTTGTAGCTTGCTCCAATGAGTTGACCATCCATGAACTATTCCAGCCTTGCCAAACATCATAGTAACTAAGTTCACCTTGTCTCTGGTGATTAAGATCTGTCTTCTGGCCTCCAGAATTCTATTCTGGAACTCCACCATCCCTATTGTCATTAAGAAAAATGGTTCCATATGGTGTGAGTATCTCTGTATCCCCCAAATGGTGCCATAATAGTATCTGGAACCATCGGCCCTTGATAATGAAGGACCTCACAACTGAGTGTCTCAAGGGTGCTATGTACCTCTCATTAGAATATTCCTTATTGCATAAGTGAAAGGAGTGTCTTTTGGGCCCTCACAAGGAACAGAGTGGGTTCTTGAGTCTTAAATAATTGATTCATTCTGACAGGATCTTATCTCTGAGCCTTTTTTTTTTCTTTGAGCCTTTAAATACCATCCTTAACACTCTGCCAAGGCATTTCTGGCACCTCCACGTCTTTTAATGTGGGCTATCCACCCACCCCTCCTAAAATTTCTAAAAGCCATCTCAAAGCACTTTATTTTATTTTTAAAAAAGATTTATTTATTTATTTATTCATGATAGAGAGAGAGAGGCAGAGACACAGGCAGAGGGAGAAGCAGGCCCCCATGCCGGGAGCCCAACGTGGGACTCGATCCCGGGACTCCAGGATCGCGCCCTGGGCCAAAGGCAGGCACCAAACCGCTGAGCCACCCAGGGATACCCTCAAAAGTACTTTAAAACTGGTTTTATGACCTGGGTATTAAATCTGAGTGATGTAATAGTGCCTCATATTCAAGTCTTCCTTGTCCGGGTTAGTACACTCAGGTCCAGCACCCTCATCATCCACTCGTCTGGGAGCTCGTTCTTGAAGCTCCTTCAGCAAATATTCTTTGTGGCAAGGCCAGCACCTCCCAAGTCAGGTTGCAGTGAGATTTGTTCCTCTTTATCAATTTAGTGGCCAGGAGGGGAGGAGGTGGCAACACCTGAGGAGGAAGGCAAATTTTGTCTTGAGCACAGGGCATCTGCTTCACTTGGGGCCTTATGTAGTCTTTAGATAAGGGGCAGGCTGCTATCCTCTAGCCAGGGACAATGAAGCCGGTTTTGCAGACCCAGAGAGTTCAAGGTTCTCAGGGAATCTGGAGGGAATCTAGGTGCAATTCCCAAAATGTCCACTGCACTGATCAGAGTTGTAGTGGTACATCTACTAGTTCTTCCAAGAGATTTTTCTGATTACATGCATAATTGGGCCTCTGGGAGAGGAGAGCAAATCACAGCAGTTGGACAACAACATAGCCAAACCAGTAGGTCTTTTACACTACTTATCAAATTGGAGAGATGAGAATTCTCTCTTGTGTGTATGTATGTGTGTGCTTCATGACTCCCAATACTAGTGTGTTTCTTCTGGGCATATGCTTGTCTTCCCTGTTGTTTAATTGCCATCAGGGTTAATGGGTCCACATTCTAACATTAGTGATAATAGTATAAAGGAAGGATGTGGCTATTCTTGTCTTTTGCTTCACTGTGGATGAATTTCTACACCATGCCTATTTATGGGAACATATAATAAATAGAACAATGGATGTAGATCTGAGAATTAATGAGCACCCATGATATAATGATTTATAAGAAATACATATATTTGATCATTCAGATGACCAAAATAGATTTCTCAGATATATTTGGTCTTCATCCACAGTTCTTGAAAATGTTTCAGAGCCATAAAGGTGAAACGGATGTCTTGCTATTAATGAAGGTGACTTTTGGACCTTACCCAAGGCTAGAGGCTGGAGACCAGGAGGCCCAACCTTGTGATTAATAGGCTGGAACTTTTAGTCCTCCCCAACTTCTGGCCTCTGGGAAGGAGAGAGGGGCTGGAAGTTGAATCAACCAATGGCCAATAACATAGTCAATACAACTATGTAATGAAGCCTCCATAAAAACCCAAGAGGACAACTTTTTTTGTCCTCTTTAGGGAGTTTCAGAACCAGAATGCTTCCACATCCCTCTTAGGCCCAAGCTCCATGAATATAGAAGCTTCTTGGTTCAGGATCTTGCCCCATGTATCTCTTTACCCAGCTGTTGATTCATATACTTTAATACAGTGGTAAACATGCTTCCCTGAGTTCTGTGAGCTTAATCAAACCTAAGGAGGAGGTCATTGGATCCTCCAATCTGTAGCTTCTCAGTCAGAAGCACACGAAACAGCCTGGAGCTGGTGACTGGTATCAGAAATGGGGGATGGAGGGCTTTCTAGTATGATTGAACTCTTAACCTGTGGAGTCTGATGCTATCTCCAAGTAGACAGTATCAGAATTGTGTTGAATTCTTGGATGCTTTGTTGGTGTTCAAGAATTGCTAGGTGTTGTGTATGAAAACTTCCCACCCTTATGCATTGGAATTGGGTCCAGCATCTCCAAAAGAGCACCCATTTGGTTTAAGTCCTGATTTACAGGCATCTCATATGTATGTAATATAACCACAGTTTTAAAAAGTTCAACTCTTAGAAATTATCCAGAATGAGGATTCTATCCCAGAATTTCAGGGATAGAGCAAGTTTCACTAAGTGACATTCATTTATTTAACAAACATATGCTGCTCTCCTATTGTATGCCAGGCATTTTGTTCGGGGAGAGGCTCACAGTGATGAAGTAGTCATAGTCTTCTCCTTGGTCTTTCATATTAGTGGGGGAAGCACAGAAATATATAGTTACACAACACGAACACATGTATCAACCATATATTGTTGTGCCGGGTGCAAAACTAAGGATATATAGAGATTAAAATAAGTATAGGGGATCCCTGGGTGGCTCAGCGGTTTGGTGCCTGCCTTTGGCCCAGGTAGTGATCCTGGAGTCCCGGGATCGAGTTCTGCGTCAGGCTCCTGGCATGGAGCCTGCTTCTCCCTCTGCCTGTGTCTGTGTCTCTGCCTCTCTCTCTCTCTCTCTCTCTGTGTGTCTATCATAAATAAATAAATAAATAAATCTTAAAAAAAAAAGAAGTATAGAATAAAGCTGCTAGAAGACACCTTGCTCCAGCCTCAGGAATACTTGGTAAAACGGTGATAAAAAAAATTATAAACACAGGGGCACCTGGGTGGCAGAGTCAGCTGAGCATCCAACTCTTGGTTTCAGCTCTAGTCATGATCTTGGAGTCATGAGATTGAGCCCTGCATTGGGCTTTGTGCTCAACTCAGAGTGTGTTTGAGACTCTCTCTTCCTCTCTCTCTGCCCTCCCCCTGTCCTATAAATAAATAAATAAATAAATAAATAAATAAATAAATAAATCTTTTAAAAAATTATAAATACAGAAGCCCACAGACTCACTGACTTTTTCCCAACCTGAGATATGATGGGAAAAGTATGCTGCATCTGCTTCTGCCTGTTTCAAGGCTTAATGATGACACAGAGGAGAAAACAACTTAACCATAGTGTCTGAAATATGATTAACTCTTGAAGGACCTATTATGGCCGCCACCAACAAATGTTTATTTGCTCCCACCATAATAGATGCTGTGGTTGCTGGGAGGATAGGTAACCTAAAGGTTACTTTCTTTACAAAGACTTTCCTGGAATCTCTGGCTAAATTTTTCTCTGCACGTTTTACTTCTTTGGCATTTATAATAAATCTTACATATTACAGTTTGTTCTATCTCTCTAATCCTATTATTTGTTTTTCCTTAGAGAGAGAGAGGGGGAGAGGCAGAGGGAGAAGGAGAAAGACACTCTTAAGCAGGTTCCAAGCCTCTCTTGGATCCCAAAGCAGAGCCCAGTACAAGGATTGGTTTTACAACCCCTGAGATCATGACCTGAGCCAAAATCAAGAGTGGATCATTAACTGATTGAGCCACCCAGGCACACCCCCAATATTTGATTTTTGGATGTAGGAGCTATGTGTCAGGAAGATAGATACAAGAGTGAACAAGACTAATATAGTCCTGCCCCTCATGAGAAATAGGTACAAAACAAAGTACACAAATGATTATGCAACGAAATTTGTTATGGGACGCATGGGTGGTTCAGCAGTTGAGTGTCTGCCTTCGGCTCAGGGCGTCATCGTGGGGTTCTGGGATTGAGTCCCTCATCAGGCTCCCAGTTATAGGGGGCCTGCTTCTCCCTCTGCCTATGCTTCTGCCTCTCTCTGTGTGTTTCTCATGAATAAATAAATAATTTTTTTTAAAAAAAGAAGAAAATTGTTGTAATACTACAAATCAATGCAATGAAGTTATATATCAGAGGGACCAAATTTGGTGGACCTATATTAGTGTGATGTTTAGGCAGAGACCGGCAGAATGAATTGAAATTATCCAAGAGTATTAGTTTCCTAGAGCTGCCCCAACATATAAGCCCAAAGTTGGTACCTTAAAACAATAGAAATTTATTCTTTTAGAGTTCTGGATCTCAGAAGTCCAAATCAAGGTGTTGACATGAGTGTGCTCCCTCTGAAGGCTCGAAGAGAGAACACATCTTTGCTTCTTCCAGTTTCTCGCAGCTCCTGGAGTTCCATGGCTGGTGGTCGCATCACTCACATCTCTGCCCCTGTCTTCACAGGGACCTCTTTGGGTCTTCTCTCTGTCTCTGTGTTACAAACCTCCCTCTGCTTTCTCTTATAAGAACATCACAGCAGTCCTTGAATTTAGGTCCCACCCTAATCCAGGGAGATGTCATCTTGAGATCCTTAATTATATCTGCAAAGATCTCATTTCCAAATAAAATCACACTCACAGGTACTGGTTTGGGTATATCTTTTCCCCAGAGACACAATTCAACCCACTACATCAGGTGAATGGATATTCTGGAGTGAAGGAAGAACAAAGAACCTTTTATAGGGAGGAAACAGCAAGTGTGAAAACCCTGCCATTGAAAGTAACACAATGCTTTTATTCAAGCAATAGAAAGGAGGACTTCCTTTTAAACATACATTGAATAGGTTTGTTTATAGCTGCTTCTTCCCAACACCCAATAACATGACAGAAAATGAATTTGAGATATGAGAATTCACAAGGGTAAAGAGAAACAGACACAACCTCGGACTAGCATGTCAACGAATTTTTGGAGGATGCTAAGCAGAGGAGGAGTGATTAATAACTTTCACAGAACAGAGAAAGCTAAAAACTTACATGTTTGCATAAGGGTGACAAAGAAGAGAAAGCGCACTTCCCAAAAAACTATAGAAAGGGTCAGTTTCTGGAGGCACTAGGAAGAGTGGATGGTAGAAAATGATTGATGGGGCTAAAAGTAATGATTGGCTGAAAGTCTATATATAAAACAGATTCCTGGGGATACCTAAGTGGTTCAGTGGTTGAGCGTCTGCCTTCAGCTCAGAGCGTGATCCTGGGGTCCCGGGATCGAGTCCTACATCGGGCTCCCTATAGGGAGCCTGCTTCTCCCTCTGCCTGTGTCTCTGCCTCTCTCTCTCTCTCTCTCTCTCTCTCTTTCTCTCTCTCTGTGTCTCTCATGAACAAATAAATAAAATCTAAAAAAAAATAGATTCCAGTTCTTTTTTCCCCATATTTCATAGCTAAGTGACAATCTTTCCTCCAGCTTCTGTAGGGCACCAGAGGTTTATAATCTGGAGAAACTGAATGGGAGAAGTTCCTCACGTGGGGACAGGAGGCAGTGTGGCAGAGAGTCAGGTGTAGTACTGTCAGGAAGCAGCATAAATAAGAATTTGCACAGTGAAAAGGCAGAGTGCCCGCCCCACCCAATCAAACACCTTTCCCTGTTCATCTCCCAGAATGGTAGCAACCGGGGTTAGGTTTTCCAGGAAAAAAAAAGCAAAACCAAACCACAAGACACTTCTCTAGGGAAACAGAATGGTCCCAGAGGAAAAAAGTTAAAATGGATTTTTTTAGGTCTCTTAAATCACCGGGGTCCCTGCCTAAATGCCCTACCTTGGTCAAACCAGTCTATGCTTACAGAGTTTTAGTCAGCTCCCTAATATTCCACTTTAATCTGAGCGGACAATTACAGGTCTCCATACACTGGAAGAAAGCCAGGATTCTGAAATACAGAGGCTGGGAAAGTGATGCAGAGGAAACAGATATTATAAAGAGCAGAAGAAAAATCTTGTAACTATAATGTCCTCACAGAAGTCAGAGATGATACTCTATCCATGAAACAATACAATCTCTGTTAAAAAAAAAATAGAATATTTGGAAATTTTAAATATGAGAGATTAAGTAAAAAACCTTCAGGGGTTCCTGACTGGCTCCATCAGTAGAGTATTTGATCCTTGATCTTGGGGTTGTGAGCTGGAGCCCCACATTAGATGGAGAGATTACTCAAAAATAAAATCTTTAAAAAATTTTAAAAAGTGAAACTTTCAGTATAGAGGCTGGAAGATAAAGTCAGGAAACTCCCAAAATGTATCACAAAAAGGCAGAGAGACAGGACATCCAGTAAATCTGATATATAAGCGTTTCAGAAGAGAAAAAAATATATAAGGGAGGGATTGTCTTTTTTCTTTTTTTTTTTTAAAGATTTTATTTTATTTTTTTAAAAAATATTTTATTTGACAGAAGAGAGAGAGAGAGAGAGAGAGAGCATGAGTTGGGGAGCTGCAGGCAGAGGGAGAGGGAGAAGCAGGCTCCCTGCAGAGCAGGGAACTCAATGCAGGGGTTCAATTCCATGACCTGAGCCAAAGGCAGAGGCTCAACTGGCTGAGCCACCCAGGCATCCCTAAAGATTGTATTTTTAAATAATCTCTGCACTCAGTGTGAGGCTTGAACCCACAAGCCTGAGATGAAGAATCGCACACTCGACCAACTGAACCAGCCAGATGCTTGACCCCGCCTGTCTTTTGCTTTTAGGGGAGGAGATTTTTCAAATGAATAATACAAGGACATTTCTCTGAACTAAGTTTCAAGATTGAAATGGTCCTTTAAATTCCCAGGATGATGCATGAAGAAACACCTACCCGAAGTGTAGATATAACATTGGTATATGAGTGTTCTCAGACAGTTGTTCTACCTCTCTTTCTAGTCACCGTGGTTGTTCAAAGCTCTTCTTTAGTAGATTCCACAGGAAGGGCCCATAGGAACAACATGCAAGAAAATCTGTGCTTGTATATGGTAATAATAGTCTGCCCCTGTCCCTTTATATTTGAAAGTCATTTTTGCTGGATATAAAATCCTTGGCTCACATTTTCTTCTCTTGAGTAACTTAAACTATTACTCTTTTTTTTTTTTTTTGCATAACTATTGCTGATAAAAGTTTGATGGCAGTCTAATTTTCTTTCTTTATGTCATTTGCTGTTTGTGCCTAGATGCTCAGATAATTTTTTCTTTCAAGTCCAGTAGTTTTATTAGAAATGTCTTGGATTGGTGATTTTCAGGTTGATATAATTATGTATTTGGCGTACTTTTTCAATGTGTAGTTTTAAGGGTTTTCTTTTTTTTTAGACAAGATTTCTTTTTTTTTTTTTAGGATTATTTGTCCATTTTTTTTATTTTTTTTAATTTATTTTTTATTGATGTTCAATTTACTAACATACAGAATAACCCCCAGTGCCGTCACCCATTCACTCCCACCCCCCGCCCTCCTCCCCTTCTACACCCCTAGTTCGTTTCCCAGAGTTAGCAGTCTTTACGTTCTGTCTCCCTTTCTGATATTTCCCACACATTTCTTCTCCCTTCCCTTATATTCCCTTTCACTATTATTTATATTCCCCAAATGAATGAGAACATATAATGTTTGTCCTTCTCCGACTGACTTACTTCACTCAGCATAATACCCTCCAGTTCCATCCACGTTGAAGCAAATGGTGGGTATTTGTCATTTCTAATAGCTGAGTAATATTCCATTGTATACATAAACCACATCTTCTTTATCCATTCATCTTTCGTTGGACACCGAGGCTCCTTCCACGTTTGGCTATCGTGGCCATTGCTGCTATAAACATCGGGGTGCAGGTGTCCCGGCGTTTCATTGCATCTGTATCTTTGGGGTAAATCCCCAACAGTGCAATTGCTGGGTCGTAGGGCAGGTATATTTTTAACTGTTTGAGGAACCTCCACACAGTTTTCCAGAGTGGCTGCACCAGTTCACATTCCCACCAACAGTGTAAGAGGGTTCCCTTTTCTCCGCATCCTCTCCAACATTTGTGGTTTCCTGCCTTGTTAATTTGCCCCATTCTCACTGGTGTGAGGTGGTATCTCATTGTGGTTTTGATTTGTATTTCCCTGATGGCAAGTGATGCAGAGCATTTTCTCATATGCATGTTGGCCATGTCTATGTCTTCCTCTGTGAGATTTCTGTTCATGTCTTTTGCCCATTTCATGATTGGATTGTTTGTTTCTTTGGTGTTGAGTTTAATAAGTTCTTTATAGATCTTGGAAACTAGCCCTTTATCTGATATGTCATTTGCAAATATCTTCTCCCATTCTGTAGGTTGTCTTTGAGTTTTGTTGACTGTATCCTTTGCTGTGCAAAAGCTTCTTATCTTGATGAAGTCCCAATAGTTCATTTTTGCTTTTGTTTCTTTTGCCTTCGTGGATGTATCTTGCAAGAAGTTACTATGGCCGAGTTCAAAAAGGGTGTTGCCTGTGTTCTTCTCTAGGATTTTGATGGAATCTTGTCTCACATTTAGATCTTTCATCCATTTTGAGTTTATCTTTGTGTATGGTGAAAGAGAGTGGTCAGTTTCATTCTTCTGCATGTGGATGCCCAATTTTCCCAGCACCATTTATTGAAGAGACTTAGACAAGATTTCTTGACTTACAGATTTAATATTTGTTTTGTCTAGCTTATTTTACAAGGAGAAGACCTATTGTTCTCAGCTGCTGCTGAAGTGGATAAAACCTTTTCCATATTCAGATGCAGTTCTAAATTTGACCCACTGTGCTTTCCAGTGAATACCTGTTAGCCATGGGGTTCTCCTGTTTTCAAGTCTATCAGACTCTCATTGCTTCCCTCTGCTTTTCTCCTGCTTAAATGCAGATACTATTGCAGATCCTATGCTGCTATTTTGTCCTCACCTGCTTGTACTTTGGGGCTCAGGGGATATCTCATTACTTAGTTTTTTATTTTTGTTTTGCCCTATAATTACTCTATTTTATGGGAGGATTTAGAGAGATTCAAAATGCTTCTGCTGAGAAATGTGTGGGAAATATCAGAAAAGGAGACAGAGGGAACCCTGGGTGGCGCAGAGGTTTAGCGCCTGCCCTTGGCCCAGGGCGGGATCCTGGAGACCCGGAATCGAATCCCACGTCGGGCTCCCGGTGCATGTAGCCTGCTTCACCCTCTGCCTGTGTCTCTGCCTCTCTCTCTCTATCATAAATAAATAAAAAAAAAAAAAAAGAAAAGGAGACAGAACATAAAGACTCCTAACTCTGGGAAACGAACTAGGGGTGGTGGAAGGGGAGGGGGGGCGGGGGGGGTGGGCGTGACTGGGTGACGGGCACTGAGGGGGGCACTTGACGTGATGAGCACTGGGTGTTATTCTGTATGTTGGTAAATTGAACACCAATAAAAAATAAATTTATTATAAAAAAAATGCTGCTGCTGATGTCTTCCAAGAATCCTCCACACTGGAATAAAGAAAATCCCTAATATTTGCAGAGAGTCAAGAATTAGAAAGATGCCATACTTATCAATAGCACTGGAAGCAAGAAAGCAGGGGATCCCTGGGTGACTCAGCAGTTTAGCGACTGCCTTTGATCCAGGGCATGATCCTGGAGTCCCGGGATCATGTCCCCGTAGGGCTCCCGGCATGGAGCCTGCTTCTCCCTCTGCCTGTTTCTCTGCCCCCCTCCATGTCTATCATGAATAAATAAATAAAATCTTAAAAAAAAAAAAAGAAGCAAGAAAGCAATGTCTTCAAAATCTTTTTTTTTAAATAGATTTATTTATTTATTTATTTATTTATTTATTTATTTATTTATTTTTATGATAGTCACACACACACACACACACACACACACACACACAGAGGCAGAGAGAGAAGCAGGCTCCATGCACCGGGAGCCCGACGTGGGATGCGATCCCAGGTCTCCAGGATCGCGCCCTGGGCCAAAGGCAGGCGCCAAACCGCTGCGCCACCCAGGGATCCCCTGTCTTCAAAATCTTAAGGGAAAATATTTTTAACTTAGAATTCTCTACCTAGATAAACTATCAAAAAATGCAGATGGGAGAATAAACATATTCTCAGACAGAAATATTTACCTCACAAGCACTCTTTCTCAGGAAGTATCTGCATGGTATATTCCACTGAGATGAAATACAAAAAGAAGGAGGTAGATTTGAGATCAAGGAAATAGGAGATACAACATAGAAGAGGGGTAAAGAGATCTCCTGATGGGTCCTTCGCTGGTGGGCTCAGTCTATAGAATGTGAGACTCTTGATCTTGGTTGGGGTCATGAGTTCAAGCCCCATGTTGGGTGTAGAGTTTGCTTAAAAGAGAGAGACGGAGAAATAGAGAGAGAACTCCCAAGATAATGACAAAAGAAAGTCCTAGGATTAAAAAAAAAAAAGTAAGATAGAAAGTCCTGGGAATTCTCTGCCAAAATCCTAGAGAACTATTAGTTTAGATTGGAGTAGAAGACTAGTGGGCTCTAAGAAAACACACATGCACTCATGCTTCTCCCTCTGTCCCTCTGCCTTGGCTTATGCTAATTCTCTTTCTCAAAAATAAAGAAAATCTTTAATAAAGAAAAAAGGAAAATAAAAATAAAAGAAAGAAATAGAAGAATCAACTGTTAACTCCAGAAAAGACCAGAGGAAAATGTAACCAAATTATACTTTTGGTTTAGTAGTAAACAATAATTACATAATCACAGTACAGAAATCACAATGCTTTCTTTTTTAAAAATTGTGATATATCTAAATCGGTGGTATTATCAGAGAAGTATTAGAAATGATTGTTTATGAATCCTTATTTACTGTTAGGAGGAGTTCATGGATAATATCTGAAATCAATAAATCAAGAACAGAGCATTATGATAACAATATCTGCAAATACCACAAAAAACACTTAAAGGAGCTGAAAATTGGGTTGGACAATGATTGGGGGTGACTTGGGAACTGTTGTTTTAGTTCTGAAAATGTGTAGTGCTACTTAAATTTTTTTTATTGAGATATAATTGACATGACATTGTTTTAGATGTACAACATAATGATTGATTTTGTATATGTATATATTGTGAAATGATTACATAAGCTTAGTTAACATCCACCATAACACATAGCTAGAATTTCTGTGTGTGTGAAGAGAACTTTTAAGATTTACTCTCTCAGTAACTTTCAAATGTACAATACAGTATTATTAACTATAGTCACCATGCTGTACATTATCACTCTAGGACTTATTTGTCCTAACTGGAATTTTGTACCTTTTGATCATCTCCATCTATTTTGCCTAACCCCTCTACTTAAAAAAAAAAAAAAAAAAGAAAGAACACACAACTATAAAGCCTTGTTTTTATTAGGTAATAATAAAAATTTAATATTAAAATGCCTAAGTGGCTAGAGCAAGTAAGAATAAGGGACATCTGAAACGAAGCTGGAAAGTTAGGGGGAGTTAGGGATGGACATGTATGATCGTGCAGAGGTGAAACACAAACCCACACAAAGCAAAGAAATGTCATTTGTATGACATTAGTATAAGATGTTGTGATGGGGACACCTGAGTGGCTCAGTCGGTTAAGTGTCTGCCTTCAGCTCAGGTCCTGATCCCAGCATCCTGGGATGGAATCTGTTGGGCTCCCTGCTCAGCCTGGAGGCTTCTCCTCTGTCCCTTCCCCAACCCCTGTGCCCATGTGTTCACTCCTAGGTTGCTTGCTCTCTCTCTCTCTTGCTCTGAGCTTTCTTTCTCTCTCTCAAATAAATAAATAAATAAATAAATAAATAAATAAATAAATCTTTTAAAAAAGATATTGTGATGGTTAGTTTTGTGGTTAAGAAATACCCAGAGAGCTAATAAAACATTATTTTTTTCAGTGAGGGTGCTTCCAAAAGAAATTAGCATATGAATTGGTCGGCTGAGTAAAGAAGTCCCCTCACTGATGTGAGTGGGCCTCATCCACCTGTTGAGGGCCTAAATAAAACAAAAGGGCAGCAGAACTGAATACTCTCTCTTCTTGAGCTGGGATACCCATCTTCTCCTGTCCTTGGACACTGAAGCTCCTGATTCTTGTACCTTTGAACTCCAGGGCTGGTTGCCCTCCCGGTTCTCAGGTCTTCAGTGTTGGACTGAATTATACCACCAGCTTTCCTGGTTCTTCAGCTTGCAGGCAGCAGATCATTGGACTTGCTTTTTCGCTTTTTGCATCTTTTGAATTTTGTTCCACGTTGCATATATGTTGATTTTTTAAAAAATTTAAGCTAAAAAAGAATTTATACAAGGTCACACAGGTAGTAAGGGCCCTACAAGGACTAAATCCAGATGTTCAAAGCTGAAAGGTGGATAAGAGAAGGATTTTCTCTTTGTGCAGGATAATAGTGACAGAGAGGGATGAAAGAGCCTTGTGGTCAAATTCGGAAGGGAGAAGGCAGAGAGTCAAGCCAAGGAGTGGACATCATCCTACAGATCAGGGAAGTTGCCCAAGTGTTATGCAGGGGATAATTTGATCAGAGGGATATTAAAGACTCTCCTCTCCTCTCCTCTTTGACTATGTAGAATCCACATAGTCAGGCTTCAAAGAGGTGAATTAGGAGAAAGAAGTAAGATATAGAAAGATTTTCTTTTAATAGAAGCAGACAGCTCATTTAAATAAGTCTCAAAGGGCTCCAGAAGTGATGGAAACACCTGGTCACACAGCAGGTGAAGGAGGGATGATCACTTGCACAGTAGCTGAGGAGGGAGCAGACTCACCACCCCTGAGCAATTAGCAGATGGGGAGAAGTCCTGAGAAAAAGTATCTGGAGGAACTCCATCCGTCCTGGCTACCCTTCACACTGATTGCTTTTTCTCTTGGACAAAAAAATCGAGGAAGCTGTGTTCAGATTAGAATTATTTTTCAGTATTATGAAAGAATCTAGAATCTAAAAGTTATTGCATTAGCACATGTAAGCCTAGCTGTAATGCAATAATTTGCATTTATATAGCAACATTCATCTAAGGCAGAAACGTGCTCCCCAGCATTAACTCATTAATCCTCACAGTGTCCTTGTGAAGGAGCTGGTGAGCATGATTATCTCCATTCCACAAACAAGAAAAATGGAGCTACTGAGAGGGTAAGTAATTTGGACGAAAATAAGTTGGGTCTACGTGCGGAATTAATATTAGAATTAATACAAATCTCTTGGAAATGGGTTATAAATGATTGGTTCAACAGTTTGGTATTCAGATTTCTTTAAAAATTTTGATAAATGAATGTCTTGCTTTGGCTTTATAACCAACAGAATCTGAATATTCAGTCTTTATTCACTCTGATGAGTAACAAAATTTGTCTCATGGGATTCAAAACCACATTTCTCCCTGACTAATAACTTCAGAGCCCAGGGGTCATAGACTCTGTGAAAGGAATCACAAGTGCAGTGGAATAATATGAGAAAGTCACTTAATAGGCTTAATACGTATTTAATAGTAATTTGGTTTTAGTTTTTGAACCATCCAAAAGGCAACTTTAAGACAACGATTTGGGTGCAACTAGTTTATTCAGATGTTATCCCAGGAAGTATATTACAGGGTTGGAAAAATAAGACAGAAGAGAGGAAAGTGAGTAAATATTCTTTAGTGAGCAGGTTTCAGAGGTGGAAATGGTTTGTCTTCTAGGGACCTACTCAGAGACACTCAGACTTGTCTCACCCAGGAGCAAGGAAGTTTTTACATTCCTCACTTCTGCCTCTCTTTAGTTGAGGATGGTTCCTGTGGCACTTGTGGTCTGCTCAGTGCCCAGGTTGACAGGTCCTGCAGGTGAGAAATGCGAGGAAGCTGAGGAAGCTGTAGTATAAGTGCCTGCCTTTAAACTTTTAATTGCCGAGGTATCCATTTCAAAGACACCCATCCTGAATGAACAAATTGCCCACTGTAGGATGTAGCTACTAGCAAAACAACCAGATAAGAAACCAGGCCACCCCACCCATCAAGTTCCCCTTTTAGAAAGCCCTGGGTAACCTGGATAACTGACTACTTGAGTGACACCCACTTCTCCCTTCCTGCACCCTAATTCCCACTCTTCTGTTTTATATTTGCCAATAAAGGGTGAACCCGAGAAACCCTAGGCACCCTACCCTTGATCCTCACAAAGGTAGAGCCCAGGCCCAGGTTCCTGCCCTCTATTCCTGGGCTCATAATGAGAACCACAAGGGTAGTACAGCCACAACACTGGTTCTGGTCAGAAATGGTCGTGGGGGCTGCCACAAGTCGTATGGGTCCAGGTGAGCACCTCAGGCATTTCTAGCCTAAAGCTTAGCTATGGCTAGACTAGGACCAACACAATGGAAGCCTTGAGCAAGTAAGGGATTTCACAATTGAGACCGCTGGTGACCTCAGGGTGGGCTGAGAGGACAAGATCAAGGCTCTGGCTACATCTGCTACAACTGAATCAACTACTCCATATTTATTGAATACCTACCATGTGCCTGCCACTTTTCTAGGTGTAGGGCTGCAAGATAACAAAGATATGGTGATTTCTCTGAAACCTAAATTTTGATCATGACATTCTCTAGAACCAACTGTCACTAGTTCATATCTGCTTCAAGCTGCTACAATACTACAGAGAAATTTGTAGCTTGAGATGGAAAAACATTGAATAGCCTCAATGTATCCTATTCAGTTTGGTTTGACAGAGGGGGCAATTCCCTCAGCCTACTTCTCTCACCTCCCATCTAAGTGACAGGGCTTTGGTTTCATGCTAGACCATAGCAGAATCCTCTTGTTATGAACTTCCTTTCACCATGTTTCAATTACTTCTTCCCCAGTAGGCACAATATCTATTTGGCTCTGGTTTTCTTTATCCCTCCTAGATTGAATGACAAATATGCCTGTTTTCTCCTGTTAACTTTGCTTGTGTGTGTGTGTGTTTTTCTCTTTCAACCTGATTCTCCCTTTTAAAAATCTTTCCAGTGACTATGAGCTCATTTGGGATTTTCCTTCCTATTTCAGTGCCCACATAACGACTGCCCCTCTGTGGCAATTTCTGGTCTCTAAATTTACTGATATTTTAATGTAATGCTGAAATTTTCTGCTCTTTTTTGGTTTCCAAGGTGAAGCTAGGTCACTTTCCTTGCATTAGTAGAGAGTGAGAAAAGACAACCCCTGTCTGCTCTGCCTCACACGTGTATCCCAGATAGCCTTTATGGATTTTAAGCATGGCTTCAGGAATCAGCCTTCCTTTTTCTGACCATTGTTGGGCCCAATGGAATAATGATGACAAGATCCTCAGTTGAACATGGTGGCAAAGGCGATTCGTTATCTTGACACAGTGGTATTTCTGCTCAGTATTTAACCACATGGTTATATTTCTAGATAGTAATATGAAGAAGGGAAATAAAAAATTGGGGTTTGTAAGGGAGGATTCGTTATATTTCTGTTAACTACGTGGTGAATATGATTACCACCATAAGGCTATCTTCTTGGCCATCTGTGTGCTTTCTGGTCAAGGTCAGACATGAAGAAGTCTGTGTGTGCCTCCAGTGGTAATGCAAGAACAAAGTCAAATGAGCTTGGAGGGCGTTGCCACTCTGTGTTATCGGTGCCACATGCAGGAACTCTGAAAGCTGAGAGTTTCATGCTCTATCTGTTTGATTTGGGAGCTCTCCTCTAACCTGACAGAGAACATCAAGAAAAGACACAGAAGGTGTATTCATGTAATTCTAGCCTGCAAAAGTCAGCTCTTTCTCCCATAGAAACAGTCTGAGAAGTTGATGTAGTACAAGGCCAAAGACATAGACTCAATCTCTAACACACACTGAGTGTGTAGCACTTGGCAGTCCATGATGTTAACTTTTGGGGTGGGGGGCGGGAAGGAGAGGGGAGTGGTGATGAAGTTTATCATTTCAGACAATTCTACGTGGGAGTCTCAAAGCCTTTTAAGAATCTTGGCCAAGAAGGAAAGTGAAAAAGAGAGTGGTAGCTATAGAGGAATGCAGGGTCAAAACCCAGCAAGCCGTCAGAGAAGCAACACTCATCTTAATGGGATATTATCAAATAAAGTTAGAAACTTTTGTCTCGGTCTTTAGATTGTAAATGATTCCATTGGTTTTCTTTTTCTTTTTTTTTTTTTTTTTTTGGCAAAAGTGTCCCAGTGTCTATTTTGTATCCTTCCTGGATATCTGTGTTTTTTTTGCCTGCCCAATATCTCTCCTCCTATTTGGTAACTCCCTCTCAATTTTCTTAGGAAATCACTTCCCTCTCACTTTCAGTTTAGGTGACTTAGGTGGGACTGATTTTATCTCCTTGCTCTAAAGGTGAAAACACATCTCTCTTGTGCTCTCTCTCTCAAATAAGTAAATAAAATCTTAAAAAAAAAAAAAGAAAAGAGGAACCCGGGTGGCTCAGTTGGGTAAGCGTCTGCCTTCAACTCAGGTCATGATCATGAGGTCCTGGGATTGAGCCCCATGTTGGGCTCCCTGCTCACAGAGGAGCCTGCTTCTCCCTCTCCCTCTGCCCTTCCCTCTGCTATGCTCTCTCGCTCTCTCAAATAAATAAAATAAAATAAAATAAAAAGTAAAAGTAAAAGTAAGAACACATCCCAGGCTTGGGTAATTAGAGTGTGCCATTGCCCCTTGACAAGGTAACTGGCTCAGGAAATGGCCCCCATCCAAGTCAGACCATGAAATTAGCTCCAGAATTTTTATTGGAACTTTTGGGAGAGAACATTCTCTTTCTGCTGTGGTTGCTAAGGTGCTAGGATATAAGCCTGAGGCTGTGTGTAGCCACTTTTACTATCATCTGGGGAGAACTTGCATAAAAGAATGAAACCTGCAACGCAGGGGAAAGCACAGCTGATAGTCGCAGACAGAAGTCATGATAACAATGAATATTGCAATCTAGCAATGACTAAAATTTAAAAAAATTATCTTTTAACTTTTCAGTTACATGAGCCAACACATTTTTTTCTTTTCCCTTTTTGATTTTTGCATAAGCAAATTCGAGTTGCCTTTCTTGTGCTTGAGAACCAAATAATTCTGGTATTAGAACCTTTTATTGATCAATGGCCTTTTCTTTGCATTGCTCTATTTGATTTGTCTTTTTTAAATATAAGTGTAGTCTTTTTCGTTGTGGTAAAATATATGTAACATAAAATTTTCCAGTTTAACCATTTTAAAGTATACAGTCCAAGTGGTATTAAATATATTCGTAATCTTGTACAACTATCACCCTATCCATTTAGCTTAACCTTTTCTAAAGCAAATAACATTTCAGGTAAATTTTCTTCTTTTATAATCTGTTTTCTAAAAGATCAAGTCAATTTTAGTGATGCTGAATTAAAACCATTATATGAAATTAACTTTTACTGGCAATACTGTGGGGGCCAGGAAATAAGCTATCCACAAGTCACAAAGGAGCTATTTCTCCCAATTTCATATTGAGTGGACACAATCTTGTTGCTCCCTGAGTACCTCTTACTCTAATTATCTTAGCTTAGGCTGCTTTAATAAAATACCATGGACTGAGTGGCTTAAACGGCAAACAGTTCTCACAGTTCTGGAGGCTGGGAGGCCCAGGATCACGGTGCCAAATGATTCACTTCCTGGTGATATCTCTCTTCCTGGTTGCAGATGGCCCACCTCACTGTATGTTTCCTCATATGGCAGGGAGAGAGAGAAAGGGATTGTCTTCCTTGTGTCTCTTCTTATAAGGGTAGTAATCCCACTCATAAGAGCGCCACTCTCATGACCTAATTACCTCCCAAAGGCCTCATCTCCAAATACTATCATATTGGTCATTAGAGTTTCAATGTATGAATTTTGCAGACACGTTAGTCCCTAGCATTAATGTTAGTATTACAGAAAAGTCCAGGATGATGAAAAGTCTTATTAAGTAATGAAAGTGGACTAGGACTATCAGAGACCCTGATGGATATATAAATACTATGGGACTCCCACTGGCAAATCAAAACACTTCAAATAAAAAAAAAAAAAAAAAAAAAAAAAAAAAAAAAAAAACACTTCAACTCCTTGATATTGTAATTTATAGTATTCTTACTTTTCTGAGTCCTTAAAAATAATTTTTTAAAAAGATTTTATTTATTTATTCATGAGACACACACACAGAGAGGCAGAGACATAGGCAGAGGGAGAAGCAGGCTCCCCATGGGGAACCCTATGCGGGACTCCATCCTGGTAACACCAAGATCACGCCTCGAACTGGAGGAAGATGCTCAACCACTGAGCCACCCAGCCATCCCTAAAAAATAATTTTGGAAGCATTTTAAAACTTGAGAAGAAATTAGAGCAAAAAGACTACAAGGCACCGAAGTGAATTGATGATGGGAAATACACATTAGGATATAGTAAGATGAGGTGTGTGTATGTGTATGTGTGTGTGTGTGTGTGTGTGTGTGTCTGCAGTGGAGTTGTGGCTGGGTTGTGGTGAGGGGTGGGAAGGGATGGTGCAGAATATGGAGAAAGCGGAGAAAAACACTGTCTCAGGCTCAACTAGGTAACCAGTTGTGGCCTTCACTTAAAATCCTAAGAGGAAAAAAAAAAAAATCCTAAGAGGATTTTGGAGGCAATCTTTCAGTTCTAATCCTTCAAAAAAGTGTTTCCTTTGCTCCCTCTATTGTTCCTCTATTCCCCTGTCCTGACAAGCTTTCCCACATGTGCCCTTTGCCCTTTCTTCATCTCCTTTGCGTCCAACCTGCATGCAATACTAGACACAGCAGCATGACTTCAGCATGTCCCCAAAACCCTTTAGGAATCCATAGAATCTCCTTGATTTCCCAAAGGATTTGCCCTCTTCTCCTGGGTAGCTGCATGGAGTTCAGAAGTCATATTCCCTGGTACCCAGGCATGAAATTTCCTTGTAGTTTTTGGATGATTGTGTGTTCCGGAGTTCTGCTATTTCAAGCCCTCAGACATCTTTCTTTTTTTTTTTTTTAAAGATTTATTTATTTATTTATTCATGACAGACAGAGAGAGAGAGAGAGAGAGAGGCAGAGACACAGGCAGAGAGAGAAGCAGGCTCCAGGCAGAGAGCCCGACGTGGGGACTCGATCCTGGGTCTCCAGGATCACACCCCGGGCCGAAGGCGGTGCTAAACCGCTGGGCCACTGACATCTTTCAATAGAAGATTCAGGAGAAGTGATAATGGTCAAGAATTCTTATGAAAAGTGAAAGTAATATATTTTCCCCCAATTCTTACAGGGAAGAGAAGGAATTAATGATGAAAGGCAATTGAGAGTAGTTCACCATGATCAAAATATTTGCCATGCTTGTTACTCTATGGATAATTCTTTTATCATGTTGGGGTTACTGTGCCAAATCTAGATTTGGTTAATGTGTTGCAGATGTTGGGAATAACATGCCCCCTATTGAGTGAGAGTTTTCTTTGAAGGAATCAATTTTTCCTGGTGTCATTTATCCAATTGACCTTAACTCAATAAACCAGAATAGAATGTATAACAGGGAACATGTATCCCATTTGAGGTCTTGCTCTTGTTAGATTTTAAAGAAGGTTTTCAGGGAGGTCTGGGTGTAGGGTCCTGGATAAGAGATGCAAAGATAGTATTTATGGTAAATTTTGCAAACATTGCTTTCTTATCCAGGACTATCTAGGACTATCAGATATTTCCTATCCAGTGTTGTGGGGTTTTGTTGTTGTTGTTTGTTCACTGTTTTGTTTTGTATTTTTAGATATTGTTCTGCCCATTGACACTCACCTTCCCCTAGCACAGCTCTAGGACAAGTTGGAGATACTCGGTACTAGATGCGCCAATTAGATTTTTGCTTTTGAGACACTGGAACTGTGACAATGAGTCTGAATCAGATAAATGAGTTTGGGTACTTGAAAGGTCATGTATAGTCAGGGCTGGAGTTGATTTCATTTCCGGCCAAAATTATAGGGAACCCAGAGCTCTAGTCTTCAAAGAGAAACAGGAGAATGACAGAGCAATGCAGCCAAAAAGAAACTATACATAATACAGTATCCCTGATTAGTCAGAGGAAATAATACTAGTTGCTCTAATAGATAAAATCCAGTGGTTGAACATACACCTTTTAATGATTTAATGATTTGTGTAGTTCCTAGTTACACAAAATCCAATTGGGTGCTCTGGGTTGGTTGGTGGCCTTGTACTTAGCCATTCAAGGACCTATGGCCCTTCCTTCTTGAGGCTCTGGTCTAGTGGTTCATAATTTATATTTTTTGGTACTGATTACTATGTTAAAGTAAATAATATTCTGTAACAGATAAATTCTCAAACCTAAGTTGGCTGAACTAAATCATCATTTACTTTTTGTTCATTTAAGCCCTCTTTGGGATTTCTGATTGAAGAACAGCCAGCCCACCATATGGTCATTTTGGGACCCAGAATCCTATCTGTGGTTCTCTTCCCCTCTAAGTTCTCAGAGTGCTCTCCATTCAGTGACCAAATGGGGAAAGAGAAGAGGATTGTGTGTAAGTGGTTTCTTTGAGTTAATCCTTCAGACATGAGTATCATATCTACTCATGCACAGTTGAGTGGAGCTCAGTCACATGACCACAGGTAACTACAAAGTGAGGTTGAGAAATGTAATTTAGCCATGTACCCAGGAGGAAGAGAAAGGCGGGTTTGAGTAGTAGCTGACCAATCTTTATTGCAAACAACCACTCTAATATTTTCTTCTCCCATTTTCTTTTTTTTCCAAGATTTTAAAAAATGATTTTATTTATTTATTTAGGAGATAGACAGAGAGACAGGGAGAGCCTGAGTGGGGGAGAAGGGGCAGAAGGAGAAGAAGAAGGATAAGCAGATTCCCTGCTGAGCGCAAAGCCCAATGTGGGGCTCGATTTCAGGACCCTGGGATTATGACCTGAGCTGAAGTCAGAGGCTTAACCAATTGGGTCACCTAGATGCCCCTAAAGATTTTATTTTTAAGTAATCTCTACACCCAATGTGGGGCTCGAATTCACAACTCTGAGATCAAGAGTCACATACACTACAGATTGAATCAGCCAGGTGCCCCTCTACTTCCATTTTCTTTCTTTCTTTTTTCTCCATAACATTTTAAAACCACATAACATGCTATATATTTCCCTTACTTATTTTGTTTATTATCTGTCTCCACCACTACAGTGCAAACTCTATGATTAAGAAGGTTTGCTCAGGGAGATTTTTTACTGCTGTGTCTACGTTACTTAAAACAGTAGCTTATAAAAAAAAAAAACAGTAGCTTATAATAGATGCTCAATAAACATTTGTTTTTCTTTTTAATAAATATTTGTTGAATGAATAATATTCAGAACTTTCTTTTTCTAGTTCTTTTCTAAGTAGTTTAATCAATTCTACTTTATTTCCTATGTGAGGATATCTTTTTTTAAGATTTACTTATTTATTTTAGAGAGAGAGAGCAAGAGAGTGGGGGTAGGGAGGGGCAAAGTTAAAAAGAAAGAGAGAATCTCCAGCAGACTTCCTGCTGAGTGTGGAGCCTGATGTGGGGCTTGATCCCAGGACTCTGAAATCACAACCTGAGCCAAAATCAAGAGAGGGATTCTCAACTAAATGAGACACCCAGGCACTCTATGAGAATATCTTTTAGATTACCTGTGTGTCCCTTCCAAAAGATAGTTATTTTTCCCCTGAGCTAAATTTGACTGTAGTTCTTTTCTCCTCTGACTCCTACAAAGAGCAAGGATTGCGATAGTACTTACTTCATGAAATAGACTAGGATGTGGGAAAAGACATTAGCAAACAAATGGTACCTTTTAGGACACATTATTTTGTGGTATATTGTGCATTATTTCTTCCTCTTTTGCTATTCCCAAAAGTATAATCTTATCTAATATTCCAGCTTTGTTTTAGGTGTGTCTAGGGAAATTATGAATGATGTATATATGTCTAGGGTAATATGGTAGGGACTACTAACTGTCCAGCAAAATCCATTCCCTGTTTCTTCCATAATAAAAGACTTATGCTATACTACACTGCATAGTTAGTGACTACATTTCCCAGCATCCCTTGCAGCTAGGTATGCCCTGTGCCTAAAGAGTCCCCATGGAATGCACAGAAATGATCTCTGCGACTTTCCACTTGATTATGAGGAGATCCCCCCTAACTTTGGGTGACCATTCTTTTCTCTTGCCAGTTGCCTGGAAAGATGAAGACCAAAGTGTCCTTGGAAACCACTTTGAGACTGCAGGGCAGCTATCAGCCTGGGTGCCTGAAGGATCATGTAGACAGATTTGGTTACCAAATTGCACCGTCATTCAGACTGTTGTGAGAGGCAGAAATAAACTTCTTAAAATGACATATTATTTTTTGGTGTCTTGTAACAGCAGGCTAATGAGAATTTCCAAAGACAAAGTGAATTTTGAGGTCAAAGCCAAGGCTGTGATGTCCAACTGGCCCCTTCTCCAATATAGCACAATGATTAAAATCATAGACTTTGGGATCAAACTGCCTGGGTTTCCTACTGACTTCTCCACTTACTAGTTCCAATTTACTAGTAAACTAAGAAGTTTATTAATCTCTCTGGGCCTATGTTTTCTCTTTTCTTATCTGAGGATAAAATAATACTACCTCCGAAGGTTATTGTGGGGATTAAATGAGGTAATATATGTGAAGAACATGGTAAAAGTTCAAGAAATAGTGATTATGATTTTTATTCTAGACATTCCTCCTCTATTGCCAGCTTTAGGGGCATAAGAATTGGAGTTCATTAGAGAGATGGTGGATTTCCTTATAAGGCACAGAATTAGCTTTGGTTTTTCTTTTTTAAAAAGATATATCTAGGGCAGCCCTGGTGGACCAGTGGTTTAGCACCATCTTCAGCCCAGGGTGTGATCCTGGAGACCCGGGATCAAGTCCCGCTTCGGGCTCCCTGCGTGGAGCCTGCTTCTCCCTCTGCCTGTGTCTCTGCCTCTCTCTCTCTCTCTGTGCCTCTCATGAATAAATAAATAAAATCTTTAAAAAAAAAAGATATATCTATTTATTTTAGAGAGCAAAAGAGTGGGGGTGAGAAGGGCAGAGAGAGAGGGAGAACCCTTAAGCAGGCTTCCCATTGAATGCAGAGCCTGATGAGGGGCTCAATCCCAGGATCCTGAGATCACGACCTGAGCCGAAACCAAGAGCTGGATGCTTAAATGACTGAGCCATCCAGGCAATCCAAACTTTGGTTTTTCTAAGTCAATCATGGGTGGACACTGAATGCTATAATTTCTAGCTCTTCCAAACCAGAGACATTCTCACTTTGCAAAATTGAGGTACAATTCACATACAACAAAATGCACAAGTCTTAAGTGTATAGATCAATGAGCTTTGAAAAACTATATATCGGTATAGGCACCACCTGAATCAAGATATAGAACATTTTCATCATTCCAGAAAGATACTTCAGGGCTTTTTCAGTCGATTCCACTCCCAGCAGCAACCACTAACCTGATTTCTATCCTCATAACTTAGTTTTGCCTGCTCCAGAACTTTATATAAATGGAATCATACAGTGTCTGGCTTCTTTCAAGCAAGTTCATACTTTTGAGATTCATCCATGTTCTTGTGTATATCATGTCAAAGATAAAACTAAGTCTGAGACAAGATTAACAAAGACTGTTTATTCATTTACTCTTGGCAAGGAAACCCATCTGTCATCACTTTTGCTTCAGCAGGGATTCAGATGTATTAGAAGGGAAAGTAAGTTTTATGGAGCAAAAAGAGGAAATACTGAGATAGTCCCTGACTGGCAAGTGTTCTATTAAGGTGGGACTTGGGGAAGCGGGAGACTTTCTAATTGGTTTTCAGGTATTTGGTAGTCCTTGGTACCCTGCAATGGGGAACCTGAGCAGTTTGGGGACATTTCAAAAAAAAAGAAAGAGTGTTCTGTGGCCAGCCATTTCCTGGAAAAAGTTGGGGTCCATGGGTGTTTGTGGGGTGTTTTGGTGGTCAAATTTTCATAATGCTTTTGGGGAGTAGCTCCCATGGAGGTCAGTTTCTCAATCAGTAGTTTGGTCCATTTCATTGCTGAATAGTATTACATGCATACTAGACCATTCCATAGTGAATCTCAATTCACTTACCTGTTGATGAATTGTCTAGTAAGAAAATTCAATATACACTCAAGTTGTTAGAAGATTTATATAAAAAGGAATTCTCCAGGGCGGCCCCGGTGGTGCAGCGGTTTAGCACCGCCTGCAGCCCAGGGCATGATCCTGGAGACCCTGGATCGAGTCCCACGTCAGGCTCTCTGCATGGAGCCTGCTTCTCCCTCTGCCTGTGTCTCTGCCTCTCTCTCTGTGTCTCTATGAATAAATAAACAAAATCTTAAAAAAAAAAGAAAAAGGGGGATCCCTGGGTGGCGCAGCGGTTTGGCGCCTGCCTTTGGCCCAGGGCGCGATCCTGGAGACCCAGGATCGGATCCCACGTCGGGCTCCCGGTGCATGGAGCCTGCTTCTCCCTCTGCCTGTGTCTCTGCCTCTCTCTCTCTCTCTCTCTCTCTCTCTCTCTCTCTGTGACTATCATAAATAAATAAAAATTAAAGAAAAATACATTTCTAAAAAAAAAAAAGAAAAAGGAATTCTCCAATTTCAAAAAAAAAACAAAACAAAAAACTTCCATAGATACTCTTTAACTAGGAGTGACCCTAGCAGCACTTTGAAAGTAAATCTATTTACATTTTGTCAATTTGCATGTTTTTTTAATGTAAATATTTTATTTATACATTGGAGTTCTATTCTAGAAGACCTTAGGTAAAATTCTTTTTTATACTCCTGAGCTTATTGATACTCATTATACATTTACTTCCCCTCCTCTTTTGGGGAAAAAAGAAAAAGAAATACATAACTGTGACTGTTAACTAGTTTTCTTAAGCAAGTCTCATCAGGATCTGTGTGCATTTTTCCTGGAAAAAAAATTTGCATTATCACCACAAATGGAATGTGTGATGTTTGCAAAGCTCCTAAGGGAAATCACTAATATTTGTGTTAATATTAGCATAAAATGAACTATATTAATATTGTACTAATATTTGAACTAATAGAAATATTAATATTAGTACTAGGGAATAGAGAGGGCCCTGTCTACTGATCCCTTCTTAACTAAGGTAATAGAAATACAATCAGAGGTCATTGTTGCCCTCTTCTCTACATCAGAAGCTTTTTTAAAAAAGATTTTTTTTAAACAATCTCTTTACCTACCGTGGGGCTCAAACTTACAACCCTGAGATCAAGTGTCACATGCTTCATCAAATGAGCCAGCCAGGCACCTCTGTATCAGAAATTTTAAAAAGGGCCAGATGCTTTTTCTCCTTTAAGTCCGGGAAAACCACTACAAGTGAGAAACATTATGCTCACATTTTTGTTCAGTGTGGGGAGGGCTATCTCTGATTAAACATATGAAACAGGGAAGAACTCCCATAAAGAAGGCTAAAACTGGTGTGACAATACCTGAATGTTGTTTAATTCTGATTTGGTTACAGAATACACAGGCATTAAAAATTATTTTTATTGGTGCTGTGTCTTTTGACATTTTAAAACTTTTTCCTATAATTTATTTAAAAGAACCAAAATTAGGCCTAGTCCAAAAAAAGAGTACCATCTCTGATTTTACCAAGTGCTTAACATAGGCACTAATTGGTCTTTTTACATTTGTCTTTAATAAATCACCTCTTCTGAGCAAGTAGAAGAATAGTAATTTGCAAGATTGCATTATCTACTTACAAGTCCTCAAAAGGAGTGATTTTTCTTAGAATTCTTTTTGATTACATACCTACATTGTATATATCTTTCTTTTAAAAAATAAGAAATCTGGGCAGCCCCAGTGGCCCAGTGGTTTAGCGCCACCTTTGGCCTGGGATGTGATCCTGGAGACCTGGGATGGAGTCCCATGTGGGGCTCCCTGCATGGGGCTTGCTTCTTCCTCTGCCTGTGTCTCTGCCTCTCTCACTCTCTCTGTGTCTGTCATGAATAAATAAAAATAAAATAAAAATATTTAAAAAATAAGAAATCAAGATAAAAACTTTTTGCACAGTGAAGGAAACAATCAACAAAACTAAAAGGCAACCTATGGAATGGGAGAAGATATTTGCAAATGACATATCTGATAAAGGGTTAGTATCCAAAATTTGTAACAAACTTATCAAACTCAACGTTCCCAAAAAACAAATAATCCAGTTAAAAAATGAGCAGAAGATATGAATACACATTTTTCCAAAAAGAGACATTACACATGGCTAACAGACACATGAAAAGTTTCACTGATCATCAGGGAAGTGTAAATTAAAACTACAATAGGGCATCACCTAACAGCTGTCTTAATGGCTAAAATGAACAACACAGGAAACAACAGATATTGGTGAAGATGCAGAGAAAGAGGAACCCTCTTACACTGTTGGTGGGAATGCAAGCTCGTGCAGCCACTGTGGAAAACCTTAGAGAGGTTCCTCACAAAGTTAAAAATAGAGGGGTGCCTGGGTGGCTCAGTTGGTTAAGTGTCCAACTCTTGATCTCAGGGTCATGAATTCAAGCCCCACATTGGACTCCACACTGAGCACGGAGCCTGCTTAAAAAAAACCAAAAAACAGGGATCCCTGGGTGGCTCAGCGGTTTAGTGCCTGCCTTTGGCCCAGGGCGCGATCCTGGAGTCTTGGGATCGAGTCCCGCGTCAGGCTCCTGGCATGGAGCCTGCTTCTCCCTCCTCCTATGTCTCTGCCTCTCTCTCTCTCTCTCTCTACGTCTATCATAAATAAATAAATAAATCTTAAAAAAAAAACTCCCACAAAGTTAAAAATAGAACTACCCCACAACCTAGCAATTGCATTACTAAGTATTTACCCAAAGGATACAAAAATACTGATTTGAAGAGATACTGATGTAACCTGATGTTGATAAGCATTATCAACAATAGCCAAATTATGGAAAGAGCCCAAATGCCCATCGATTGATGAATGGATAAAGAAGATATGGGGTGTGTGTACACACACACACACACACACACACAGACATACACACACACACACTGGAATATTACTTGGCTATAAAAAAGAACAAAATCTTGCCATTTGCAATGACATGGGAGCTAGAGACTATTATGCTAAGTGAAACAAGTCAATTGTAGAAAGACACGTACCATATGATTTCACTTATATTTAGAATTTAAGAAACAAAGCAGGTGAACTTAGTTGGGGGGGTTAGAAACACAAACCATAAAACTGACTCTGAACTATAGAGAACAAACTGATGGTTGCTGGAGGGGAGGAGAGTGGGGGGATGAGCTAAATGGGTGATGGGTTAAGAAGTGCACTTGTAATGAGTACTGGATATTGTGTATAAGTGATGAATTACTAAATTCTACTCCTGAAATTAATATTATACTATATGTTAGTTAACTGGAATTTAAATAAAAACTTGGAAGAAAAAAAGTTAAAAAATAAAGTTAAGCATTTTTTTTAAATTATGGTAAAATAAAGAAAATCATTCAGCATTATTATTTTCATGTAATGGATACTTACTTATGTGCTAGGTGCCAGCGATACAGTAGTGAGAAGTCAACATTTAACCTGAAAATAGGTTGACAATACTGTGAATGAGTAGTTTCTAAGTGAGAAGTTTGTCGACCTAAGATTTTGCTTTTGGGGAAAAGATACAGAGAAGTGAGGAATAAAGACCTAAGGTGATGTTTCTTAAGGTATTTTAATGTTTTCTGCTCCAAAGGCTGATGTTTGGAATTAAAATCATCGTCATTCAGAATGGTCCTTATTTCCTTTCCCACCATGGGATATTGTTTATAAGTAGCTTTCTTTAAACTTAAAAGAGAAATGGAAGATATAGCTTGGATTTTGTGTAAGAAATCCATTGAACATATAGGGCAAAGGGCAAAACAAATTTGCTTTATCTTTGTAGAGAAAATGAATTTTGTTTGAAATCTTTTTAAGGAAAAAGGGGCAGAAACTCAAGCCTGAGGGTTTTTTTTTGTTTTGTTTTGTTTTGTTTTTTTTTTTGCAATGAATGAATTTGCTTTGTTCCAACAGCTTCTACAGTTTAGTGATGAGAGCGAGAGAGAAAGCCTCAAATACAAACGCTAAGCACTTGCAGTGACCTGTTTTCACTGCTACCTAATCAGTGGGCTGATAATGTCCAGAACAAGAAGAGATTGCCCTGAAAGAGAAGAGCCATCCCTTGCTGTTTAAGTGACTATTCCTGTTGGCAGCAATTTTCCCAAAGGGAGAAAATACTGGCTAGATGGAAAGAAATTTTCTTTCCGTGGTCTGTTCCTCTATAATGCCAAAAACAATCAGCTGAAAGGCAGTGGGGGAAAAAATCTAATGCAGAACTGGAGCTTTGTCTATATTAGGTCACATGAAATGTTTAATGAATTGACTTCTCCGAGTGGCTGTTTTTACATTGGGTGGAAACAATTTAAGATTTCAAGATGTACCAACTAATAGACTCTGGTAGCCTGTTGATGATGATGGTGGCGACATGGTGGTAGAAGATGTTGTTTTTTGAGTGTTTACAATGTGCCACACAATATTCTGCATGTCATCTTTTTTTTTTTTTTTAATTTTTTTTTTTTAATTTTTATTTATTTATGATAGTCACAGAGAGAGAGAGAGAGAGAGGCAGAGACACAGGCAGAGGGAGAAGCAGGCTCCATGCACCAGGAGCCCGATGTGGGATTCGATCCCGGATCTCCAGGATCGCGCCCTGGGCCAAAGGCAGGCGCCAAACCGCTGCGCCACCCAGGGATCCCTCTGCATGTCATCTAATCCCTGATAATCTAATGAAATAGGCACTATTATTGTCTTCATTGTACAATGAGGAAATGTCCAAGATCGTACAGCTAATATACAGCAGAGATGGAGCATGAACTGGGTTGGTGAGCTTTAAAGATGTGTAAATCATGCCAGAAAAGAGCTCAACCTCGTGGAAATTTAACTCGCAAAGCCTACCAAATTACGTGACTGGATATTAAAAACCTAATAATGATAGGCCAAAAATGCATTAGATTTAAAGAACTTTTTCCCTGAATAATCATCTTTCGAAAACTTTTACCCCACAGTCACCTCATTTTGAAGAGACTTCAGAAGACACTTTTTATGTCTGAAAGTTCTTGAAAATTGAAAGTGATATCCATCCATTCATGTAAGCTTTCATAGCATGTGTAACATAATTTTGGATGGTGACGTTGATGTGGTTGGGCATGGGGATGAAAAGGAAAAAAATGTTTGGAATGAGAGCAAGAAACTAGGTGTTACATAAATTTGCAGAAGAAGGGGCACCTGGGTGGCTTAGTGGTTAAGCATCTGCCTTTGGCTCAGGTCCTGTTTCTGGGGACCTAAGATCAAATCCTGCATCAGGCTTCTCACAGGGAGCCTGCTTCTCCCCCTGCCTATGTCTCTGTCTTTCTCTCTGTGTCTCTCATGGATAAATAAATAAAATATTTTAAGAAATTTGGGAAGAAGCCCATTGCTTAGGTGTTTTACATATGCATAGGCAGAGGTATTTTATATATGTATATGCATATGTTTGTATACATAACAAAGTAGCAGAGATTCTTGGGTTACCTGACAAAGATACAAGAAAAAGGAGATAAGTATGAGAACTCTTTAGAATGCTAATACAAAATTACTATATTGCTGTATTTTACATATGTGACACGTAAAACTGCACTATATTTTTAGAGATCTATTATCTCTTTTTTTTTAAAGATTTTTTATTTATTTATTCATAGAGAGAGAGAGAGAGAGAGGCAGAGACACAGGCAGAGGAAGAAGCAGGCCCCATGCAGGGAGCCTGACGTGGGACTTGATCCTGGGACTCCAGGATCATGCCCTAGGCTGCAGGCAGCGCTAAACCGCTGTGCCACCGGGGCTGCCCTATTATCTCTTTTTGAGAAGGATTCACCTTTTAGACAATTGGGTCCCTTTCATTCTCATATCTCACAAACATCATCCAAACCCTGTTGGCTCTATCTTCAAGACATACTCATAGCCCTTCTACTTCTCACCGTCTCCACTGCTAACCTGATTTAAGCCACTGGTTGCCTGGGTGCCTCCAAAAGCCTCTTAACAGTTTTCTCTGCTTCCCCCTTGCTCTCTGTGGCATATTTGGTTCTACTAAAATGTATGTCAGACCATGACTCTCACATGCTTAAAATGCTCCAATAGCTTTTCCCCTTACTCAGAGTGAAAGTCCTTAGGATGGCCTACACTCCACTGCATGATCTATCTTCTCTTCTCCCTCAACACTCCACTCTTCTCTCTTCTCTTTTGACTTCCCTCGCATTCCTTCAACAAGCCAGGAAAAGTTCTGCCATTAATGCTCTTACTCTGATATCCACATGGCTCATTGCCTCACTTCCTTTAGGTTTTTGCATAAATCCAGCAAATCAGAGAGACCTTTCCAAAGGATGAAGACTTAGTCCTACCCCTTGCACTCCCTCGTCTTCACATTCTGCTTTATTTTTCCTCCATTCTTAGCACCTGTTATAACTTGACATATTCTTGTTTGTCTCTCTGCCTTAGAATGTAAGTTCCTGAGGCAAGACCTTTGTTCAATTTGCTGCTATATCCCCAGATCATAATAAATACTCAGTAAATAATTGTTTTTAAAAAATGAATGAATGAGGGCACCTAGGTGGCTCAGTGTGTTAAGTGTCTGCCTTTGGCTCAGGTCATGATCCCAGGGTCTTGGGATGGAGTCCCATATCAGGCTCTCTGCTCAGTGGGGAGCCTGCTTCTCCCTCTCCTGCTCCCCCAGCTCCCCACCCCTGCTTGTCCTCTAGCTCATGTGCTTTATCTCTCAAATAAACAAATAAAACTTAAAAAAAAATGAATGAGTGAGTTAGTCCTCATGATAGCTCAGGATTGTGAACAGAACAGGAAAGGAGCTACACTTTAAAAAACTGGCTTAAAAAAAAAAAAACTGGCTTGAAATCAGGTTTTCATAACATGAATTTTCTTTGCATATCACTTAGAATAAAATTTAGCATGATTTAAGAAAAGTGATTCTAAGTTTCCAAAGATTTTTTTTTAATGAATTGGTGATAATCAAAGTGATATAAAAACAGGAGAGACATGCATTAACAGTTTGATATAATATGTAAGCTCCGTGAAAATCAATACTTTCCTGTTTTATTCATTGCCATTTCCCAGCACTTTTTAAAAAATTTTTTATTTATTTATGATAGTCACACACACAGAGAGAGAGAGAGGCAGAGACATAGGCAGAGGGAGAAGCAGGCTCCATGCACCGGGAGCCCGACGTGGGATTTGATCCCGGGTCTCCAGGATCGCGCCCTGGGCCAAAGGCAGGCGCTAAACCTCTGCACCACCCAGGGATCCCTTCCCAGCACTCTTAACACATAGTAGATACTCAATAAATGTTTATTGAACAACTGAACACATTTTGTATATGTCCCCATTAAAATTAGTCTAATGGAAGCACATTCCATGCTCATGGATTGAAAGAATAAATATTGTTAAAATGTCTTTACTACCCAAAGCAATCTACACATTTACTGTATCCGTATCAAAATACCAACATTTTTCACAGAACTAGAACAAACAACCCTCGAGTTTGTATGGAACCACAAAAAACCTCGTATTGCAGGGCACCTGGACAGCTCAGTCAATAGAGCATGTGATTCTTAATCTCAAGGTTGTGAGTTCAAGACACATTGGGCCTAGAGCTTACTTTAAAAAAGAAAAGACCCTGAATAGCCAAAGGAAATCTGGAGGCATCACAATTCCAGGCTTTGAATTATACTACAAAGCTGTAGCGATCAAAACAGTACGGCGCCCACACAAAAATAGACACAGAACAATAGAACAGAATAGAAAACCCAGAAATGAACCCAAAATTATATGGTCAACTAATCTTCAACAAAGAATATCCAATGTGAAAGACTCTACCAAATGGTGATGGGAAAACTGGACAGAAATATGCAAAAGAATGAAACTGAACCACTTTCTTATATACACACAAAAGTAAAATGTATTTAAGATCCACATTTGAGACCTGAAACCCTAAAAATCCTAGAAGAGAACCCAGGCAGTAACTTCTTTGACATCAGCTATAACAACTTCTTTCTATTTTTTAAGATTATATTTATTTATTCATGAGAGACACAGAGAGAGAGGCAGAGACACAGGCAGAGGGAGAAGCAGGCTGTCTGCAGGGAGCCTGAGGTGGGACTCGATCCCAGGACCCCAGGATCACAACCTGAGCTAAAGGCAAACACTCAACCACTAAGCCACCCAAGTGCCCCTCAACTTCTTTCTAGATAGGTCTCATGAGGCAAGGGAAACAAAAGCAAAAATAAACTGTTGTGACTACATCAAAATAAGCTTCTGCACAGCAAAGGAAACAGTCGACAAAACTAAAAGGCAACCATTGAAATGGGGGAAGATATTTACAAATGACATATCTGAAAAGAGGTTAGTGTCCAAAATATATAAAGAACTTGTAAAACTCAACACCCCAAAAGACATAGGCTGAAGCAAGCTCCCAGGAGGGAGCCCAATGTGGGACTCGATCCCAGGACCCCATGATCACTACCTGAGCCAAAGGCAGACGCTCAACCACTGAGCCACCCAGGTGTCCCGATTTGTAAGATATTTTGGAGACACTCCCCACACTTGCATGTACAGGATATAAAAATTACCAGATTCCTGTAGCAAGTATTTCTTCCTTATGTAATCTCAGGCTCAGAGGAATCTCGTATTATGCCCTGGCGTGTCTGCCTAGAGTGGTCAGAGCATCTGGACAAAAGCAAAAGAGAGAGAGGAAGGAAGAAAGGAAGGAAAGAAAAGCAGGCAAGCAAGCAGGAATCTCTTTTGAGCTCAGAATAGGTGGTATGAATGGCTTTTGTGCTTGCCTGCTTAGTCAATGGTTAGATGGTGAATGTGTATGTGTTGGCAGGATGTCGCGCGAGGGCTCCTTTCTTCACAGCCAGGCGCCAAGGTGGTGGGGGAGCGCTAATCTTTATTCCAGGCAAACTTCTTAGGTGGCTACTGTCATCTTTCTAAAAGGACTTAAGTGTGGTGCATACTAAAGCGGTTGCGATCAGTTTGCAACACCTCACCATTGTGTGGTACAAAATAAAAGCAACACTTTTATTTTATTATAAAATAAGTATAAGTCCAATTATTTTAACATTTATACTGTGGTAGTTATCAGACAATTTTTGAAAATATTAAACATATGCTTATTTAATTTTTTCTTCTTTTTTTTTAAGTTTTATTTATTTATTCATGAGGGACACACAGAGAGAGGCAGAGACATAGGCAGAGGGAGAAGCAGGCTCGCTGTGGGGAGCCTGGACTCAATCCCAGGACCTGAGATCACAACCTGAGCCAAAGGTAGACGCTCAACCACTGAGCCACCCAGGTGTTCACAATTTTTTTTCTTCTTGATTGGCATCCCTGATCTGTTGAAGCCTTAATCAAGGCTCAGTTTGCCTAGTATACACCCTGGGCAAGCCCATGATGAGGCTGTCACTTGAGGCTTCTGGAGGAGAAAAGGTCACATGGGCATTTTTGTGCCTGGTCACTTGAGTTATCCATCCCCATACAAGAGGCATATGATGATAAGAAAGTGGATCAAGAACAGGAAAAGAAGGTAACTGAAAGTCAAAGGAAGGTTAGAGCAAAGAACCGTGAATGGATCTATGAAAAATTGAGAAGAATTAGAGGTGAATTGCTGAAAGATATTATTGCTGCCTGGTGCCCTAAGGGCAGCTGACAATAGGCATGATATTTTTCATGTTCCCTTTACACAATGGAAAACCCATGACCTTGCTTTATTTATGAGGCAACTGAATATTCTTACGCTAAAATGAGTTTTCAGACCTCTGTTTGGTATTTGATTAAAGAAAAGCAATCTCTTCGTCAGTTTTCAAGAACCCATTTTCTTCAGCCCCTCAGATTTTTTTCTTTGTAAATGCATTACACCATCATCTTTCCATAATACCTACGAATTCTCAGGAATGGAGAAATATATCACCAAATTTAACGTATAAAACATGTCTTATTTTCATCTGTCTCTTTAATTATCATTTGCTGAACCTACACAGCTGTCTACCAAAATGTGCAAATTAAAAATCCTGACCTTAACACTATCAAAAGAAGACATTTGGCACATGACTGAATTACGTGTTTATCTTACATACACCTTATTCATTACCTCACAAAGAACTTATTTGATTTTGGGGGTATTAAAAAAGCCTTCTTTATAAATAAAGCACTGATTTATGCTACAACATGCATGAGCCTTGATTCCATTTATATGAAATGTCCATAATAGGAAAATCTATAGAGGCAGAAATTAAGTTAGTGGTTGCCTAGAGCCAGGAAGTAATGAGGGTGGGGGAGGGGGAAAGAATGGGGGAGTGATGGCAAGTGGGTGTGGGGTTTCTTTCATAAGGGAAGAGAATGTCCTAAGATTAGATTGCATAGATGTTTGTTTTATTTTCTTTTATTTCCCTTTAAGCCTCAGTAAGTTTGCACGTAGGAGTATGTCACTTTAAGTAGTGACATAGCAAAATCACAGAGTTGATTTGGAGTTACTCGGTGGTGAAGCATACTTCTGTTTATACTGCATCTTTCACAAAGTTGGAATATGGCCAGTGGTTTCAAACCCATATACAGGGTGCAATGTTTTCTCGTGTAATTAACAAGTGAGAGTTTAAATGACTGATGCTGTGTATCGACTTTTAGGTCAACCATGAAACCATCTTTTAAAACCAGGAACTGGAAAAAATAAAATAAAAAAATAAAACCAGGAACTGGGATCCCTGGGTGGCGCAGCGGTTTAGCGCCTGCCTTTGGCCCAGGGCGCGATCCTGGAGACCCGGGATCGAATCCCACGTCGGGCTCCCGGTGCATGGAGCCTGCTTCTCCCTCTGCCTGTGTCTCTGCCTCTCTCTCTCTCTGTGTGACTATCATAAATAAATAAAAATTAAACAAAACAAAACAAAAAAACAGGAACTACAACATAGAGAAAGAAATTATATGTAAATAACAATGCTCCATCTGTAGAAAAATCAAAGCTGATTACACTAACCCTTCATTTTCTTTGTCCTGATTGCTGAGGACCCCAGCAAGTCAAGAGGGATAAATCCCTCTTGGAATTTTTTTTCTCCTGCTACCAGTTGTGTAATGAATGAATAAATGCACACATGCACAAAGAGATACATTAAAGGAAGTCACTTATGTGAAAGAAAATAACATAGTGTCTAGCATATGGTGGGTATGTGATAAATAAATGATATAGTAGTTTCTGAATAAGTAGGAGGGGGTGTTTTCTGCTAAAAAGAAAGCGGGCTTCAGCTTGAAGTTCTTCACTAATACATAATTGCTGCTGTTATACGAGGGATTCAGAATATAATTAGTGATTTTCAGTATTTGGACCTTTGCTAATGGAGCAGGAGTGAAAGGACAGAACAGAGGAAGCAGATGATCTGGTTTTTGTTAGCACCTCCACTTTGTTAGCACGGAGGAAAGAATATCCAATCTGTTCGGTAGGTGTTGGTGTTTTCAATCTTGCACTCTCTGGCCTCCTTTGAGAACTGAGAGGAAATTTAAAAATTTTCACTCTTCTGCTTTGAGACCTACAAATCAAGAAGTTATCGAAGTAGTGTCCTGAGAGACAAGGACATTTTCCAATTTAGCAGCCCTAGCCTTCAAGCTGACTTGAGAGAGGCGTTGAGTGCACAGACACCAAGCCAAACGCTTTTAACCACAACAGTAATGGGACGCAGCGAGATGAGAGAATTCAGAGAAATCTCGAAGCACAGCAAGCCACCTCTGCAATATCATTAAATATCACCATGGTGTTGGTCTTTGTCTGTCTCCTTCCTGGCTCCTGAGAGCTACTAAAACCCTTGAAATTTCCTACGTGAAAAGAGCATAATATGGGTGATAAAGGTGTCTTTGGTTATTCATAACAAGTTCCTTTTAACTACACCTGAGTTTATGTTAATGACCTGACTTTTGGAAGCCTCCTGTGGATGGGGTCTGGTTGCCAGGGGAACCAACCCCGCTGAGAGGGGCTAGAGATTGAATTCAATCACTAATGGCCAATGCTTTAATCAATCGAGCCCATGTGATGATGTTTCCATAAAAACCCAAAAGGATAAGGTTTGGAGAGCTTCCGGGTTGATGGACACATGGAGGTGCTACCAGAGTGGGGTGCCCAGAGAGGACATGAAAGGTCTCCGCTGTGCTGTCTCCCATCTCCATCCCCATCCCCCTACCTTGCCCTGTGTATCTATGTCCTCCATCTAGCAGTTCTTAAGTTAATATTCTTTGAGAATAAACTGATGAGCTGGTAAAACAAAAACAAAACAAACAAAAATGTCCCCATAGTGGGGAGCATCTAACAACATGTGTCTCCAGTCAGGAGTGGGGTATCTCCAAATCACCTTTAGGGCATTTCCACGGACAGACACTTGGAGCTAGAGACTTCTTAAAATCTGAGAGTGGCAACGTTTGTTTTAAGGTTGCATAGAAAAAACAAGCTGACCTCTGAACAGAGTGTATTGTTTATTCACTATCTTCGTTCTTTCATTTAAGTCAATAAATTATAAGCATCAATCATGTACCAGGCCCTGTCTTAGGTACTGGAGATACTCTATTAGATCAAGACATTAAAATTGATAGTGATGCTAAGAAGGAGAAGTAATAACGAGAAAATAAAATATATTAGATTTAGTTGTTTCTAATCTTTCCCATCACCTCTTGGGAGGAAGAAGCTTAGGTTATTACTGGTCCAAGTTCATGAGGATAATGGTCAAAGTGGAAAAACAAATAAACGAAGAACCTAGAGAGCATGGGGAGATCAGTGAGATTGCATCTGAAAAAGGAAGGCTTTACTAGAAGATGACAGAGAATAGATATGGAAAAGGCAAGTAGCTAGGGAGTGAGAAGAGCTTGTGTAAGTGGAGTTTGCCTGAAACTAATTTTGAAGATCCTGAAGATGGATGGTTAAGGGCTTTTGTGGCCACCACTGTGAGTATGGAATTACAGATGAGGAAAGAGGACAAAGAAATTTTGTCTGAATAAGTGGCTCACTCTTTTGGAATTTTCTTTTTTGGTGAAATTTATTTTTTCTAATAGATTTTTAATTCATAGTGCATGGATTCAGAAAAAGTAAGAGTGTATACAGTAAAGAGTCTGTCACACAGTTCTGCTTCCTAGGGCACTGATTGTTCATTGTTTCTGTTATGTCCTTCTGGGAATATTTTCTGTGTAAGAAGCAACTTTGAGCATATAATATTTTCCCTGTGTTTGTACAAATGGTACCATATTATATGCAGATGAAAAGGATTGGACACTTCTGATACCAAAATTATGATTTTTGGGAGAAAATGCACTGTTTGGTGCTGAATATAATCAGATAAAGAGCCAAAGACTGTGTATTTGCCACAGAAAAGTTCCTTTGGAGTCTTCCATGTTCTGTCTCGCTTTCTGATATTTCCTACCCATTTCTTCTCCCTTCCCCTCTATTCCCTTTCACTATTATTTATATTTCCCAAATGAATGAGACCATATAAAGTTGGTGGAAGGGGAGGAGGGCGAGGGGTGGGGGTGACTGGGTGGCGGGCACTGAGGGGGGCACTTGACAGGATGAGCACTGGGTGTTGTTCTGTATGTTGGTAAATTGAACACCAATAAAAAATAAATTTATTATTAAAAAAAAGATTGACAGTGGACAGAAGATTGACACAGCTTTAGGGAAAACATTTGGATACTTATTTCTAGCACAAAAATAGCAAAAAGAGTATTAATGTAGTCAGCAGAAGAAGAAACATTAAAGTTGTGTGTGTGAAAAAAAAAAAAAAAAGAAAGAAAAGTTCCTTTGGGAAAAAGGCTCCGTGACTCTGAGATTTGTGTGTGGATTGTTCTAGTGACTTGGTTTTTAGTGCCTCTCCTTTGATTAATATTTTCTGGCAGGTATGAACACGCAATGCAAAGATCTCCATACTTCTTGCCTATTCCCGTGTATCCATCAGCAAGCTTCTTCCCCAGACCTCTCTATCCTCAGTGTTCCAATCCTTCTCATTTTAAGCTCTTGGCGAAACAGTCAAACCATTTGTCCATGTCCATGAGTCTATATGGTCTTTCCTTGGGGGATTTTTCCCTTCATGCAGAGTGAATAAAGTGCACCCACTGAAGCTCTGCCCATGGGGAAGACTTCCCTTCATCACTGGTCCTCAGAGCCATCCCTGAGTGGAATTGTAGTATGGCAGTCCATTTCCTTTTTTTTTTTTTTTTTTTTTTAATTTTTTTAAATTTATTTATGATAGTCACAGAGAGAGAAAGAGAGGCAGAGACACAGGCAGAGGGAGAAGCAGGCTCCATGCAGGGCCCAATGTGAGACTCGATCCCAATACTCTGGGATCATGACCTGAGCCAAAGGCAGACACTCAACCACTGAGCCACCCAGGTGCCCCTGTGTCACTTCTATTTTAGAATGGAATGCTGCTGAACACACTTGACCTTTTAACTTTGTGGGTCTGACAGAAGGCAGTTCATGATAGGCACTTCTGGATACATAGTCTGTCCCTATGGTCAAGCATTCTGTCTTTTCCATGGAAGCTAATAGCATACTGGGATCTGTTTTGCAAATGATTTATTTATTTTGATTTTTTAAAAGTAAACTCTACCCCCAACATGGGGCTTGAACTCACGACCCCAGGATAAAGAGTCACATGCTCTACCAAGTGAAATAGCTAGATGCCCCTCAAATGGTTTATAATACCTGCTGCAGGTGGCATGATCCAGGATTCCAGGGATCTACACTGTGTTTCTTATTTTCTTTTTTTTTTTTTTTAAATTTTTATTTATTTATGATAGTCACAGAGAGAGAGAGAGAGAGGCAGAGACACAGGCAGAGGGAGAAGCAGGCTCCATGCACCGGGAGCCCGATGTGGGATTCGATCCCGGGTCTCCAGGATCGCGCCCTGGGCCAAAGGCAGGCGCCAAACCGCTGCGCCACCCAGGGATCCTATTTTCTTTTTTTTTAAAGATTTTATTTATTTATTTGAGAGAGAGAGAGAGAGTTTGAGTAAGCAGAGTAGGGAGGAGCAGAGGGAGAAGGAGGAGCAAGCTCCCTGCTCAGCAGGGAGCCGATCGATACAGGGCTGAATCCCAGGACCTCTGGATCATGACCTGACCTGAAGGCAGATGCTTAGCTGACTCAGCCACCCAGGCACCCCTGCATTGTGATTCTTATGTTGGGACTTGTCATAAAATCCATATGGGTGGCTCAGTGGTTGAGTGTCTGTCTTTGGCTCAGGTCGTAATCTCGGGGTCCTGGAATCGAGTCCCATTTTGAGCTCCCGCAGGGAACCTGCTTCTCACTCTGCCTGTGTCTGCCTCTCTCTGTGTCTCTCATGAATGAATAAATAAAATCTTTTTAAAAAATCCATATGGCACCTTTTCCTACCACAGATACTTCTAACACCATAGAGTCTTCTGGGTCAGATGGCAAAGTGAGAGAGCTGCTTGCAGCCTGGACTTGCTTAAGAGCTCTTTGCTACTCTGGGCCTTTCTCAAATTGAGAAGCTTCCTTGGTTATTTGGTAAAATGAACCAAACCATATTTCAAAGTGTAGAATATGGTACTTCCAAGAACTGGAGATCCCTTCCAGGTGTTTTTTTTTATTTTATTTTATTTATTTATTTTATTTTATATTTTATTTATTTTATTTATTTATTCATAGAGATACGGAGAGAGAGAGAGAGAGGCAGGGACACAGGCAGGGGGAGAAACAGACTCCATGCAAGGAGCCCAACATGGGACTCGATCCAGGGTCTCCAGGATCATGCCCTGGGCTGCAGGCGGCACTAAACCGCTGCACCACCGGGGCTGCCCCCTTCCAGGTGTTATGGTTCCATGTTACTCATGGGAAGTGAAAGATATATTAATTTGCTTTTCACTTTGAGGGGGATGGATGTCCTATCATGCTTCTGGCCATTGACCCTGAATTCTTGCTGACGTGGTGGGCCCTGCTGAGTTTATTTTCCACTTTTTGGAATGTATATCTTAACAAGGCCTCCAACGTACTTGCTACTTCTTGCTCATCTGATCCAATCAACATGATATCATCCATATAATGGACCAAGGTAATATTTTACAGAATGTCCAGAGAATTCATTTTCCCTGGGCTGTATCTTGACAGAGAGTGAAATAGTTAATACTGAAATAGTTAATAGTCCTCTGATAAGACAGTAAATGCATACTGTTGTCTGGGCTAAGTCAATCTGAATTCTCTGATAGAGATGACAAAGAATGCATTTGACAGCTCAATGATCACATACTATGTACCAGAGACAGTGTTCATGTGCTCCAACAGAGACACCACATCTGACACTGCAGGTGTAGTTTGGGCCAGTATTTTGTTGAGCTCGAGGTAATTCACTGCCATCCTCCATACTTTAGTTTCGCTAGGAGACAGGCTGGAGAATTAAATAGATGTATGATGTGGACCACTAAGCCCAGCATCATTTAGATCTTTAAGGGTAGAATTAATTTCTGCCATTTCTCCTTGAAGTAGGATATTATTTTTGATTTACTATTGTTACTTGGGGGGGGGGGGGTTAGTTTCAGAGACTTCATTTGCCTTTTCCCATTTTAATAACTTTTTTTTTTTTTTTTGCAAGAGAGACACTCTGGCTCTCCTTTTTTTTTTTTTTTTAAGATTTTATTTATTTATTCATGAGAGAGAGAGAGGCAGAGACACAGGCAGAGGGAGAAGCAGGCTCCACACAGGAAGCCTGACGAGGGACTCAATCCCGGGTCCCCAGGATCAGGCCCTGGGCTGAAGGCGGCGCTAAACCGCTGAGCCACCCTGGCTGCCCAATAATTTTTTTTTTAAGTAAGCTCCGTGCCCAGTGTGGAGCCCAACAGGACTCAAAGCCACAACACTGAAATTAAGACCTGAGCCAAGATTAAGAGTCAGATGCCCAACCCACTGAGCCACCCAGGTACTCTTTTAATAAATTTTATCCCACAAACCAAGGAATCAAAGTAGGGTATCCTGCTATTAAGTATATGTAGCCTAATAATACATATGCATATATAGATATAGATGCTAGCATGATATAAAATTAAAAAGTCAATTGTATATAAAATATACAAATACCAATTATATTTTTATAGATTAGGGATGAACAATAAACTTAAATTACAAAGATAACGTGATTTATAATATAAACATTATGAAATACTTAATAAATTTGAAAAAAGGTGTGTAAGACTTGTACATTTAAAAGTACAATTCATGAGAGATATTAGTGAAGAATTTAGTAGATGGTTGGAAGACTCAATATTGTTAAAATGTCATTTCTCCCCAAACTGGTATATTGATTGAATGCAATCCCATCAAAATCCCAGTAGGCTTTATTGCAGAAAGTGAGAAACTGATTCTCAAATTCATCTGGAAATGCAGAGAAACAGGAATAGCCAAAATTACTTTATAAAGAATTTGAAAGTTGAGAAACTAACACTTCCTGATTTTAAGACTTATTAATCAAGATAGTGTGATATTGGCATAAAGATAGACACATGTAACAATGGAAGAGAACACAGTTCAGAAATAGACCCACATGTAAGTAGACAACTGATTTTTCAACAAAGATGTGAGGGTAAATCAGTGGAAAAGAATAGTCTTAGCAAAAAATGGTGATAGAACAACTGAATATTCTATTGTAACAATGAAATTAGATCCATATCTTATAGCTTGTAAAAATGGACTCAAAATGGGTCACAGACCTAAATATGATACATAAAATTATACAACTTAAGAAAGAAAACATTGAAGAAAATCTTTGTGACCTTGAGTTAGGCATAGGGTTCTTTGAAATGATACCAAAAGCACAATTTAGAAGAAAAAAACTGATACTTTGAAATTTATCAAAATTAAAAGCTTCTATTCTTTGAAAGAAACTGCTAAGAGAATGAAAAGATGAGCTACAGAATGGGAGAAAATGTTTGCAAGTCATATAGCTGATAAAGGACTTAATAGGAAGAATTCTTAAAATTCAAACAAGGCAATACAAAAATTGATAAATTAAAAATAGGCAAAGATTTGCAACTTCACCAAAGAAGAGATATAGATGGTAAATAAGCATATAAAAGATACACAACATCACTAGGCATCAGGGAAATGCAAATTAAAACCACATGAATTACCTTTAGTTACCTATTCAAACGGCAAAAATTGGGAAAACTGACCACATCAAGGATTGACAAGGATGTGGAGGCATGTAAAATGGAACAAGCAGTATGAAGAATAGTTTGGCAGTTTCTTAAAAAGTTAAAAATATACTCACCATGATCTAGTCATTTCATTCCATTGCTAAAGAGAAATGAAAGCAAATGTATGTAACAATACCTGAACACAGCTTTTTATAGCAGCTTTAATAGCCAGATGCTGGAAACAACTCAAATGTCCATCAGGAGATTAATAAATTTAAAAATATATCCATACAATGGAATGTTATTTAGCAATAAAAGGGAATTAACTATTGATTCACACCACTTGAATTACTTAAAAAATTAATTATGCTGAGTAAAAGAAGCCAGACAAAAAGGAGTATATAATGTATGACTCGATTATATAAAATTGTAGAAAATGCAAACTTACCTATGTTGATGGAAAGTAGGCCGGTGTTTGCCTGGGGATAGGGGTTAAGGTGAGGATGGGTGGGAGAGCGGGAAGGAAAATTTGCAGGTGATTATGTTTGTTATTTTGATTGTAATGAAGGTTTCATGGTTGTATACATAATCAGAACTTATCAGGTTGTATATTTGAAATGAGTACAGTGTATTGCATGCCATTTATGTCTCAATAAAAGAATTAAAACAAATATCTCTTTTGGCCAAGTAACTTTACTTGTTAAGATATGCATAAAATGGGGGCACCTGGGTGGCTCAGTCGGTTAAATGTCTGCTTGGGATCCCAAGGGTCCTGGGATCGAGCCCCACGTGGGGCTCCCTGTTTTGACCTCTCCCTCTACCTCACCCCCTTCCTTGTGCTCTCTCTCCTCTCTCTCAAATAAAATCTTAAAAAAAAAAAAAGAAGTAGAAGATTAAATGTTAAAAAACATTTTGGATATTGAGTGAAATTGAGTATAATAAAATATCATTTTTGTTTAAAGCATTATATGCATATTTTAATGTATGCATAAAAATAAATAAATTTGGAAGACTACTCACTGAACTGTTAATAGCTATCTCTGTGGAGTGAGATTATGGAGGACATTTACTTTCTAAGTAATACATTTAAGTACTATTTGATTAAAAATTACATAATATATTGGGGTGCTTGGGCGGCTCAGTAAGCTAAAACATCTGATTCTTGCTTTCTGTTCAGGTCATGATCTCATGAATTGTGAGATTAAGCCCCCGTTGAGGCTCCTCTCAGTGGGGAATCTGCTCCAAGATTCTCTCCCTCTGCCCTTCCCCCACTTACTCGTACTCTCAAATAAATCAATCTTTAAAAATTACATTATATATATATACATATATATATAATTGTGATTGAGTGAAATCAAATACTTTTAAATGATTAAAGAAATATGCTAGCAGTTTGCTCATAAATACATCATATAGGAAATCTTTTAAAGATAATCCTTTGTTCCACAAAAATCACTGTATTATTTACTTTTGTATAAATTTAGGTTTGTTATACTGATTTTTCTTTCAAAATATGTGTATAAATATATATAAGATATTTGTATGTTGGAATATTTTTAAAACAATGTAGTTTTTTTGAGTATGAATTTGTTGAACTTGAGAGTATTCAGTAATATTGGGGTGACTGTGTGGCTCAGTTGTGTCTGACTCTTGATTTTGGTTCAGGTCATGATCTCAGGGGGATGGGATTAAGCTGTGCGTGGGGCTCTGGGCTCAGCATGGAGTCTGCTTGTCCCTCTCCCTCTGCTTCTCCCCCCACTTGTGCTCTTCCTGCCTCTCTCTCTCTCTCAAATAAATAAAGTCTTTAAAAAATAAAAAAGAGTATTCATTAGTATTTTAATATTACTTTTAAGTTTATTACTCGTTGTGAGTTCAGACTCCAGTTATAGTAACCTTTCTTCCATAATTTTCAGTATAAGGATCAAAATTATCCCTCTCTCACACTGAGCCAAATTAGTATCAGCATTTCAACAATGGCTGAGATGGGCTTTTTGTGATCACAAATACCTCTATGTGTTGGCATGGTATGGCAGCCATGAGAACATGCCTCCCAGATCCTCTACCACAGGGAAGATAATTAACCGAAGGCGTCAGCTGGTGTGCTCTGACTTTTGTCACTGTGTCCACGCTAAGGCCCCATTTCCCTGAACTGTTCCCAGTGACTGCTCATGGCAGAGTTATAAAGGCAGGTCCATTTCTCAAAGACCGGGACTCCTCAGAAGGATACCTTTAGCTTGAGGACTCCTGTTGGCCTTGCCAAAACTTTCTCAGAGCAGTGCTGCAGTCTGAGACCTTCCTTTTCTCCTGCACAGGGGTGGGATCAGCATTGGTCTGATGGATCTCCTAGCTTCCTCCAGCTCCTCATTTTCCCTCACCAGCATTTGCCCCAATAAATTTCTTAAATGTATCTAATTTTGTCTTAGCTTCTGTTTTTCAGATGACCTAGACTGATATAATTAGTCCCAAGAATGATCCAAGAAAAGATTGCAATTTGGGGCCAACCCACTAATCACCCAGTGGGCAAAGAGAATGTTAACCTGATTGGTAGATGGGGCAAGGACAGTCCCTAGGATCAAGTGGTGACTCAAATGCTAATTTCATTGATTGTGTCCTCAGGAAATATCCTAGCCAAGGGGAGAATGATGTTGCAGATGTGATGATTCAGGCATTTTAAAGCTATGGTAAGAACAATGTCCTCAAAGACAGCAGAGTTGGCTGATTACTGCTAAATTGTATTGATGCCAGCAGGAGGATAATGAAAGGCTCACAGCCATTAATAAGCAGTTAATGGCTAAGTGTGAGAGCCAGAGGGTCTCTTTGGTAGCTTACAAAGAGGCCATTACCTCTTATAGTGTGGGAGACAGACACAGTTGGATAGACTGAAAATTGCAGAGGTTTCCAGATGTTTGAATGTTCAGTCAAGATAGACCTCTTATACCAAGGTCAAGGTGTTGGCTGGGGGACTCTGGGACCATGAGAGATGGGATAATGACATGTAGATGGATGCTTCTGGAGTAAATTTTCTCCACAGTGTCCCATCCTTCCCTGGTAAGAGCCAGCACTCCTGCCACCCTAGAAGATGCTACAGAGATCTCTCCCTCATAAGGAACACTGGCTCCCCTCCACAGCTGCCTTCTCTTCCTCCCTGTCTGATAACTAAAGATCAGTCCCAGCATTGCCTGGTTGGAGACATGTGAGGAATGATGAAAAAGAAAGGAGACTGTATCCCAGAAAAGCTGTCAGAATTCTCTAGCACATTCCGGCAGGAGCCAGAGGCATAAACTTTGGACTCTATCTTGAGAGTGCATGATAGGGGCTTGGAATTTAACTTTCTCAGGATCTAAGATTTTACATCTTGGCAATAACCTCAGGGAAGGGCCAAACTCACTGCTAAGATAGTTCTTAGAAGTCTGGAAAAAGCAATAACAATATTCAGTGAAGTGGAAATTTCTGAGTTGTTCTCAGTAGGAGAGGATTCTGCAACAGGCCCAGGCTGCAGTGCAAGCCACATTGCTCATTGGTCCTCATGATCAGTGGAAAGAATAAAGGAGGGTGAAGAAAGTGGGAACTCCATTAGGTACTCTGCGACTATTCAGGGTCCTGCCACTTTGGTGAAGTTTTTAGGTCCAAAGGTCAGGAGCATGCCAGGATATCTTTTTCAAAGTAAGAGACATATGGGTGTATTTTTCATCCCTATACTATAGAAGGTCAGCACCTTGGTTAGCTTTTTTGAGCTTGGGAGACAACATATTTCACAGATAAGATTATTGCTTTGGCCCATATACTGGGTGACTTAGAAAATTAACAGCTTTGGGTAGGGCTCAGAGTAGGAAATGCTCTGAAGCAGGTACAGCATCCCTGCTGCTTGGTTCATACAATTGGGAAGACCCTACAGCTTTGGAAGTCTCAGTATTGAGAAGGATGCAATGGGAAAAGACAGAGCTTTTGGCAAACCCCAGTGCAGGCACCTGCAATTCTGGAATAAGACTAAGCCAAGTGGCAGGAGATTTGAAACTTTTTGAGAAACAGATATTGAAGGGCTAGGGCATTGGTGGTGATGATGGTTGTGGACCATGGGTATGGAACTGCCCATCATTATTTAGGTTTGGTTGAACTCTCCAAGCCATGAAGTTGGATGGGCCCAAGGCTAGTTTACCAAAAGATGGAAATGATATATGCAAGATCAATCCCAGGTAGGACCAGAGATCACGACTATCTTATGAACAGGCAGCCCAAGGGTCCTTATCCTTAGCATCCTCAACAGATGCACCAGCATTCCTCTCCCATCTCACATCTACGCTCATATGGGGATTTTCATAAAGCCAGCTGAAGGAGGAAGAAAAAATCTGAGCTTGGTCTATGGATGAAGTGGCTAGGTATGTGGGTACAAGCTGAAAATGTGTGGAGTGGCCTTGAAAGACACCGAAGAGGGAAAATCTTTCTAAGGGGCAGAGCTGCAAACAGTGCACTTTATCATCAACACTGTATGGCCTAAGGTGAAAATATTTACAGTTCCTAGACAGTGGTCATTGGCCTGGCTCTCTAGTTAGGGACCTGAAAGGAAAAGAACTGGAGAACCAGAACCCAAAAGTCTGAGATAGAGGCATTTTACATGTTAATGTCCACCAGAAGGCATCCACCATGGAAGAAGCCCTGAATAACCAAGTAGACAAAATGATTTGGCCAACTGACACGGGTCAGATTGCCACTAGCCACTTTAGAACTAGCACAGTTGACAGAGTAGCCATGGTAGCAGAGACAGAGGCATCCAACCAGGGAATTCACTTCCCAGTGAAGGAGGTGGAAGGAGTAGGCTATGATATGACTGTGACTATCACACCACCCGGAGGAAGTCAGCTTTGAGGAATGCAGCTGTCTAAAGGCACAGCAGAAGGGCCAATGTGAGGCAGTATTCTGAAAGCATGGGATGACATCCTTCAAGACACAGTATATTCATTACACCAGGAACCTCTCTATATAGTGCTGTGCACTCAGTAGGAAGAATACATAAATTTGGGAATCAAGGGTATGGAAGCAGATGTGGCTTCACTGATCATCACTACTAATGACCCACTGGAGGTTTGTGCTTCCTGCCCCCAAAGCTCTGGACTTTGCAGCTTGGAGGTTCTAGGCCTCAAATGGGGCCTATTCTTGGTAAAGGACATGGCCAGTATCCATTGAACTTATAAGTTACAGCTGCTGCCAGAACACCAGGCACTCTTTATGCCTAGGAATCAGCAGGTTAGGCGAGGAGTCACCAATTGAGCAGGGGGTAATTAACCCTGACCATTAGGAGGAGATAGTGCTGCTTTAAACAATGGAGGCAGAGAAGAGGGAATGTGTGTCCTGGTACTTCTTTGTCCCATTGTAACTGCTGTTGGACCTGGGCGGCAACCACAGCCTGAGAAGAGTATGATTATGAAGAGGTCAGATCCCTTGGGAATGAAGGTTTGAGTTGTACCACCAGGCAAGCCCCTGAGTCGTGCCAAGGTGAGGGGTAATTTAGAATGGATGGTGGAGGAGGAAGAAGAGAAGTTCCAGTTGTGACCCTGAGATCCAAGGCAGAATCAGGGGCCATGTTTTACTCCTTAACTTCTCTTTTCTGAGTTTTTCCCTTCAGACTAAGGCCTGTGAGGACCATGGAGAGGGTGCTTTTCCAGCTTAGGGGGACAAGTAGATCTGTGCCACGCAGACAGAAACCTGTGGTGGCCCTGAAGATGCAGCTCTCAGATTTCCTACTTCAGGGAGTGTAAATGGCTCAGATCAGCTGCTATGCTCTGCAATCCATCACTGTGTTTGCACTGGGCTTGTGCTTTGCCTTGGCTGTTCCTAGCCGATGGTGGAGCGTGGCAGAGATAGTAAGCGGGCCCGTACCTATAAGATGCTGGCCTCCTGTGAAGGGTCACTTTGGCTCAAGGACTGCCCAATGTTTGGCTGGAACTTTCTTAGAACTGTGATGAATCTAAGAAGTAACTTCCTTTCTCCCTTCTTCCCTGGTTTCTTCTTTCTTCTCCTTCATAAGGTATAGACCTGCATCACCATGTAATGGCTCCTCCATCAGCTCCTTCTCCAATTTCCCTCAGTGGCATTTCCTCTAATAACTCCATTATTACATCCAATCGCATCTTGGCATTTGCGTCTTGGAGGAGCCGAGCTTATACAGATGGCTTCTTTATGTTCCTGAGAAATTTAAGGCAGGATGGCATATATGCCAACCTTGTGTGCTAAGTCTAGTTAACTGGTAGTGGCTGCTGGGAGTGCTGAGTTGAAAAAGATTCTAGAGCTGTATCTGGTCCATTGGAAAGAATGCCACGATCTATTGACATGTTCTGCTATGAGGGCAAGGAAGAGGGTTTTGATCCTTCATTAGTTGCTACTGCTGAGCTGGGATGTTCCCCAAATCTCTATGAAGAAGAGTCACAACCTGAGAAGTATCTGTTGTATATGAAACTTTTGTTAATGACGAACGATATGATAGTGAATGAATAATGCCTAAGTATGGCTAATTATTATTAATAATGATGATGGCATTAGTAATAATGATATGATACATAATGACTACATAATATATAAGTGATGATAATGCTTAATGATGAATGATAATTATAATATGATATTATATCATTAGGGAGCCTAAAGTGATATGAATATAATATGTGGTTTAATTATATTGATAAGCAATAACATTATCACACTGACAGATGAAATAAAAAAATATAAAACATAAGGATGTGTTCATGATCTCCATCTCTATCTTGAGATGACTATTCTGATGAGCTAATGCGATTCTATTTCTTTATGGAGCCCATCCTAACGTGATGCTGTTCATTAACATGACTCATTTCCTTTTACCTGATTTTATACTTGTCAAGCAATGTCCTGACATTAATTAGATTTTATAAAGAGGCTTTCCTACCAGAAAGAGAATATGCAACCAGTTGATGTACATATTCTAATTTATTTAGTATCTATTTCCTTCTAAAAAAATCATTTTTAAAATGATAGAATACATGTTTATCATTAAATAATTTAAAGAGTTACATGAAGCAAAATTTGAAGTCTACTTCTTTTGCAGTTTCCTTTCAGTCCTGTTCAGTGGAATAACACTTTATTTTTTGTTGTAAATTAATTTTCTTTACCGGGTATCTGATCATGAAGGTGTTTTTTTTATGACCTTGTTTAAAAGGAATCTTTTGCAAGTTTACTCACCATGAACTAACAAAACTGCATTTCTACATACCCCAAACTGAGGGCCGATCAGGATCCTTTTTTATTTTCATCAGCTAGCTTTTTGTTAAGTCTTTTGTGATGGGAAACATTACGCTCTATGGAAAGTGTAAGCTTTAGCTACCACTTGCAGAATAGGAGACGAATTTGGGACAATACATATAATGCTGTGCTCAATACATTATATGGTTTATTCAGTTTTGTAGACAGTATACCGCTCATTTGTTTTTTCACGAATTTTATTACTTACTTTTTTAAAAAAAAGACTTTATTTATTTATTCATGAGAGACATAGAGAGAGGGAGAGACATAGGCAGAGGGAGAAGCAGGCTCCCTCCAGGGAGCCCGAGGTGGGTCTTGATCCCAGGAGCCCCAGATCACGACCCTAGCCCAAGGCAGATGCTCAACCACTGAGCCACCCAGGCATCCCTGTATTACTTATTTTTTAGTTATTTTCGGAGTCTTTTCACTGCCTCAAGGATAAAGTGAAAAGTAAGAAAAGTGCCTTTAGTCTTAACATGAACTCAGTATGCACCTATCTCAACAGTTTAAAAAAAATGCATGAAGAAAACAAGTCTGAAATGATATAGGTTATAGATTGGCTTTTTTTTTTTTTTTTTAAATAAGGGCAAGGTTATTAGTATTGGCCATTTTCAAACTCAAAGTAATTCTTGATGAGAAAAATTAGTTCCCTGAGATGAATAAAGTTAGGCTTTTAAGGTACATGAAATTTATTTCAAAAGATGTCTCTCAGTGGAGAATATCTGGATCTTTATTGAAAGTGCTTTCATTCACATATTTACAGATGACAGCTTAAGCTTAAGATCTTCAAGGGAAATTATTATTTTAGGAACAGAAAACAGAACTTACCAAAATAATACTGATAAAAGTAAAGACAAACAGAATTTTATGTAACTTTTAAAAGCTTAAATAATAAACATAAAGAGGGAGAGACTACATTATTTTCATAAATGAACCAAAATTACAAAGCATACTCATTTTATTTAAGGCTGAGTTTTTAAAATAATTTCATACAGAAGATCTGATAAATTTTGTGAGAATAATTTTTTAGGTGGGACAAACATTATGGTGAACAATAATACATAAAATTGGTGGCTGTAGGGATAAAAATGAGAATTTTTTTCATGTAGATTAAAAAGATATTTTTTCCAAAAACAATTTATTCTTTTATCCTTTTATAAAATTAGAATTGATTTTTCTTTCCATTAACAGGCAAAATGTTACCGCAGAAGTAAAGATACTCTAAAACATTCATAGACCTACCTACTTTCTCTCTTTTTGATTAGAGAAGACCTGAAATTATTTTGTAGCACATTTATTATTTGCCAGTTTTCATAAAATGGAATGCTGTAAAGGAAGTTACAAAAATATACAGTAGAAATATCCTTGGAGAGGTTGTGATCTAGTAAATATTGCATTTGTTCAAGATAGTCACGGAGATGCAAGCCCAGTCATATTGGCTCTCTTCTGTAAACTTTATTTTCTAATATTAGAAGTTAGACATGATTCAATAATCATTTGAGGCAAAGTTACTGCACCTACGCTTTTTATAAAATAAATAACCACAGCAACATGGGAATGTCATTTCAGTCACTGGGCCCACTAGATTAGATCGACAGGTTTGCTCATCTTCTATTTGAGATCAGTGATTGTTACTTTAATAGATTTATTTTGATCTTTTCTTTTTAAATTTAAGGTTACCATGGATTAGGCAAAATACCAAGGTCAGAATGCAAATTTGCACACTGCCTTAATATTGACTTTAGCTTAGGACAAAGAGACCTCTGCCCTCACGAGGATAGCAGCTTCACTTGTCCTAATGCTGTATATCTTACGGTGAATGTTAAAATTAAAAATTCAATAAGACCATGCATGATTTATCTAGTATGTCTTTCTGGTGTATGGTATCAGTTTGTCCTGGAAAGTTCCAATTTTATTTTTTGTCCATGTTTTCATACAGGTGAAGTGGGAACTTTGACTTTAAACATCAGCATATAGGAATGGTGTTTTTAATGTCATCTGACCAAGTAACAAAGGTTCTGAAGGCATACTTGTTTCCATGCAAATGTCATCTCATGGTTCAAGTAGATAATAAAATGTTATTAGTAAAATACTGAAATAGACAAAGGCACTGTAATGTCACATGTTTAGTTTTCTCAACATACTCATTTCCCTGTCTGGTAGGTCTAGCCAGTTTTTGTAGATTTAACATAAATTTGATTATAGAAGCTAGGCCAAGTGGATTTAAATTCCCAAAGATACCACAAATTTGGGGGCACCAATGAACTAACAAAATAAACACATGGTAAAAATCAACTTTTGTTTGATAAGAGGGCCCAGTAGAGCTAATCTGCTTTCTGAAAAATAATTAAGAATCCAAATTAATCACACATATAAACCAGTTTATTAGATTGTCAGTGATACTTTGAGACAAATTCAAGTTATTTCATTTTACTTTATATAAACAGAGGAAGGGAGGAAAAGTTTGATACTTCAAGCTTTGTTCAGCATGTGTGCAGTTAGCATCCACAAAAGCACCATTGGATATGGAATAATTAGCACCACAGAATTTTCGGACCTAACTGTTAACATGCATCACTGGAAAACTTGGAACATAAAAACTGAAGTAGTACGTGGTATGGCCTATTATAAACAATACAAGGCAATTAATGATTTGTTTTCATACAGTACAATACAATCACCAATCAATGAGAACCTTTAGTACAATACAGGACAAAAAAACACTTTGTACCCTGTTAACACTAAAACAGTTACAGATTTAAAAACATGTTTCTTGTGAGAGGCAGTGGGTTGAAACTATCCCTCCTCCTCTTTTTAAATTGAGTTATATAGTTACATGATCTCTTAAGAAAGTATTTTCAAATCTATGTCTCTCTACCTCAGTGCTGACAAATGGTTTTTTGAAAACGCAAAGGCTTGATGCGAATTAAAACAAAACAAAATTAAAACAAAACAAAACAAAACAAAAAAAACAAAACCCCAAACCCTGTAAGAGTCAAGAAGTACTCCAGTGTGGTGGAAGATACTCCACTTAAGATCAGTTTGAAAATGATGCCAATGCTGTTGACACTTGTCTTCCCTTCGGTGGAGGAATGTCAAGTACAGAAGCCTTGCATTCACGATGAACTTCGGTTCATTTCTTTCACACAATGCCTTTATTCTGAAGTGTAACATAAGAGACTTATTCCTTATTCCTCAACTGTGTTTGGAGTGTCCTAGGGCTGTTCCTTATGCTGGATTTGACAACAGTGAAAAGGGTTGATAGTCTCTCTGGATTTAGGGCAATTTGAGCTAAAGAAAAAATATTAATTTAAATTTAGCATATATGCAATTTTAAAGGGAGTTTCACTATTTTCACAGTACAAACCCATAATGAATATCATTGAAAACCTTTCTGTTAGAAAGCATGTAACAAACCCTCAATTTTAAGTTGTGTGTAGACCAATTTTGGCATGTTAAAAGATACTGTATAAGAAATGTGCAATAAGAATGGATAGATACAGGTATATTCAGATCTCAATGCATTGATGCCAAGGAAAATATATTTTTACTCACCAAGAGAAGAATATACCTTGAAGCATCTATGCAGACACATGAATCAATCATGTATCTGCCCAACTTCTAATTCTGGAATAGTGATAACAGGGTCATTTAAGAAAAAGTACTCAATTACAGTATGGCAGCAATTTTATGTTGTATATATTTAACAGCAAAACATTTTTGAAAATAGAATCATTATTATACGGTAAGTTTACAATTCACCATTTCTATACTTGTAATACATGCGCTTATTTGTTTTCCCAGTTTTAAAAAAAATCCCACTAGGACCAACATCTTTCAGAACAACAATCTAACATTAAACAAAACCTCCTAAGGAAAATATTTAGCATCACAGAGATTTGAGAAAAGTCTGTTACTCAGCATCACAAAATACTCAATAGATCTACATTTAAGATTGTTCATGCCATGACATTAACACACCTTTGGGTTAATATATCTTATTTAAAAAAGATAGCAAGATACAAACCAAAGAACTGACATGGAATTTTTTTTTAGTTTCTCGTTGATAAGAGTAAACTGCTAATAAACTTGACTCCTGTCAGTACTATGTAATGTTAACTGCGTCTGTGAAGCAGCACTTACATTTAGTAAAACATTTAAAACTAGTGATAGAAAAATGGCCACCACAGAGAAAGAATTAAAGATTAGTGAAATTATAGACCAATATTTTCTTCTTAAGTGAACTGCCCCCAAATAAAAAAGAAAACAAAGTTTGTTTGCTGTGAAATATTCTTCTGTTAAAAAATATTCTTGGATAAAAGTTAGTTTATGTTTTATAAATGTCAGAAAGATGTAATGTTGAACTTCAGAAAAAATTTAACTTTTGAAAAAAATTATCCTATGCCTTTTTTTCTGAATCAAATCTCTTGTATAAATCAACTATTGATTTTCTGAAGAGGGCACAGCTATACACAGCAGCACATCCACATTACTGATTTAAATTTGATAATTTACCAGGCCGGGCTGACTTGAACATAGAAGAAACAAAACTGGCTTCTTAATGTTTTAGGGTTACGGTAAAAAAGACTCAACTAAAGAAAACTGAGTTATGACAGGCTGGCCTAACACTTTGGATTGCCCTTGTATTTGAACAACATTTCAACAAAAGGTAGTACCAATTAAAAATAAGATTTAAAAAATAAAGGCTGTCTAAAAATTGTTCAATGAAAAAGTCTTCAAATTTTACACTTTAACCTCAAATAATTATAGACTAACTTAGACTAATGGTTTTGCTGTTATGACACACACTTTTGTTACTCTAGAGTTTTATTTCTGAATTGTTCATTGGTTCTATCATGTAACACAATTTTCTATTAAGTTAAAATAGTTTGAATTATTCTATTATATAATAAGAAGCTTTAGAAAAACACATAAATAGAATAAATTTATAAAAGGATAAAGAATATTTTATGGGATTTTAGACAATTTCTATACAGACAAATAGCTAGTTCAAGGTAATAAAGTGCCTTCATTTCTAGGTAATTAATTTTTCACTAAAATATTTTAAGGCTTTATAAGAAACTTAACATTATCAGAAGTGTGATAGTATATAGGGTTATGCTATTAATTAGCATTCTTTCATAGGTCTTGTTTCATTTAATCTTTTAATCCACATTAGGTACTTGGAATAATCAGCAGCTTAAAATTATAAATTTGAATTGTAAATTCTGAATTCAATTTATGAGGAAAAAGAAAGATGTATAATTTCCTAATGCTGTGATTTGTACATAAGACTCACATGCAGCTTGTGAACAATCTAGTTTATGTCATAATATACAACAGCCAATGCCTCTCAAAAAATTCAACAGAATATTATTTCATGGCAAACAAGGCCATCATTTCATTCATTCATTCATTCATTCATTCATTCATTCATATATTCTGTTGTCTCTATGTTTAAATGATTGTACAGCCTTAAGTGAAAAAGGCCAGAGAAAATCTAAGATAAATTCTTCAAATACAGGCACAACGAGTATTTTTTATTGCAATAGCTTATGCATAATCTATACTGATGCCAACATCCAATGTTAAAGCATTTATATTTGTTTTCAGTTTGCTTCTACCACCCATGGGTGTATCCCAGTAAAATACTGGAAACCTACCAGAAGTGTATACAATAGCCATAATCATACAGAATTTTATTTTTTCTTGTCATTTCTCTTTGGAATATATGAGGGTATTTTAAGTAATGCTGTGTAGTTAGTTATGTTGGCAGTCCCAGATTTTAAGATAAATTATGACTATATGGACATCAACTTATTAAACTGGTTATAACCAATAAAAACTAATTAAAATGTTCAAGTATTCTTTTTCAGGAGTTTAGCTATTTTTATCAGAAGATTACTAAGGCCAGGCATCAGATTAAATGTCCATGATACCTAACATGCTTATCTAACTATCACTGGATTAATATAAAATGTTCCTTAAATTAAGGGCCTTTGAAGTTAGGATGGAGGAGGAAACTTAAAACTCATTGCAAAGAATGGTTTAAATTAAAGGTTCCATATAATTATAGAAACAGGAACTAGTGGTAGGAAAAAGTGCCAGTCTTAAAATTGGGTTTGGTTTTCAATCTAAAGCTTAGTAAGAGTAATTCTTGGTGATTAAAAAAAATAATAAAATGGCATAAACCTTTATAATTGCACATTCCTTTACCAAAGTGCCACAAGTTACCAAAAAATCTTTTTAAATGTATATGATGCTACTTTTCAAAATCTAAGTACACATAAAGTTTTACCTTTTTCATAGTAGTATGGTACAGTTTCACAAACTTATCACAAATATAACCAGGAAGATGAGTTATAACTTTCTAAAAACAGTTATAGTGTGGTTTTAAAAAATAACTGTTAGAACCTTTGTCATTATGAGGATTCAAACTGAAGGGTAGCCAAAGCGTTCCCATAATATCCGAAAACATCATGAGAATTTAGGCAAATTTTAGTACTACTCTGCCATGCAATGCACAGAACACCATAGCTTTTTTTTTTTTAAATACTGGTTTAGTTATCCTGTTTTAATCTGATTACATGTTATACTTACTCTTTAATCACTGAAGTGACAATATATGGAATAACTGAGTTTTGAAAACAGTATTAAGCACTGAGGTTACTAGCCTTAATTGCTCATTCTTATTAAGCATGGCAAAAAAGTCTGAGGCATGGATTATTAATTTTCATGCTTCTATCTCTTTATTCTAAGTGGAAATGTATAGAGATAATACAATAAAGATAAAAGGACATTAGAGACCAAAGCACTAATATATGGAACAAATAAAATAATAAACAACTGTATGGAAATTCTTCATACCATTAAATTTGTTAAATCAGGGCAAGACAGTAAAAAATAAGATCTCTCCACCAGATAATAATTATAGGAATATATTTCTTAAAAAGTAAGTGGCATGCATGAGGTTAAATTTTTAATATTTTTATTGTTTGAATGTGAAGTTAAACTACAGAGATATGTCATTATAAACTGAGACCAAAAAAATTATATTGTTCAGGAAAAAACAGAATGTAAGATCATGATTCTCAATGACAGGCCACCTGCTTTCTGTTATGCCACAGGCTAAACGTTGTGGTGCAGTGCCTCATTTAATGCAAGTGAAAATTCTGGCAAAAACATAAAAATGCAAAATAATAAAATTAAGGTTAGTTCATAGTCAAAGAACATTGAATGAGTATCAAAAAAGAACCCCTTCTTTTCCCTACAGTTTGAAAATTTCAATCTTTGGTATAAGAATGTGACCATATAAAAGCATGCGAAAGAAATGCCCAATTCGATAAATTCTTCATCTTCCGAGGATGTAGAATGGGATGTAAATTGGTATCCTAGTCCTCTGAGAGAATTAACAAACTTTAAAAACATAAGTAAGATCAGAAAGAATCGGGCATGATGAATCACTGATAACAACTCTGTTAAACCCAATATACTGATAGATCAGTCACAGAAAGGTTAAGTATTCATTCTGTGTAATTTAACGAATCTTCTTATAGTTTCTGAATATGAAAATATAATTGCTTGTTGGTGGATAAGTCTTGGGTAGTGGCAGTGCTTAAAAACTGTTAAAGAAATACTTCAAATAAACACTGAAATGCAGAAGATCCTTAATAGAAGCTGTAGGCATGTGGAAACTCGATACTAGATGTGATATTCCAACTATATTTAGTTCCTGTATTACTCAAAGTAATATAAGATTGCATAATCTCTCTTGCCGATACACACAGATATTTTCTCATCTTTGCAAAACCTAGCCAATTGCACTTACCTAAGTTAGCTTTTCCTTCCTTTTAGCAATCCTATAGTGATGACATAAATACTGGACGTATCTATAAGAACCATTCCTACCACGTAATTTAATCTTGTTTTCTATTATTTAGCTCTTTTATAGCACTTTTCATTTCCAAAATGCCACACAACTAATTGTAATAGTTATTTCTCATTCTATGGGGTGGGCAAAGTTAGTAAATGGCTTGTGTGGTGGTGGAACTATAAGAATAGTTTTCAGGGATCCTATATATCTTCTCTGTTCTGTAGGCAGTTTTATCCAGCATTGCCCTCTGCTATGTATCTACACCACATGCTCCTTGAGGCCAAAGACTGGATCTTGTCTGCTGTATACCCAGACCTATCAGAATGTTTAGCTCACACTGTATTCTAAACAAATATCTGCTGATTTAATGAATGAGAAATAGGATTGAGAAAATAAAACAAAAATCTTAACATACTGCCCCTCACCCTCAACTTCCAAGTGAAAAGCTGTGCTTACCCACTCTTGCTTCTCTAATAACATAAGTGGTATTACTCTTCTTACATAGTAGGGTTGTATTACTCACTCTTAAGTCTGGATGGCAAAAAACCATTTGATATGTGTCCTCTAGAGTACCAGTGACTCAATTATTACTACAACTCCTCCTAAAACTGTGCATTATTCACCTTTCCTTTGGCCAAGCATTTAAATTAAAAAGTTATGTTTCTGCACACAATAGATTATTCTTAAGCTAATTCAGGCATAAAGAATCAAGAAAATCCTCAAGCTGTAACCATTAGTATGAATACAGAGAATATCAGAAGGGACGGAAAAGACAGACATGTACAGCAAAAGGAATTGGGGACTAGAGGTCCTTTAATTTTCTGGAAATTAGTGCAGGAAAGCTAAGATCCTTGAGAAGGTAGTGATTTTAGTGAACTAGGTTAATGTCAAGTTTAAGCTAGATGATATTGAAAGTCTTTTCCAGCTCCAAAATTGTATGTTGTGCTGACTGGTTCCTCTTCTGGTAAAATGAGAATCTACACTGTATTCAAAGGATATTTTATTTTTTAAAAAAGGGATAGTGAAACTTGAAAAGTTTGATGTTTTTGAACTCCTAAACAACTGTGAATATTAAGTTTTTTTTTTAAAACCACCATTACTCCATTAAAAGTAAAACCTTTTAAATCTCAATAAACATACTTGAATTATGTTAATGTAGTGTAGATATTACTTTGCTGACAATAATTCATATTATCAGCAAAATTAAGAGTGAGTTTTCTCCTACTCCTGCTACTTTACATGAACATATCCCCTAAAGAAGTCTTAAGTACAATCATGATCCAATTTTCAACTTCAAAGAGAGGAGGTAAAATTATTTCTTATAAAAATAAAAGGCTATGATATTAAGTTTGAATCTCTAAATTACTACATGTGTTTATAAAAACAGGACTATGAATTTGAACATTTTGACTGAGAAGCAACAACAAAAAATACTAATTCCAAAATTAGGAAGCCAAGTCTGATTTTTATTTGGGTCCTTTCTCTTTTCTTTTTGATAAGCCAGGCTATGGGTTTATTGATCTTATTCTTTTTTTAAAAAAAGATTTTATTTATTTATTCATGAGAGAGAGAGAGAGAGAGGCAGAGACACAGACAGAGGGAGAAGCAGGTTCCATGCAGGGAGCCTGATGTGGGACTCGATCCCAGGACTCCAGGATCATGTCCTGGGCTGAAGGCAGGCACTAAATTGCTGAGCCACCCCGGGATCCCCAGATCTTATTAATTCTTTCAAAGTACCAGCTCCTAGTTTTGCTGATCGGTTCTACTGCTTTTTCTTTTTTTGATTTCTATATCATTGATTTCTGCTCTAATCTTTATTATTGCTCCTCTCCTGCTGGATTTAAGGTTTATTTGCTGTTCTATTTCCAGCTCCTTTAGGTATAAGGTTAGACTGTGTACTTGAGACTTTCTTAAGAGTTTCTTGAGAAAAATCTAATTTTTATTAGCCAGAACCCTAAATATGTGGGAGGAGGAAAGATGATTTACTATCAGCTTTAATTTCTGCTAAGCTAGGGCTTCTCAAAACCCTTCAAGCAGAGTGTACTCCTTGGGAAATCAGGTTTATAATTCTTTATTTCACAACTGAAGACCTCTTTACCCTTCTAACATTAAATTGATATCATTACTCATACTCAAATGGAAAGAAGGGCCATATTCTCATTTTTCCACAGGGCAACAAACATTATTGGCAGTTAATTAAAATTAATTACTACAACTAAAATGACGACGAACTGCTGAGAGAATTCATGCATACTGCTCAAAAGTAGTTAATCATCTTTACAGTTGGAACATAGATTCTTGAGGCATGGTATGATAGCACTGCAAGTCCTCCATATAGGTTAAATTATACTAATGAGATTTTCTTGAAGATTCAGATGTAACTACTTTTTTTTTTTTATGTGAACTACGACTTATGAGTAGATGTAAGCCAAATTCTACACTAAAGCAGCTTGTGTTAAAGGGAAGTATCATTTCAACATTTTTTGGAATTATCAGAATGAAATATGAATGTGGTAAAATAATTTAGAAGAGAAAAATAAGTATGAGAGGGGAGAAGGAAGGTGTATTTAACAGAACGTAGAAAGAAATGAGAAAATCAGTGATTGAGAGGGATTCACAGAATGGGGTAATCTGAAACTTTATTAATATTTTCTCAGTAATCTGGCAAAACTGGCAAAACTTATTGAAGTGCCTTTTTTCACAGGACTGATATAAACACTATTGTACTTTATGGTTATTTATCTCCTTGCTGAATAGTTGTATAAGCACTGAAAATGACATGCTAACATTCCATCAAGTTAGGAAAGTGCTTGTTGTGTGTGCTTTTGGGTGTGTGAGTTAATGTCCTGGGATCTCTTTGTGGTTCTTCTTATTTAAGAATCTTAAAGATGGAGATAGTATGTATTGGGATGGACTAGCAGAGGGCCAGCTCAGTCTTCAGTTTTATGTAGTTATGTTAAAATTCAGACTCCTTTTCGGTCAGAAAATATTGAAAATGATTTCTGTCATTTTCTCTTGAAAATGACAACAGCCGGTACACTTGGGTGACTCAGTGGTTAAGCGTCTGCCTTTGGCTCAGGGCATAATCCCAGGGTCCTGGGATCGAGCCCTGCATCAGGATTCCCGCAGGGAGGCTGCTTCTCCCTCTGCCTATGTCTCTGTCTCTCTCTCTGTCTCATGAATAAATAAATAAAATCTTAAAAAAGAAAAAGAAAAAGACAACAGCAGGCAGTAACAATTCACCCTTTAGATCTGTTGGTAACTTGAGTCCCTAAGGTCACAGTGGAATTTTCACTTAAATTTATTTCTGCTCCCAAATGCCAATGAATTTGCTTAAAATGGCAATTTTAAGATAAATTCAATGAGAACTTTCAAAAACAAACAAACAAACAAACAAACAAACAAACAAACACCAAACAAACCAAAAATGCAATCTGGATGTTGGTTTTATTGTATCTACTCTCTTGTTTGTATAAATTATGGATCAAAGTGAGTTTGTAATAATAAAACTGAGCTCATAAAAAAATAAAACTGAGCTCATAAGGTCTATGTTATACAATTTTAACAGAGCATAAAAGCTACCAAGCCATCACCATATCGATGAACAACGAAAATATTCATTCTAGCACGTATTCATTATGGTCATATCATAAGAAGTATCTCCTCATCTGAAATTATTTTTCACATTTGCTTTCTGAGGTCAAAGAGCAAATACAAAGGGAAGGAACCAATACAGTTCCAGCTTTGTTGTTAATAGAGTTTCCTAGAACAGTACTTCTTGATGCATACAGCAATAATTAAGGTGGGAGAGTCATGAGAATGTTAGGAGTACTGTCATTTAATATTAATATTAGAGGATTTTTTGTCTCCTTCATCCTTACTGTAGTTCCACTGCCCTGACTTTAATAACACTCATATGTCAATAATAACACTCAGTGAAGATCTAATGATTTCTTGCCTGTATTTTTAAAAGTATTATCTGCAATAGAAAGAAACTATTATGAACTCATCAACATGGATAATCTCAAAAATATTAGGTTGAGTGAAAGAAGCCAAATGCTAAAAATACATGTTCATTTATGTGCAATTCCACAATAGACGACTAACTGATAGTCATAGAAATCAGATCAGTGATTGCTTTTGGAAGCTGGGACTGGGGAAAAAGCGGGGTGTTGACTGGAAGAGGATGCACAGAAATTTTCTGGAGTGAGAAAAATGTTCTCTATCTTGACATCCACCAAAACTGACTGAATGATATATTAAGATTGGAGCATTTTACTGTATGTAAATTATACCTTAATATAAAATGTGAAAAAGCATTGCCACTAAACACAATATTCTTGCTAAAGCATTAGAGTTGGGTGTCATTTTTCTTTTCATTTCAAAACTTCTGCCTTTAAGAGCACCTGGGTAGGTCAGTGGTTGAGGGTCTGCCTTTGGCTCAAGGCATCACCCCAGGGTTCTGGGATCGAGTCCCACATCGGGCTCCCTGGGGTAGCCTGCTTCTCCCTCTGCCTATGTCTCTGCTTCTCTGTGTGACTCTCATGAATAAATAATCTTTAAAAAACAAAACACAAAAATGAAACACCTTCTGCCTTCACACTGTCCCATAAAGAGCAACATATTCTAGAATGGGATCCATGACTAATATTCTACAGAGAACATGGATTTTATATCAGGGCACTGAACTAAACAGGTTTTTTTTATTGCTGAAGAATATTCTTTTATGGACCACACTATATGTAACAGCTCTAAGAAAGAATATAAGACTTCTTACATTTAAAAAATACCCAGGACAGAAAAGGGTTTTTAAGTTCAATTTATCATTGTGAAAATACTAATTTATAAAGGCATAAAAAAGTCAATGAAACACTTGGCTCAAATGCTGCTTAAGGGTGATCATGGCAATATGGCCTTCACTCTTTTTTTGTTTCCCCAAGGATGAGTGAACACTGGTGGAGCAGTAGTATACCACTGATCTCTAAAGGAGACAGAAGAACTAAACATTTAGGTGGGAAGGAAACAAGATTTTACTTATGCTACTTTGGTGCATAGTCAAATAACACTTTTCAAACCATTTGAATGCCAGTGTTGGGGCATAATTTATGATTACCTTGCCACCTTGCCACTTCAAGCCTAAGGGACCACGTGTTCACCAACTTTAAGGAGGTTATAATCAGAATTGAAATAACCACAGAATTCCCAATTTCCTACAGAAATAACCTTATTACACCATCTGACAGTTCTAAAAATAAATAAGTGAAAAAATTCTATTAGTTCTGAGAAGAACTAGTATTACTACCTTGAATAGAATTTATCTACAAGTAATACCAAATATTCATGGGCAAAATTAAAACTACAATCAAAAGTCAGATAATTATTTATCCAATTTATTTCTTTTTTAATTCCAATTCAAGCCCATCAAGTGTTTATGTTGTCTTAAATCTGCATGTCATACAGGGACATCTAAAATAAATAATTTTACTACTCATCATGATCTCCACCTGAGATGAGACAGAAAAAAAGTGAAAAAGCAACCAATTTCCCTAGCATAATAGCTGGCCTTTGAGAAGAACTCAGTAAGTATTTGTTGAATAAATGAATGGATGGTTTCCTTTCCCTCGATGACCATTTCTTACCTCATATAGTGAGGCTGCTCACTGCACATTAAAAATTCGGTATGATTGAAAAGGCAAAGTATAGACATTTACTTAGTAAAAGAAAGCAATGCTCTGAAACCCCTAAATCATGGGTCATTATTGCTGCTACAGCTTTTGTTGACATAAAAATCACATAAATATAAATCAACACAATTGTGAAATCACAACAAATTGAAAGAAGATAACTTCGATTTTTACTGTAAAATTTTCCTTGACAAAACTCAATTAGGGGGGTCCCTGGGTGTCTCAGTTGGCCACCGAAGTATCTGTCTTCCCTTTAGGTCATGATCCTGGGGTCCTGGGATCAAGCCCTGTGTTGGGCTCCCTCCTCAGTGGGGAGTGTGTTTCTCTCTCTCCCTCTGCTCTTCCCCCTGTTGGTGCTTTCTCTCTCTCTCTCATATAAATAAATAAAATCTTAAAAAAAGAAAACTAAATAACTCAATTAGGGTACCTATGCTGTTCAGTGGGTTGAACATCTGACTCTTGATTTTTGCTCAGGTCACCATCTCAGCGTTGTGAGATGGAGCCTGGGGTTGGGCTCCACACTCAGCAAGGACTCTGCTTGTCCTTCTCCCTCTACCCCTTCCCTCCTCCATCTCAAAGAAATAAATAAAATCTTTTTAAAAACCCAACCCAATTAACACTAAAGGACATTGTTTGCTTCTCTAGAGTGAATAAAAATTTTCATAATTCAGTCAAAAGGGACCCCCAACCATAATCTTGCAATGTTTTCAACTTTAAAATAAACAAGTGTGAAAACAGTTCCAGCTGACAGAAGAAAACAAATATTCTGAATAAAGCCCACATACTATCTTCCACTGATTATCAAGCAAAGTAATAGAGAGGTCCACATCAAGTAGTGGAAAGATCACTTCCTGAAACCTAGGTCAAGTTCTGAAAAGACTGGTTAGACGATTATGAACAAGCCACAAGCTATCTTTAATATTTTTCCTATCTGTTATAAAATAAGGGTGTTAACATGACTCCAAAGATTTCCTCAGGCAAAAAAATGTAAAGTTGATTGTAGATTTAGACAAGAAAACCTTATGTTGTCAGGTCACTAAGTAAACAGCTGAATGTAATCCCCATATCATGCAAATTGTCTTTTTTAAAAAATTTATTTATTCATGAGAAACACACAGAGAGGCAGAGACAGGCAGAGCAAGAAGCAGGCTCCATGAAAGGAGCCCAATGTGGAACTTGATCCCGGGACTCCAGGATCACGCCCTGGGCCAAAGGCAGGCGCTAAACTGCTGAGCCACCCAGGAGTCCCATCTTTTTATAAAAGGAAACAAGGCAGTTCTGATTCTCTCCAGCAATACAATTATGCTTTGACATTTCCCTGTCTGTGGATATTCATTTTCTTAATGGTGTCTTTTGATAAGCAGAAAATATTAGTTTTGATGAATGTCTAATTTTTAATGAAGTGTCTAATTTTTAATTTTTAAAAAATAATATTTAGTGCTTTTTGTTTCCTGTCCAAGAAATTTTTGCATACATAGTTGTATGCTTTTATATTTGACTGACAACAGCTTCAAGAGATTATAACTAGCCCAACTCCCTGGCTATTGCTGTACGTGAGAGTTCTTGTGGCAAAAGGAGGCTCCCTTCCAATTTTGCCTAAATTTGTTATACTTTCTGGGGAATTGTCCGTGTTATGGGTTGGGAAAAATTAATAATGATGCTATTAGTATTTACTAAGTGCTTTTTATGTGACAGAAATTTTTCTAACAGTTTATCTTATTACATTTAATTTTTTTTTTTTTTTTTTTTTTTACATTTAATTTTTTTAAAGAGAATCCTGGTTGACTATACTTTCTGTGAGGGGAAGAAATCTTATCTGTTTTCTTATTGAAGAAGATCCTCTGGACCAAGATAATTGTCCCAGAACAGAGTAATTAATAAGTATAAACTGAATGCTGATTGAATAAATTTTCATAATAATCCTATAAAGTTATATAATTTACCCACAATTCACAATAGTGACAGAATTGGACTTGAACCCACAACTGGTTGGCACCAAAGTCTGTGTTCTTTATAATTCTGTACTAAGCCTATTAAGATTGCCTGATAACTCTAGAGGAACCCAGAACCTAAAGATACAGCTGAAATCACAGCTATTACTTAAGCGGGGGGAGGGAATGTTTTAAAGTTATTGTTGTTTTATTCCTCTCATAGCAAAAAACAAACGTGGAACTTCTACTAAGCTCCTTAAAAAAAAAAAAAAGACTTATTTATGAGAGAGAGAGAGAGACTGAGAGCATACAAGTAAGGATAGGGGTAGAAGGAATCTCAAGCAGGCCCCATGCTGAGTTCAGAGCCCAACACAGAGCTCGATCCCACAGCCCAGGACATCATGACTGAAGTCAAAGTCAAGAGCCAGTTGGTCACTCAACTGACTGAGTCATCCAAATACCCTTCCTTTTTTTTTTTTTTTTTTTTTAAGTAGGCTCCATACCCAGCATGGAGCCCATTGTGGGGCTTGAACTCACAACCCTGAGATCAAGACCTGAGCTGAGATCAGGAGTCAGAGGCTTAACTGACTGAGCCACCCTGGTGTCTCTAAGCTCCTTCTTGATAATCTTAGCCATACTGATCTTTTTATATTTGTAACTATGTGATAATTTGTGCAGGCTGAGCCAATATGAAACTTTTATGGCCATGGATCTATAGGAACAGAAATATTCAATCTGCACGTAAAATTTAGAGCTCAGCTTGCTAACTCCTCAGTGATGCTGCAAAGCCATGGTTAACTGGGAATGCTAGGAGTAAGGTTACTTATTTAATGGAATTTCTAGTCAACAGATCTAACTACAATACTTTTAATCCTACTGAAATTGAATACTATTGAATATTGAATGAACATGCTATTGAGAGAACAATTAAATTTTGTATGAATGAGAATACTTCCAATGCTCTAGAATCTTCATTGTTAACAACTATAATCAGTGCAGGGACACCAAACAATACCAACAACGAAACAAAACTACAATCACCATGTAATGATGTAAACAAAGAATATATAGGTTACTGAGTTAATTTCATATGAACTTAGAACATTCCTTTCAAATTGGTTTTGAAAAAATCCGCTTCCAACTTATTATGTGGTCATTTATGTCTCGTTCATAAAGAGTTTGGGAAAAAAACCTCTCTAGTTGTTTTTTAATTATTAACTGAACTGACTGTGAAAATGAAGTATTTTTATTTCTTAAATTCTCTAAATAACACTTTTTGAAGGCTATACTGCAATGCAGATGCCATGACAAGACCTGTGAGGACAGGACAGCAAGGGTTGTGTGTATCCTAGTCATTAGGATTAAGTTCTGGAAGGTTCACTAAGGTGGGAGCTCAGGAAATAGACTAAAGAATAGAGATGGCCAAAGACTCAATAACTAGAGGAAAAAGGGCTGAATCTAGGCAAATGTTTGTGTATACTGATTACCAAAATAATGATTTGGTATGTCTTCTGCCAGGGCCAAAACCCACAGTAGACTGAGTGCAGAACTGAGCTCAAAGATGTGATAAAAACAGGAAAATGCCTAGCATGCATTTAAAAAAATTATTTAAATTGGCTATAAAAATGTGTTTAACTCACAGACCTAGAACAAGTAATTCTGAAATTTGTATGGAACCACAAAAGACTGAATAGCCAAAGTGATCTTGAGAAAGAAGAACAAAGCTGGAGGTATTAGAATCCCAGATTTCAAGATATACTACAAAGCTTCAGTAATCAAAGCAGTATGGCACTAGCACAGAGACACAGATCAATGGGACAGAATAGAGAGCTCAGAAATAAACCCATACTTTTATGGTCAATTAACCTACAACAAAGGAGAAAGAAAATACAATGAGGAAAAGACAGTCTCTTCAATAAATGGTGTTGGGAAAACTGGACAGATACACACAAAAGAATTAACCTTTCTTACTCCATGTACAAAATACATGGATTACAACATGGATTACAGACTTACATGTAAGACCTGAAATCATGAAAAACTAGAAGAAAGCACATGTAACTTGCTTTGACTTTAGCCCAAGCAACATTTTTTAGATGCATCTTCTTCTCTTTTATTTTTAATTTTATCTATTTATTCATGAGAGAGGCAGAGACACAGGCTGAGGGAGAAGCAGGCTCCATGCAGGGAGCCTGACATGGGACTCCATCCTGGGTCTCCAGGATCACACCCTGGGCTGAAGGCAGCGCTAAACCGCTGAGCCACCCGGGCTGCCCGATGCATCTTCTTTTGCCAAGGACGACAAAAGCAAAGATAAATACTTTGAACTCATCAAACTAAAAAACTTTTGCACAGTGAAGAAAACCACCAACAAAATAAAAAGATATGCATACTTGCAAATGATATGTTTGTTAAGGAGTTGATATCCAGAATATATAAAGAACTCATACAACCCAATAATAACAATAACAAAAAGAAATGATCTGATTAAAAAACAGGCAGAGAACCTGAACACTTTTCCAAACAAGACATACAAATGACAGAGACAACATGGATGGATCTGGAGGGCTACTATGGTAAGGGAGGTAAGTCATTAAAAGACAAATACCATACAATTTCATTTATATGTGGAATCTAAAAAACAAATGAACAAACAAAACAAAACAGAAACAGACTCATAGATACAGAGACAAACTGGGGTTGCCAGAGGTAAGGAGGGCAGGCTGATGGGTGAAAAATGTGAAAGGAATTAAGAAATAGAAACTTACAGTTATAAAATAATACATTATGGGGATATGATGTACAGTATAGGGAATATGGTCAATAGTATTGTAATAACTTTGTATAGTGACAGATGGTAACTAGACCTATTGTAGTGATCATTTTGTATGTATAAAAATACTGAATCACTCTCTTGTACACCTGAAACTAATATAATATTGTTATGTCAATTACAATTTTTAAAAAAATTATTTATCTATAAAAACTTAATACTTAATTTTACCAAATTTTGAGTTCAAGTTTGCCATTTAAAATTTCTATAACATATTATAAAGGCTGCAATGAGCAGTGGGTTTCTTATAAACCCTGGTATTTTATTAGATTGCTAAGTGATCTACTGAAGAATCACTTAACCTGCCTGGGCCTGTTTCTTCATCTGTTTAGTAAGGTTAGCGATAATGAACAAAACTAATCTTAATCAGTATTTTTATCAGAATGAAATGAGATACAATATGTGAAGGAACTTTGAAAAGTATTGAAATTATATGTAAATTATTATAATTGAAATTCCATATTCTTTTTACACTTGTTTAGAAATTCCAGTTACAGAAAAACTTTCAAGACAAATGAATCTTTTGCATCAGTAACTAACTGTATTTATCAATTAATGGATCTTCTTTGCAATGGATCTATGGAAAATTATTACAGTGTCTGATTTACTAACACAGTAACAGAATCAGGCTCATTTCATTTGGCTAAGATGTCAGTGAGATTCATAGTTGAGAACACTGATGGACTTTTCTAAATCCAGACATATGGAGAAAAAAAAGTTTGTGAAGATAGTTATGTGTGAAGAGAGTGAAATAAAATTAAAGTGAGGATGAATACAAAAATCTAGAGCAGGGAGGGCAAATATATGATACGAAGTCTCTACTCCTTGCCTTCCAACCTCTCAGCAACTCAATCCCTCATGCACACACAGAAACCACACAGCATTCTTTTATGGTGAACCTGCATGGGGCTTCCCAATCATCTCCAACTGAGAGTTTAGGAAATCATTAACACTTGAAAAAAAAAAAAAAACCACTTGAATACAGTAGTCACATGAAATAAAACAGAACCATTATTTTCATCCTAGGACATCAAAAGAGATTTGGAATGGAGAAGACAGAATTATTATTCAAAATAGTATTGTTGTAGTTCTCTAAATTTGCATCAGTGAAATATATTTTGAGCTTTATAACATGTGTAGATAATTATATCATATTTAAATTAAATACTGTAGATAATTAAATATTTAAAGGAAAAATTGTTAAAGGGAAAATAACATTTGGCATTTTATAATCTATAGCTTCAAACACACTTCTCATATATACCAAATCACTGCCTGGTATATGGCAGATAATCAGATGAATATCTGTTGAATGAAAAAATGACAGTTTGATTAGGTTCCAAAAGCTGCTTTGAATCAAATAACGTCGGATGTGGCATACTTAAGGCTAATGGCAGTGTGGCAGTGGAATATTTTTCTTTTGTAAATTATTTTATCTCTAGTCCCTGGCAGTAAGGTCTGGCACAGAGTAGCCACTCAGCATCCATGGAGTGAAAGAACTGGATGACTGACCTATTAAGCAAGGGAAAGAATATTTCTTTCTTTTTTTTTTTTTGCGGTGGTGGGGGAGAAAGAATATTTCTGAAATAAAATTTATGATGTGCAGGACACAAAAGATCCCGTATTCTACTCCATCTTAATTTGTGAGTCAATCCTTGAAACAAAATGACATAGTATTTCTTACCAGGTTTTACAATTATCACTTTCCATTCCCACTTGTCTTCATTTTGATTTGTCTGTGAAGTACTGTCATCCTGAAGCAACGAGATTTCAAAGGCAAAACAGGAGTGGGAACCGTGGTGATTGAGTGAAGAGAGATGATTCAATCAGCAGTGCTAGGTGTGGAGGGGAACAGAAAAGAGGAAAAAACTGTCTCCGGTTTTAAACTTAATAAAAAAAAGTGGGGCTGGGCAAATTAGGGAGAGAAACAGTACACTGAAACACTTTTCTAAAGCAACCGTAACTAAGTATGAAGGATGCCAAGGAGGATAGGATGGTCAATAAATGTCAAACGAAACAAAGAGCTTCTGAAGAAGAATGTGGAAAGGCCATAAAAGGAAGTTGAAAGTAACTAGAAGTTTCTCTGACTCTAGGGATATAGATATTGAAAGGTTCCTAGGGATCATCTATTGCGATCCAATCTTCACAACTGATGAATAAGCAAGAGGTTAAATGACATGCCGCATGGCCAGCTACAAAGCACACTGTGGAGGCTTCTAATACAGTGCCATTCTCTCCATGCCACACTGCTACACACCAGGAGGGAAAAAGCGAGACCTTCGAATTCTTAACATTCCAAGAATGCTTGAAAAAATAGTCTGAATAAACACAAAAAATCTGGGGGGCTTTATTAATTATAGCACATTTATTTTGTAACAAAATTATTAAAACTAATTATTTAGAATTAAATCATTGAAAACCTAATGTAAGAATCAAATTGTGTGTTTACCTAAGATTGATTTTTTTCCACATAAACTGTAAAAAAATTTCCATCAAATAAAATGTAGATCTTATGCAATGTTTCTGAAGGCAGAAGGAAATCACTTCAATGGAATACACTGCGTGAATTGAAGCCTGGTATGTCATTAGGTGTTAATATTTGGGTCTTTAAAAAAAAGTCAAAGAGTGAACGGTGGTTAACAAACCAAATTGCACAGAGTAACCTCATGACCCAAAGGATTCCTTAAATAGGAGTACAGTCTAATAATACAGGAAGAACAATAATGCAAATTTGCTTTAGTTATTATAAGTCAAAAGGGCATTCTTTATTCCAAGTAAATTTAATATTATAATTGATCAAGTATGTAAATAATTGTCAAAAAAGGCTCAGAACTTGGGGAATTTTCAGGCTGAAGATTTTACTATATAAGGTAGAGTCTTACTGGCAAAATACTAGTGTCGAGCTTATGTTAGAGACTATAGAGGAGAGGTTAAGTGCTAGATGGCTGGCAGTGTATCCTCTGAGGATTGCATGGCATTCAATGAATTTCTGTGACTAGGGAGATAATGGTGAACAATGAAGAAGGATCTTAAATGGTGATGGGGCACTGGAAAGGAAAGAGTAATTATTTAGTATGTTAATGAATCAGATGCACTACAACTCTTTCACTAAATATTTTCAACTCAAAAATTGTTTCTTAATAAGAGAAAACATTTCTAATTTTATAATGGAGATCAAAGGAATAATGAGATTCAATTTTAAAGAATTTTCTTTGAAGTAAATATTATCAGTATGTTGTAGCAGATCATTAAAGAAATAGCTGGCTGCTACAAAAATTATGAAATTATTTATAATTGTTCTAAATAGCATTTGTCTGAAAAAGTCATATACATTCATATTATGAGTCAGCAAATTCACAAGATGAAGAAAGATTCAGTTACCATTATCCAAGAATCAGTAGTAACTAGTTTTTGTCTTAGTTCCAAGATAATTTAGGCCAAGAAAAGGTACATTTTTTTCTATGTCAAAGTCACAATAATATCCATAACTATAGCATTTCTGTTTATTTAGATGGGTATTGCTTATAGGATTTAGAGCTTTCTTAACTTCTTAAAAGCTTTATTAACTTCTTGAAAAAAATTTAAAACAGAGGCAGAGAAACTAAAAAAATAAAAGAGTTTGAAAAATAAGAGTTTCAAGAATGTTTCTTGAGTTTGGGTTTTTCTGACTGCCAAAGATTTTGAAAAGAGCATTTAAAACACTCCATTTGCAGAAAATACATTTTATTTATGCCTATTTCCTTTCTAATTTTCCTTCCTTTTCTTTTCTTTTCTTTTTTCTTTTCTTTTCTTTTCTTTTCTTTTCTTTTCTTTTCTTTTCTTTTCTTTTCTTTTCTTTTCTTTCTTTTCTTTTCTTCTTTTTCTTTCTAGGTGTTGGAGGGGTAGAGGAAGAGAGAGAGAGAGGGAGCATCTTAAGCAAGTTCCATGCCCAGTGCAGAGCCTGAGGCGAGGATCCATCTCACGACTTAGCCGAAATCAAGAGTTGGACACTTAACTAACTGAGCCACCTAGCCACCCCAAATTAATATTTCTAATAAAACTGCATAAAGGTAAAGTTTCATATTGTATACAGAAAAGATTTTGAAAGCATTTATTGAATATTAACTCTGCCAAATTCCAGACGAGTTTCCAATCTACTACATAAGTAATAAGAAAATGATTCTAGAATGTACATAGAAAAAATCTACAGAAATGCCATGATTTAAGTTTAACTGCTCTGGTAATTCTAACTTCAAACTTTAAACAAACAAAAAACATACAAAAAGTATCCCTCTGGAAACCCCTAGGTCTCATGAGGAATAAAGGTTACCTTTCCTTGTAACTCAGAGGAGCTTGTAGGACCATATATATTTCATTTGCAGCCCCCCACCCTGAGATTATAGGGATCATTAATATAAGCAAAGCAATTTTCAATCTTTTTTTTTTTTTTTTCTTTGAGTAGGCACCACACCCAGCATGGAGCCCAACATGGGGCTTGAAGTCACAGCTCTCAGATCAAGACCTGAGCTGAGATCAAGAGTTGGAAGCTTAACTGACTGAGCCACCCAGCTGTCCTGGTTATGTAAATCCTTTTACATGTGAGAATTATTAACAACACAAGATATAAGGATTATATGTGGAGAGCTAAGTAACAATAAACTTGTTATTGATAGGAGAAAGCAAGTATCTTGCTTATTTAAAAAAAAGGTTGAGAAGAAAGTAGATTGGTGGTTTTTAGGGGATGGGGCAAAGGGACAGATGGTTGTTCAATGGGCTTAGACTTTCCATTTTGAAAGATGAAAAAGTTCTGGACTTTGTACAACAAGGTGAATACACTTAACACTAATGAAATACAATATTTAGAAATGGTTAAGATGGCAAATTTTATGTTATTTGCTTTTTTTTTTACCACAATAAAAAAAATGAACTAGACCAGAAGAGTAAGGTATTCAGATTGACTAAGGATATTTTTTGTACCCCTGATAAATTGTGAGTTTATATCTAATTTTTTACCACAATAAAAAAAATGAACTAGACCAGAAGAGTAAGGTATTCAGATTGACTAAGGATATTTTTTGTACCCCTGATAAATTGTGAGTTTATATCTAAAAAAAACAAAAAATTGAGAAAAGTCATTTGAGACTTAGAGGGTCAACTTGTGAGAGAGTGAAGACTATCACCTATGGACTTGACTCAGGCTGGAAGGACAGAATATTTTGGTTTTGAAATCTGGGGAGGATGCAACCAATGGTTACATGTTAAGTAGTCTGAATTTGAGCACAGGAGGTGGGGGAGAAATTAGCATTCTTAGTGATCATTGCCCAGAAAGCTAGACAATATGGTAGTACAAAATCCTAGATTAAATACTTGGGTTGTCTCGGATCAAGTCCCACATCAAGCTCCCTGCCTGGAGCCTGCTTCTCCCTCTGCCTATGTCTCTGCCTTTCTCTCTCTGTGTCTTTCATGAATAAATAAAATCTTTAAAAATAAATAAATAAATAAATAAATAAATAAATAAATACATACATACATACATACATACTTGGGTTTATGTATTTAGCGTATGTTTAATTTTTTTTTTTTTTTAGTGTATGTTTAAAGTGAGCCCTACCTAGCTATTACTTGTTCATAGGATAACAAAAAAATAAATAAATAAAAAATAAATCTCTTTGGCTGACAGTATTAAAATCTAAACAATTCCAGATGGAAAGATGATATGGAAGAAAGAATGCAAGTCTAAGGCCATGACAAAGAATGGCCTCCATACCATTCAGAAAGAGCAAGACAAAAATGCCAATTTCTGAACCCCACTCTGGACCAACCAAATCAGAATCTCTGGGGGAGGGGACTAGAACCCATATTTTTAATATGTTATGTATGGGAATGTTGAGAATGACTGAACTAAATTTTAAAGGGAGAAACCTCTATCATTTTAATGGAGGTTAGAACTCATTAGAGACAAAGTTTAATGTTTAAGGAAATTCCTGATGACACCATCACGGCCATGACTCTGAGTTCCTTAGAGGCATACTAGAGGGTCTCTACTGTTTTAAAGGGGGGATTATTGGATTAAAACAATCTCTTTGAAATATTAGAAGAGATATTCTTAAGTGAGTCAAATGGTAGTCTGTGTTGCAAGAACCAGCTGTCTGGTTAAGCTTGAAATTTTTAGAGCTATAATGAGAACTTTTATAGCTAAAGCAGAGATGACAAATAGCAAATATTTGGCATGAATGTTGTTCTTCTCTCTTTCCCTATAGATGCAGATTTCAAATTCTTAACATAGTACTTTAAGGCAGCCAATCAATTGTAGTAACAAACAAGATGCAACCAATTTGTCAGTATTTCTCTAGGGGCACGGGGTGGGGGGCGGGGGGGCGGAAGATTGGGCTTTCTTTAAATTTTACACACACACACACACACACACGTATTTGTGCAGAATAAAATTCACTTAGCTAAATATTTAGAAATGTGTAATGCTGATATAATTTATAGACTTTGGTGTAATACATTTTGACTTACTCAGATCTCTCTCTAAAATGTATTATTTGTGCACCGAAATTTGGAAATGTTACAGTATCATGAGAAAGCACTAGATGCCTGGAATAAGTGAAAAGAAAAAGTGGACCCTGAAAGTGAGAACTGAGTTTTATATTGGTTCATACTAGATCCCTGAATTTAGATATTATTGCCACAGCTACCTTTTGCCCTATACAAAGCCTTGAAACTCACCAGGAGAGAATAACATGTATTATTTGCAGCAATAATTAACCTACGTGGAATCTTATTCTCTAATAAAGAAAGCTTAAGATGAAATAGTGAACTGTGTTCTTTCCATCTTAAATTAGTAGTGCAAGAAAAAATAGAGCAGGAAAATATTTTATTGCTTCAATCCTTAAACAAATCAAATCTAGATTTTTACAAAGAAAAACTTTGATAATATTCAATAATTTGGTTTTGTAATTTACTGTACTATCACTAGTGTCTTTCCAAATAAACCTATAGCAGGTACTTTTGAAAGAGCAACATAAGTACTATGATCATCCCTTCATATGGTTGTTTCTGAAAAAAATGATCAAAAGTGAAAAATTTCTTATGAAAATTATAAAAGACTTGGTTTTGCAAGCAAATCTCATGAAACCTGTCTTAACTAATGCACTTATTTAGAATAGCTCATAAATATTTGAAAATGTCTCTTATGTTGTGTTGTAATAACAAGGGGTGGGAGGAAATGATTTTCTTAACATGTTTTCAGAATAATACTAGAAAAACTGAAATCATACTTCTTTATCCAACTTGATACATTAACAGAAGACCTGAATATAAAAGTTCCAAGTATTCCCAAGAAATCCTGTCTCTCAGAACTGAAAAGAATCTTCAAGGTAATAACAATCCATTTTTTCCTGATTTATTAATTCCCTTTATGCATTCTAAATTAAGTGCACGTCTATTCTCTGCCTTAAATAATTTCAGCTTCATGGAAGCAACACTACTTCTTGAAGTTTGCTCTCATGTTGAGCTGAAATTTCCTGTAAATCTCCTATAAATCTCTCTTCTGCCTGAAGCTTCCTCAGATTGTAATTCTAAGCCTTAAACTTTTTAAATCTAAAATTTAAGTTGTACTTATAAAGAGGACAGAAAATTTTAAAAAAGTTATACTGCCTGTGACCTTTTTGACTTGGTGACTATCTCTGTTATGTTCATCTTTTTCACAATTAGGAATCCATTCATTGTTTTGGAGCACTAATCATCGAAGTAGTAGTAGTTGGAAAGAGAAGTTAATGAACTTGCATAACTGCCAAATATGTATATATGAATGATCTAGTATTTCTGATAAAATGTGATCCACTAGAATGACAGCTATAAGGTTATGTCATATATATTAATTATATAGATTTATATGCAAAATATTGTTTTATTAATTTTGATCAACACATTAATCATAGAATGTCCACAGGTTAGTAAATATAATATAAATTATTTTTAAGTTAGTTATATTTTCAAATATGCTCAATGAGCATCCAGGGGAAGTATCTTCAAATTTAAATCAGTGGGTTCCACTGTTAATTTGAAAAAAGTACCATAAATATATTACAGTATATCTATGGTTCCTCTATCCTACACATATAGGTAAGACACAAGAAGATGGTGAAAATATATGCTTTTAAAAGAAATTAGTATATTTCTTATCATTTATATATCTTGAGACAATCAGCATTTTAAGCTTTTGCCTTTATTTTCTTTTTACTTGGCTTACATTAGTTATTATGAACCATTTGAGCTACATGACATATGTCACAAAATGTAAAATTGAGGAACTAAACTAATCCTAAGGCCCCTTAAAGTTGTAATATTTAATATTCACTAACACTTCTTAACAACTGTTGAGTAAAGAAACTATTTACTTTCCTTTACTAAGATTTATATACCAGTTATTTAATACATTAAAAATACGTTTCAGTCTCCATAAATTTGAATGTTAAACTTTTCATATGAGAATTCATAATTATTAATCCATATAAGAATTATCTCGAGTGCTGTCAAAAAATCAGAGAGAAGGAAAGTTTTAAATGTAACAAAAGGTTAAAAAGAAAGTGATTTTTATCCAAAGTCTAGTCAATTTATAAAAAATATTGTTATAGGTTTGTCAACTTCTCAAGGCAGAATGAATAGTTCTGAGTGTTCTTTCTACCAAGGTGCTATAGTTGTTTGACCACATTTCTCCTTCACAGTCTTTTGTAGCTAAGGTAAAATCACAGCGACCTACAGTGTTTCTTGAAGTGTGTTCTCCATTTTAGCAGCATCAGCTAACCTAGGAATGTGTCAGAAATGCAAATTTTTTGTCATCTCCTCACCACCCCAGACCTACAGACCATAAACGTAGGAAGTGGGGGCCAGCCATCGGTGTGCTAACAAATCCTCTGGGTGACCCTTAATTACACCAATAATTGAAAACCACTGGCCTGGAGCAATGGAGAAAAATGTGTATTGGTAAATAAGGTAGTCATCTCAATTAATGCTGCTGGGGATCAGGAAAAATGTGGCAATGAAATATCGAAATAAGTGGAGTGGGAAGAGTAAGATGGTAAAAAGAACTGTAAGAAACAACAAAGTTTTCACTAATAATGACAAGACTTATTGCCAAATCAATTCAACATGATCAGTTGATTTTGGTTCGTGAAAATAAAATTGTAGATCCATAGTAAATAGTAATATGTCTCCTTTGCCTTTAAGGGTTATATTGGGGTAATCCATCTATGTTCTCATCATCTGATCTCTTTTCAAAATTATTGACATTTGGGGATCCCTGGGTGGCGCAGCGGTTTGGCGCCTGCCTTTGGCCCAGGGCGCGATCCTGGAGACCCGGGATCGAATCCCACATCAGGCTCCCGGTGCATGGAGCCTGCTTCTCCCTCTGCCTGTGTCTCTGCCTCTCTCTCTCTCTGTGACTATCATAAATAAATAAAAATTAAAAAAAATAAAAAAAAACAAAAAAAAAAACAAAATTATTGACATTTATCTAAAATATTTGGTTGAGATTGGTCAATCTGTAAACTAAAGGTCAAATAAATTGTATTTATTAGTACTGAACTTCAATTAACTATATGAACCCTTAGATAGGGAGTGTGTCCTGGTGGTAAAGGGATTAGTTTTGGATAAAGTAATTCCTAGTAATCTGAGGCAGATTTACTGGGGGTGTTCAAGGGTAGATTGTGCTTTATTAGTCAAGGGGTTAAATTTTAGAGAACTCTTAAAGATAGTTTGGCCTAACTGGAATAAGCACAATCTTTAGCTTGGTGTCAATTTGTGTTCAAGTATATTAGTTCTGAAATACTGAACCAGTTTTGAAAATCTCTGGAAAATCATATTAAAATGGGGATGGTAATAGGGTTGCTATAAGGATTAGAACAGTTACAAGGGGTTCTGCAATGCCTAACGTATGATAGGTATTCAATAAATAATAGTTGTTAGTACTAATACATTTTGATCAGCCATTCCTTTTGTTACCACCTTCTCTAAAAATGGTCATGGTGCAATTCTTCTAGAAGCTAAATTAATTTTTGAAATTACTTATCAATCATGCCAAATTATTTCCTGAAGGTCCATTGTGTACTCAAAAGTTGGATTAATTGACCTTTCAGCTCCTATCTTCCCAAGTGAAATGTTTCTATTAATCCTAAATTGCTGTATAGAAATATGGTTAAGAGTTTGAGATTAGTTGAGTGAAGTAGTACCCCCTCTTAGTCGATAGATCTAGTTCATACGGTGATTTCTTTAGCCTTTCTTTAATGTGTTTCAATTGTCACCCAAACAAATAAATAGGATGGAGTGGGGCCATAGTGGTAGTGGGAGAAATTAGTGCTCCTACCCACTTTCAATAGGGTACAGTGTATGAGAGGGGGAAAAAGAAGGGAGGAAGATTATGAGTGATGGAGTTTTAGAATTCTATGTTTATAGATGATTATAACACGATTTATCCTTTCTGGAGAACAGCAATAGATAAAATTCCATAATAAATTTCAAACTATTTTGTCCTATTGAAATTCTAGACTGCCAATCATTGGTATAAATCACATTGCTAGTCCGAAAAACCTAGAAATAAAATACAGCAGCTTCTGAAGCAAATTAGCAAATGATAAGGAATTTTTTTTTTATCTAGGTGTCTTGTACATACCCTTATCTTTATTCCTAAATTATTATCTTATGGTTCTGTTGTTTTATTTGCTGGGTAGTTTTGGCACTTACATGTGTTTTGGTAAAGTTGCTCTGAATGTTTGAAATGGGAAGCTAAGGACAATTTCTACAAAATGGCAAGGGCAAATAACTGCCAAACTAAACTGTTCTCTCATATCCCACTTAGATTTCAAACAGTATTGAAGAAGAAACCATCAAGAACCTAAGCTGTATGTTATTTTGAGAAAATAGAGGAGATAAAAATGTATACATTAGCCAATTCACTCTATATAATTTGTTGAGAACTGATCAACCATATTGCTGTTGTGAACCACCACCAGGTTAAAGGCTGTTTCAGTATATGGAATATGTCTGCAATGGAATTTTTGTGCACAGATATTTTTGAAATTAATAAAATACACATATGTATACACATTTCAAAATACTTTGGTTACACTTAAGCACAGTCTTTGATAAACAAATGGGCACCAGCAACAGCAGTCTAGGGGGAAAGATGTCTCTCTTCTCCATTTTTTCTATTGAGAGTGGTGGTGGCACATTGTCCACTGGAGAATTGGGGCACCTACGTAAATGCATTTGGGACAAAAAATCTGTGTGTTCTTCTCTTCCCCTTCAATCATCAACCTTGGTAGTTTCTCAAGGCTAAAAACAAAACAAGCTCATTATTATGTCTTATCTTTGCATACCCTTTTATTTAACAAGTCCTCTAAAGTAGAACCATACTGTTCACAGTTCAGTGACCCTCCTGATTTCCTTTGTTCAACGTCATTACTTGTAACTTACTATGCTCAACAGACCAAGGAAATAGGGGTCAAGGGTAGTACTTTATTCTCAGGGGGACCCTGCACTGATAGTAGCAGTGTTTTATTTAGCAATGTAATTTTAAGGTTATTTCAGGTACAGTGACATTTCAGGAAATGATGTTAATTTTTAAAATTCTTTTGCCATGCAGAATATAAGAAATGATCACAGGATGTGTAGAAATGTGTATTGGTAAATAAGGTAGTCATCTCAATTAATGCTGCTGGGGATCAGGAAAAATGTGGCAGTGAAATATCGAAATAAGTGGAGTGGGAAGAGTAAGATGGTAAAAAGAACTGTAAGAAACAACATGCTTCCATGGAAAGTGATGCTTCCAAAAAATAAGACCTCATATAGATAAAAAATATTTCTGTAAGAAATTAAAGCATAGGATAGTTGTATAGTTAGTGTATAACAGTTTGATCTTAAAAAGGACTAGGAACAAAATTTGATTTTGTGTGGCTAAAAAGATATATACATATGATTAAAAACTGCCACTTCTGCATGTTCTTTGGGTATCATCACAGGTTGCTGCATTATCATTTTTAATATAAAGAGAGACTGTCTTACACTTTCCAATTCTCTATTTTTTCTTTCATACTCTATTGATACAGAATTTTGGAAGTTTAGAGTAGGAGGGAACCTTAGCTTCTAGCATGATCTTGTTCATTTTTTTAAAAAAATTATTTTACTTTTAGAGAGAGTGAGCAGGAGTGGGGAGAGAGAAAGGGAGAGAATCTTAAGCAGAGATGAGTGCAGAACCCTACACAGGGCTCGATCTCATGACCCCGAGATCATGATATAAGCCCAAATCAAGAGTTGGATGCTTAACAGATTATGGATTGAGCAACCCAGGAGCCCCTTGCTCATTTTTCATAAAAGGAAGCCATCCTACTGAAGTTCAATGGTTTGCTGAGAGGCCATCCACTGGCAAAATTAGGTCTTATTATTTTTTTCAAATGATCTTTTAAAGGTTAAATAAGTAGGGATTTAGTTTTGAGAATGTCTTATTTCTCTCATTTTGTTTTTTTTGATTTTTTGATTTCATTTGTTATAGGCAAACAAAATAAGCCACTACTTTTCTCTTCTCTTACTTGTATATTTGCTACCTATAGGCAACAACCTCATCAAATCCACAACAAATAATAAATAAAATTCTGAAGAGTATGTATTATACTACAGAACCATTTTTCTCGAAGAAATATAAAATACTAAATATTACTGAATATAGGAATCTCAAAAAAATTGTCTTTAATTAGGTAAAATAAAACAAACAGGTTTATACCATCATTTTGATAAAGACAAATCCTGCAAAAGTATTTTTTCCCCAATCTTCACTTTGAGCAACTCTAACTTTTAACTACTATGAGCATTTTTCTTAGGGATTACTTTCCCTTTTCTTTATCCCCTATTATTTCCTGGGAACAATGAAAACTTTGAAAAGAGTAACATAGAAACTATATAGGGGGAAAAACCAGAAGACAGGCTCTTCCTATTCAGTCTTAGAAATAAGTCAACAACAGAAAAGAAACTGTATATTCCATTTAAATGAATATTTTCTTTATATTCACATCGCAAACCTACTTCACTGTAGCAGCACTAATTTCATTATAAGTAAGTTTTTATTCACTGGTAGATGTCACTGGCCTCAATAAGAATAAGCAATTTCTCACAAAGGATGTTTGAAAGAAGATGAAGTTTGGAAAAACATAATTTACCAGAAAGTACTAACATGGGAAACTCCTTGATTAAGGATGGGAAATTCCTAATTCTTTTAGCCTAAATTTAACCAAACTCATTTCTGCAGGACAATTTACCTTCCTTTTGACCCCCTTCTTTCAATAAGAAGCCAAACAGATAAACCATTTTAAGCTTGAACAAGTAAAAATTGGAAATTTTTACCAATGTTATAGTTTCTGCCAAGGATGAGGAGTTATTCATCATTTATGCTTTAAAAATATATGTTTAAGAGGATTCTGTCTTCTAACCACCTCTCATTTTATAAACAAAATCATGCCACCAATTTTGGAGATATTATTCTAAAGCTTAAACCAATGTTTGAGTTTTTTTAGACCTTTGAACATTTTCATAAAACTTAGATACAAATCTATTAAAAAGATTCCTCCTCAATCCTCATATATTTTAAGGTATTTCTAATAGAACTGGATCTTTTACTCTGGTTGATTTGGTTTAAAACTAGATAGTATCCTTCAAGGTTCTAGAATGGGACTTTCAATTTGTCAGATATTTTTTTCTTGGCGGCTATTAGAAAAGTGACTTTAAAATCCATGCTTGATATGAATGAAAAGAGAATAATGATTTTTTTTTGGGTGGGGAGCCTTTGAAAAACTATTAAAGCATTATGCTAATGTCATTTTAAAAAAATCAATTTGTGTTTTATACTTTTCTAGCAGAGAAAGGATATAGTTTAATTTATTTGTAACCTCATAGTCCCAAAGTTTTTACTCTCTCTCCAAACCACTGTAGTACCCCTTCTGGTCCCAAGGACATTGGATGACTCTGAGTCCTTCAGTGGGGAATCCATGCTTTAAACAATCAGGACTAGTGTTAACCCCTTTGTGTAGTTTGGATTTGACTACATTGCTAAATGAATTATTTATTAATAACCTTATCATCATTAAGATAAAAGCTCATGTTAACAAATCAAGATATTTCAACAGTCGTAGCATAACTTTTCACTGTAGTCTAGCGCTCATTTGCTCTCATAATGGCAAGGTCTTTGGATAAAAATAAGGTAATATTAGCAGAATTAGTAAAACTTGACTGAAAGTGATAATTTGTTAAAGCTTTTAAATACACGTGTTTTTCATTGGAGAACATAGTTAACCTAAAATAACACTTGGTAAAATAGCTTAATATCCTGCCAGTCCTGAACCATATTACTTCAGGAAAAAGATCAATACTCTTTTGTGGGAAGGAAGATGGGAAGACAGGAAAGGCAAGGTGGTTAGGGATAGGGAAGGGAAATTAAATATTTATACATTTTAAAATTAATATATACAAAGATTTGCATTTTAAGTAAATATAAGTGGGATTCATTCAAAATTTCCTTGAGGTTCCCTTGGTGTAATAATATAGTTCAAATTAAGTGCTATGGTAACTAGATCAAGTATGGTATCTGAGTAAAAGGGAAAAAATTCACTTAAAATGACATCTAAAATTGATACTACTAGGTACAGGACAGTGTATATATTTTCACTTGTATGTTTATAAAGAATGTATGTTTATACACATATGCTTGAATATTCAGAGTAACTCTAGAAGGATACACAAGAAATGGGTAACACGTGTTATTACTTTTCCTTAACTGTAGCATTTAAATTTTGTACCATGTTTTCCCTATTCAAAAATATTGACTAAAAACCCACTACTAAAATAAATAATTTTAACAATCATGTCAAATTAAGAAAAAAAAGACTATTTTTTTTTTTTTTTTTTACATTATACAAGATAACAGCAGACTAACGCATAAATTGTTTTTTCCAAGATCCACCTACATAAATTTTGGTATGTTTACTTTTTCTGACCATAACTGTGAACTAAAAACTCAAATTTCGCACAAACTTAACTTGGGAAAAACACATTTTTCCCTGTACCTCGTTGCTACAGTACTGTGGACTACGGATTGTCTCAACAGTATGCTAACATCCTTATTTGCTTCCTCTGAGTTGTTAGCCATCAGCCACCATTTTACTATGAAATTCAAGAAATCTTTAAGGAAACTTCAGGACTTACAGAATCTTATTTGGCAGTGATAAATATTAAACCTGTATTATTCTGTTGGCATAGAACCAAATTTAACTTCTCTTTGTGGTTTACTTTAGATTTTATCCTGCCAAAGATGTTTGGTTTTTTGGTATAGACAGAGTATGTGGTGACTAAGCCAAGCCCTTACATAAAGCTTGGAATAGGATTTTATAAATAGTTCCAATGAAAGACATTTTGAAATAAGCAGGGAAAAAAAATCTCACACTTATAAAAATTATTATCAGAACACCACTTAAAAGTTCAAATTAAGTCCTAATCACTTAAATATTAAAAAACCATAAAACAAAATCTAAAGGAGTGATATTACATACATCAACTTTCAATGGTAGCTGCTTAATAAAAATGAGTGTCTGAGGGTGTATTCCAATTTCATCCTCTTCAAATTGTGCAGCTCAGATAAATGTTTATTTTACTGAAAATATTTGCAAAATTACAATATAAATACATGAATATATTAAGATAGAATGATTATATATAATGTATTCTTATCCATATATATAAAATGAATGCAGTAAATATAGCATATTCTCAATGAATTGTTAGTACACAGTGTTTCTTAGTAAAGTACATACAACCTATTATTAAGCAACAATTATCTAGTTTTCAAATGTACATCTCAGGAAGTTTTTAGGATGAAAGGATACACTAAATCTCCCAATACCCTTTTTGGTTGGTGAACGTTAGTTCTGCAATTTTTGAAATAGTACTGTTTATTTTAGCAATGGTTCTTAGGTTCTTTGGATTTCTTAATTTGAAACTTTATTTCTTTAGTCTGGGTGTTTTCTTAATGACACCGTATCAGCCAACCATATTTTTAATGCTAACACAGTATTATGTACTGTCTTTTCATTAGTCATTGTAACACACATCAACAATGAAACAGAATTACTAAAAATTTTTTTGTCTGCACAGATTCTCAAAATTAACTTTCAGGGTATTATGGGTATTATGGGGAGTTTCAACTATAGTCTCAACTGTAATACTAATCTGGGCTAGACATAGTTTTTTATTGATTTTAGTTCTTAAGAATACAGATATGAACTCTACTTTAAAAGTGTTTGTTAAATGTATTGGGGTTTGTTTCAAAAGCATCTTCTACCCTCCTCCATTACACTGATTTAATGGAAACTTGTTATTATAGCAGTTCCAACACAAACATCTGCATGCAAGAGATCACCCTACATATTCTAACTACATAGATTGAAACACATCCCACCTGTCAAGTGGCATAAATGTACATCTTCTATATACAAAAGGTAAAGTGCATTATTAAATTAGTGAACTGACAGATTGTCTGCCTGGACCATATAGCTTTCAAATAGACAAATGTGAAATTCTTCCATTAGAACCAATTATTTCAAGAGGTTCCAACTAGCTTTTCCACCCTGTCGTTTATTTTTTGGCCATGCTCTTTAGTGCAAATAAGCTTGTGTTTGACTCAAGTTTAAGGGACATGGCAGTTTGGGGCTTTAACAAGGAAAATTATAAAATGTGGCAGAATTTTTAATACTTTTATAATACATTGCATCTTTTGCATATAAGCAACAGATTAGTGCTGCTTTCAATTGCTAGGAGCACACTGCCAACTATTATGAGGAACCCGTTTCCAAATTTCATACTATTAGCTTATATTATTACAGTTTTGAGTCTATACCACATTATACTTGGGTTATTATGTGCAAACATCATCAGTGTTTTAGAATTATACAGTGAAATAGTAATTTTGGTTACTACCTTGAATGCTCATTTTTTGACTTCTAACATCCAGTTGCCTTAAGAGTTTAATGTCTCCAAGGCAAGGATTCTATTATTTTGAAGAATACCATGTACACTTGCAGCTTCATTTATGTTACAAATGACAATAAATAAAATGTATATTGCACAGATAAAAATAGTAGCTTATTTTATAAGATACATGGCAATACATGTCCTAATACCAGAGTTTTGACTGGATCTTATTGGATTATGGCTAATGGATAATTGGGAATTTTAAGTATCAAAAAATCATAACATCATTTCATTTTTCAATGAATACAGATAAAAAAATGAAACAAAAGGACTGGCAGAAGGCTTAGTGATTCTAAAGTATATCCAGTTGCCGGTATATACGCATCTACCAATCTATAGCTTTGAGATGGTAATAGCTGTGAAGTATACATACAATGTTGAAGATTTGGCTATTTAACTAATTCTTTACTTAAATAATTAATGCAAAATTAATATTTATATACAATGAATTAAATATATTTAAGTCTGACATAGTTTTATGTATATGTATATATACACTCATGTATGTAAATATATACATACACATAAACACTCAAATCTTATCAGACTAAAAACTAAAAAAGAAATCATTTAGACTTAATGGATATAAATATTTTAGGAGGGAAGGTGTTAAGAGAGAGTATATAGTCATAGCAATAGTGATAGGAACACTCAAATACTGGGACATTCATAGCTCCAGTTTGCCAAAATCTGACAGGTTGGTAATTATTAATAGGCACTATGATGGGCAGCAATAACAATCAGTAGTACAGTAATTCAAGTGCACATCACTCCTTCATATACCAAAAACTACTTTTTATCAAGTCTACAATAGTTATTTTACAGTTAGGACTGTTTAAAGATCCTTGCTACTTTTAGAGTCTCAACACCCACCATGTGCTATTAACTCTAGTACTAACATTATCTTCTAACCTTCAGTTTTTCCGTAGTAATCCAGATGGTCCACAATTATAATGAAGTAATGAGATTCCTTCATACTACTTGAGGAAATGTGAAATACAATCTGAAAACCAATACCAGCATATATGTCTGGGTTACTGATTGCTTGTTTTTTAAATAAGGTGAGTCAGTAAAATTCTTAATTCACAAAGGTCTCTTACTGATCCTGCTTAAATATATTTGGGGATGAACTTCTGAAGAAAAAAATTATTAAAATGATTTTGAACTACTTATAGCATATAAAAGGAGAGCTACATTCTGATCTCAATCCATGCAGCCAGCTCTCATCAATGAGAGCTATATTTGGGGGTTGAAATCAGTGTCTGGCTCTTAAACATGATTATATGGACTTATTGTGTGGGAGGTGAATAAAGCCAAGATAAAAGACAGTAATTTCAATCAGAATAAAATGCAGCTCAACAGATAAAATTCCAGTCAGTTAATACAGGGTGGGTTGGTACACATATACACTATCTCCACTTATTTAAAAATTGCTTAGGTATTGTAAAATTGCTGTGGCACTTCCTGGAGAGTAATTTTTAATACAGGTAAATGGGTGAGTCTAGTGTAAAGTAAACTTTTAAGTATCATAAAGAGCACCTTGGAAAATGCCTGAATTTTCCTTTCAAATATGTTTATAACCAATCCTTAAATAATTTTTCCCAGGCTGAAAATTTGTATTCTAAATGCTTTTTAGAAAAAGAGTTTTTTTTTTTTTTGGAATTAAAATACCTGTAAAAGCCAGGTTTATATTGGAAGTGTTGACATGGTTTTAAGGGTAGCAGTTGCAAAAGTGCTACTAAAATGTATTATTACAGATGTATTTTTGTATCAGTTAACTGGTGCACCAACCCCTCTGAAATAGTGCTAAAGAAACATGAAATATAACACCTTGAGTCCATGATATATTTTGGGAAAAAACCTCTCACAACCTTCAAATTAGCGCAAAAGGCTAAAACACCAAGATTTCCATAGCAAAGCCATAGGATGGAGCCTCCCACTCAACAGTGACATAAAAGTAATTCCCAAGACTCTGGAATGCCAATAAAAATACGTGGTACAGCGAATAGAGGTAAAGATGGGATCACAACTAATTTAGAAGAACCAATTAAAATTCTCCCACGGCTTTGATATGGCAACTATAAACTGCAGGGTTACCACAAAATTTGAAATTATAGAATACTATAGTAACTGTGAGATTTGATTCTTTCTTGGTCCTTTTTGATATTCAGTTATCCAAAGAATGACTAATATATTTCTATATGTACTTTTATAGAGAAATATATTTATACTATACTTGAGGTCAATTTCTGTTTCTGTGGTAACTGCCCTACAGGTAAGCTTAGCAGCTTTTAATGAAGTAGGGATGGAATACTTTTTTGGGGAAACTTGTTAAATAGAAATTCACACTTCCATATTAAGTATATGTATATTTTCTCAGGATTATGTCATAGTGCAGTGTAAATCTTAGTTATTGTATTTAGAAGGTCAGAATGTCACGTTTTGTGCTGATTTGCATACTTCAATAGTCTGGAGCAGTTGAAGCAGCTAAACTATTTAGCTCTGGGAAGGTTGGAATTCCCATAAGAATTATAATGTTCTATGTATGACATGAGAATCAGACTCCTTGAAGTATAAACTACCAGAGGTATTACTGATAACAAAGGTCCCCCCCCCACCCCCGCCAAAAAAAAAAAAGAGGATAAACTTCTTCAAATGATTATGGATCAGTACTTTTAGCCAATTTATGATTTTAAATTTTGCCTGATGGAGTTCAATTTCACTCTAGTCGAGGCATTCTTGTTCTTCACCACTGGCCCTTCTGCCATCCATTCTCTTTTCTTTATGGCTGTTGCAAATTTTCCTCATCTCTTCTTCATACTTGATAAAATTCTCCCCAAACCTTGTCCAAGCTTTGAATGGAACAGTAATAGTATTACGGTAAGGTGGCCTCACCTCACTTACCTTCAGGAAAATTCCATATTTATTAGAGCCCACATCAAAGTAGAACCTTTTATTGTCCACTCTGAAAGAAGTCCCCTCTGGGAGTTCAAGTGGGTCCTCATCTCCACCTCTTCGTTCTTCTATGTCCCCTTCGCCATAGTCTTCAATGAGCTGAACCAAGGCATCTCGAAACTCAATCATTCCTTGTGCTGGGAGCACAATAGTCTGCTCTTGGCCCAAACTGTGACCAAAATAACCTATCATGCCAGTCCCTCGCATCATGGTTTGTCTAATTCTTAGGAAGCGACCCCGCTGATTTTCCTTTAGGTCTAGATAATATTTCCTATTGTCCCTTTCTATGTAGTCTGTTTTGAGGACACTATGAGGGTGCTCCTCGGACCCTACAGAGACAGGTGGGGAGGGTGCCGCGTGCTTCTGTCTCCTCCTGGAGGCTTGATCTTTGCCGTGGCCATGCTCCTGCCGGTGGCCTTTCAGGCCCAGGTGGGCGTAATGCTCGATGAAGTCCCCTAGACAGTCCTTCAGCTCCGCTGCCACAGACAGGGACAGAGTCAGTTTACTCTTTCTGATATTGTCCTGCCGGCCTCTCCCTATCCAGACTTCGGCTATCTTTAGGAACCGGCCCCGGGAGCTTTGCTTTACGTCTAGGTAAAACCTCTTTTTCTGGATGTCCACTCGTTTGGAGGCCAGCTCCTGGATTTCGGCTGCGCCCCCGGCCTGATTAGGGGTGGCTGAAGCCGCGTAGTGGGGGTAGTGGGAGTGCTGGGCCTGGGGATAGAGTCTACTCTTGCTTAGGCCAGAGCCCCCTACAGTCTTGCCGCCGCGGCCGCGGCCGCCGCCGCCTCCCCTTCGCCTGGCTCTTTCCATCTTCAGCTGCAAGTGACAAACAGACACACGGGGTGGGGTGGGGGAGGGGTGTTGAGAACAATCGCAGACGCCCCTCGGCCTGCGCTGCCCCCGCCTCCGCCTCCGCCCGGGACCCCCACACCGGGCCGCGATGCACGGCGCCCGCCGCCGCTGCGCCCGGCTCCCGCCTCTGCCGGACCGTCGGCGGCGACAGGCGGCGGCTGGCTGCTCGCGGCTCGCGGCTCGCGGCTCCCGGCTCCCGGCTCCCGGCGCCGCACCGCGCACACAGCATCCCTCCGCCGCCCCGGCCTCCCGCTCGCTGCCGGGCCGCCAGCCTCGGGCTCCGCAGCCCCGGGGTCCCCAGCCAGCAAAACACTCACATCGACACTGCCATCACCGCCGCTACCGATGCCCTTCACCACCGCCGCCGCCGCCAGCTCTCGGCCCCTCTGCTGCAGCCGCCGCAGCCGCAGCCGCTGCCCCCCGCCAGCTCCCCCGCCGCCGCCGCCGCCGCCGCTCGCACCGTCCCCCGCCGGAGCAGCCGGGCAGGGGCATCGCCTGCGGCGCCCGCCGCCGCCGCCCCTCCTGCGGCCGCTGCGGGGGCCGCCGCCTCTCTCCGGGCACCGGCCCGATACCCGCCGGGAGGGGAGGGGGTTGGCGGCAGGGGGCGGGCCGTGGACCCCGCCTCCTCCAGCAGAGCCGGGCGAAGGGAAGAGAAGGTCTCGCGCTCTTCCTCCGGGAGCGCCGAGACCGAAGCCCAGCTCGCGGCGGTGGAGCGTGAGTGTGAAGTGACTGGACAGGTGTGAAGATGGGAATGAGGACGGGGGTGGCGAGAGTGTTCAGACTTCTCCAGGTTCCGCCGGGATGCTGGACTCTGGCGGCCCACCCGCGTCCGCGCGGAGACTACATCCCCCGGAGTACTCTGCGGCAGCGAGAGCGTCTGCGCACGCGCGCCGCGCAGCCAGCTGGGCTTGGGGGCAGGGCTGCCTCGGAGGACGAGGACGGGGGGCGGGGCGTCCGCCTCCGGGGGCAGCTGTGCGTCGGGGCGCGGTGACGCGGCGGCGTGCGCTCCGCAGCGCGGGAATAAGGTCTGTGGAGTTTTGGGTTTGGGTTTCTAGCCTGGATACCGGGGTTCCGGGGCCTTCTGTTGTGGCGCTTCACAAGTCATCCAGCGGAAGGAGGACACCGGTTGAACTGACTCATCTCATGGTAACGTGTCCTCTGCACGCCTGGTTCAGCTTGCTCCGGGGCCTGGGGTATCACCCGCGCTGTCTCCGACAGCGGAGGTGCTCAGTCCTGCAAAGCAGGCCTCTAGGACGTGCGCTGGGGACGGGTGTCCTCCTGCCCCTTGGCACCAGGAGCATCCGGGGGAAGGGCCCCCCACCTGCCGCTGCCTGCCCAGAGCTCCCCTCCCTCAGCCCGTGCCACCGGTTGCCTGTCGTGGGCCTTTAGGATTGTGTCCTTTGCATCCAGCCTTTACTGCTGCAGAAATGGATCCACTCCGTAATTACGCAACAGTCTGGGGAGATAATTTGTAATTTAGCAAATTAAATTTGATTTCTTCACTTTAAACCCCTTCCTTCCTTCCTTCCTTCCTTCCTTCCTTCCTTCCTTCCTTCCTTCCTTCCGGGTAGATTTGAGTATGTGAAAATACCAGTCCCTATGGTCGTGAAATCTTAGGATGCTTATTTAGGAGGCTTTAAGTCATGGTACTTCAGGTTTTGTATACTTTGGTATGTTAATTTTAGGATGATGGGACGAATAGGGCCGTTTAGATTTTGATGTCATTGAATAGTCGTCTCCTTTTATTAAGGATACAACATCCCCTCTGGGGATACAACAGGGAACAAAATGAACACAAATCTTTTTGCTTGTGGAGAAGAGACCAACAAGAGGTCAGATGCCCAGTATGTCAGAAGGTGAAATGCCTTTGAAGAATAATAAAAAAAAAGAGGAATGATAAGTGTGGGTGGGAGAAGGGAGCTGCAAATTTACAACAGCTTGTCAGGGCAGGCCTCACTGAAGAGAGAATTTTTGAGTAAAGAGTTGAAGGAAATGAGAGAGCTAGGTCTGTAGCTGTCTGGGGCAAAGGCCCTGAGGAAGCCTGTTGGTGTGAGATAATAGTTGTCTAAGAATTGTAGGAGATAAAATCAGACAGGAAAGAGCAGGGGACAGATAGTGTAGGACCTCGTAGGATATTTTGAAAATTTGGGTTTTCAGTCTGAGGGAAATGGGAAACTATTGGAGAGTTTTGTCGGGAAACACCATCATCTGAATGATTTTTTTTTAAAAGTGGTAAAATATATATAACAAAATGTGCCAATATCACAGTTTTCAAGTATACAATTTAGTGACATTAATTACACTTCCTATGTTGCACATTTTTAAAACTTTTTAAACTTTCTGCCAAACAAATTCTAACTAACTGGTTAATTAAGCAATAACTTCCCGTTGCCCCCTCTGCCTAGCCCCTGGTAACCACTAATATAATCTCTCTTTATGAATTTGCTCATTCTGGAATCATAATATTTGGGCTCTTAAAATTTATTTTTATTTTCAATTTTTTTTTTAATATTTGTGGTTTTGCATCTGGGTTATTTCACTTAGCATAATGCTTTCAAGGTTCATCCACGTTGTATCATGTATCAGTTTCTTTTTACGGTTTAATAATATTTCATTGTGTGATTAAGCTATGTTTTATCTATTCATCTGTTGATGGACTCTTGGATTTTTTTCCTCCCACTTTTGACTATTGTGAATAATATTGCAATGATCATTGGCTTACAAATATCTGCTTGATTTGTTTTTTTTTATTTTTATTTTTATTTTTATTTACTTATGATAGTCACACAGAGAATGAGAGAGAGGCAGAGACATAGGCAGAGGGAGAAGCAGGCTCCATGCACCAGGAGCCTGACGTGGGGCTCGATCCCGGGTCTCCAGGATCGTGCCCTGGGCCAAAGGCAGGCGCTAAACCGCTGCGCCACCCAGGGATCCCCAAATATCTGCTTGAGTTCCTGTTTTCAGTTCTTTTGGGTCTATATCTCGGCGGGTACTTGCTGGATCACATGATAATTCTGTTTAGTTTGTTGAGGAACTAACTGCTTCTCTACATTGGTAATACTTTTTTTTTTTTTTTTACCTTCAGCCAGTGATGTTGCAAGAATTCCAATTTCTCCATATCTTCAAATAATTTTTCCTTTCTTTCTTCTTTCTTTCTTCTTTTCTTTCTTTCTTCCTGTTTTTTTTTTTTTTTTTTTTTTTTTTTTTTTTAGATTTTATTTATTTGACAGAGAGAGCACAAGCTGGGTGGGGTGCAGAGGGACAGGGAGAAGCAGACTCCCTGCTGAATGGGGAACCCAACTCGGGGCTTGATATCAGGACCCTGGGATCATGACCTGAGCAGAAGGTACATGCCAGACAGAGCCACCCAGGCAACCCTCCTCTTTCTTCCAGTCTTTTTTTATTTTATATTTTCTAAATAGCCATCCTAGGTGGTGATGTGAACTAATATCTTGTTATGGTTTTGCTTTGCATTTCCTTAGTGACTAATGATGTTGAGTATCTTTTCATGTGCTTTTTAGCCATTGGTATATCTTCTTTGGAGAAATGTCTGTTCAAGTCCATTGCCCATTTTTAAATGGAGTTGTTTATCTCTTTGTAATTGAATTGTAGGAGATCTTTTTTTTTTTCCCAAAGATTTTATTTATTCATGAGAGACACACAGAGAGAGGCAGAGACACAGGCAGAGGGAGAAGCAGGGTGGGTCACTGTGGGGAGCCCTATGCGGGACTCCCTGGGATCACCACTTGACCACTGAGCCACTCAGATGTCCCTGAATGCTTTTTACTTATTTACTTTTCATGTCTAATTTCTCTGGCCAGAATTTTCAATACAGTGTTGAATAGCAGTGGTGAAAGTGATTATCTCTGTCTTTTTAAAAATAATTCTTTTTAAAATCGAAGGATAGTTGACATGAAAGTTAAATTGGTTTCAGTTGTACAGCATAGTGATTCAACAGTCATATGCATTATGAAATGCTCACTATTCTTGTCTTGCTCTTGATCTTAGGGTGAAAACTTCAGTCTTTCACCATCGAATATATTAGCTGTGGATTTTTTATGAATGCCCTTTATCGTGTTGAGGAAGTTCCTTTCACTCCTAGTTTTCTGAGTCTTTTTTTTATCATGGAAGAGTGTTGGATTTTTCATATGCCCTCCTGTGTCAATTGAGATGATTATGTGATATTTTTCTTTCGTTCTATTAAAGTGATACATTGCATTGATTTTCTTATGGTGAACCACTCTTGCATTCCAGGGATAAATCTCACCTGGTTATGGTATATAATCCTTTAAATTGAATTATCTTTTAACAGAATCATTTTGGCTACTATTTTGGGATTAGACTGTAGAAGCATGGAGGTAAGGAGTAATATGGCTCGAACCAAGAGTTTAGCTGCTGAGGTGATGAGAGAAGGTAGATTTCAGCTTTATTTTAAAGGTAAAATTTTTGCTGATCTGATGTGAAGTGTGAAAGAAAGAGTCAAGGATGACTAAGGTTTTTGACTTGAGTAATCAGAAAGATGAAGGTGCTCTTGCTGAGAACTGTAATTTATAGAAGGAGCAGTTTGGGGAACTTTTTATACATATTGACTATGATATGCCTTTTGGAAATTAACTCTTTAGTAAGTAATTGGATATACAAGTTTGAAGTTCAAAGGAGTGGCTTAGGCTGCTTATATATTGCTGCTATAGATTATTTTAAAGCCATCAGACTATGATTTTCAAAGAAGTGAATGTAAAGAATAGAGAATGAAAAGGTCTGCGACCTAAATTTAGAATGCTATGATGTTTAGAGATTGGGGAAATAAGGAAGGATCAGCAAAAGGTACTGAGAAGGAATTCTTACTGATGTAGGTAGAGAATCAAGAATCGTCAATAGAAGCTTTTTTTTAAAAAATATTTTTAGTCTATTTGAAAAAGAGAGTGAGCGAGAGAGAGCGAGAGCATGCATGCACATGAAAATGAGTACAGGGAGGAGCAGAGGGAGGAGCAGAGGGAGAAGCAGACTCCCTGCTGAGCAGGTGGCCAGTTGTGGGGCTTGAACCCAGGACCTTGAGATCACACCCTGAGCCCAAGGCAGCCACTTAAGTGACTGAGCCATCCGGGCACCAGTCACAGAAGCTTAATGAAGTGTTTCAAGAAGGTGAATGTGACTAATTGTGTTATGTTGCTGGTGTATTGAGCTAGGTGAGGACTGAGAATTGACTGTAGGATTTGGCAAGTTGAAAGTCATTGGTTCCTTGGTAAGAGCCTTTTTGGTGGGGTGGAGCATTTAAGAGACAATGGAATGGACGGAAATCCAGACACTAGTATAGATGACTCTTGAGAATGGAGCAGTTAGCCAAGAGTATTTTTTTAAGTTGGAAGACATTGCAGTGTGTGTATATACTGATGATGGGACTTTGGGACTTTTCTGGGAGACCGGTAGAGAGGTGATGCAGGAGAATGGTGAAAAATGCCCCTGAGTATGGAATCTAGCGCACATATGGAGGGGCTGGATTTTGGAGCACAGTTAGCACACAGGGATATATATATGTGTGTATATGTGTACCTATTCTGATACCTATTTCGATATTGATATCAATGTATATATATATTTCTCAGGCTCCTTAGTAACATGGGCCAGTTCCCAATTCCTTATTGTGAGAGATATATACTATAATATATATATGAATCTATATATTATATATCATTATCTATATTATATACATATATACACACACAAACACATACATGTAATCTGCCATTGGCAAACTGGAGACAGGAGAGCTGAGGGCATAGTTCCAGTCCAGCTCTGAAGCCTGACAACCAGGAGAGCTAATGTTATATGTTTATTCCATGTCTGAGTCTGAAGACAGGAGAAGACTAATGACAGATTGAATACAGTCAAGCAGAGAGAGGGAATTTTTTCTTCCTCAGCCGTTTTGTTCTATTTAGGCCTTCAACAGGTTGGACGAGGCTCACCTACATCCGGAAGAGCAATCTCCTGTACTCAAATCTACTAATTTAAATGCTCATCTTATTGAGAAACACCCTGACAGACATGCCCAGAATAATGTTTAATTAAAACCCTGGGCACAGATTGGCACAATAAAATTAACTGTCAAGGTAGTGTATATGGGCATAGATAAAATTATGTGAATAAACTACAGGGTAGGGACTTATGGAAGCAAGGTGGTCAGCTGAGAGTGAGTACGGGGGAGAAGGTTGATAGGTTTAAATAAAGAGGAAGACATATGAAGGGGAGGATAGTAAATAGGTAAGTGAAAAGCTGTACAATTGCTAGGAAGATGGAGGATCCACTTCAAGTGGGTAGTCATAAATTTAAGGTGAGACCGGGCAACATGGTTGTGTTTTTCATTTGCTGCATTCATTTAGCTGCAGCAGTACAGGCACAGAGTAGGCAGATCATTTTTTAAATTTAGGCAGGGTTAGAGTTTTGACAGGAGAGAAAAAGCCAGAGATGGGCAGTGAAGGTAGGGGAGTATGAAAGGAAGTGGTTGGTGCACTTTGATGGCTCAGTTGGTTAAGCGTCTGCCTTTGGCTCAGGTCATGACCCTGGAGTCCTGGGATCAAGCCCCTCTCACCCCTTCCACCCTGCCAGGCTCCCTTGCTCAGTAGGGAGCCTGCTTTTCTTCTCCCTCTGCTTGCACACTCTCTCTGTCAAATAAATAAATAAAAAAAAAGAAAGTAGTTATAATTTTGCAATTTAAATTGGTCAAGGAGTAAGTAAGGACTACTTGGTGGTGAGGAGAGTGAAAATGTAGTAGGACTATTGGATTATAGGTCTTAGTTGGGTCAAAGGATTGTTTGAATTGAGTTTCTAGAGGGAACGAACCTGAAAAATAGGAGATACTGATTGGAGAATCAGATGCTTGCAATTGAGATTATGGAAGGATTCAGTCATTGGTAGTGACATGACATCCCCATGTGAACAAATGACTGAAGCAGGGTGTAGGCAAGATAATTAGCTTGTCAGAAAACTGAGAGACACTATCTTTGGAAATTTTGCACAAAGGTTGTAAGCCTTTGGACAAGTAGAAGGGGAAAAAAAGTAGGATATAGATAAAAATGGTCATTATACTGATGCTGATGGTGTTGATAATGGTCCATTAACATGCAGCTCAGATATCACCAACTTGATTTATATCCAATACTGAAAAGTTAGATAATGAGTTACATATGGTTATGTTGTAACTCATAGTCAACCCATAAGCCCTTCTGGACTTCTGTTCCTTGACCCAAGTGTTCTTATTACAGTGACAGGTGACATATGGCATCTTTTCTTAGTTGTCAGTTTGAAATCTTTCACCAAAGGCTTATTATAGTGCAGCTTCTGTAGAAAATTTTCTTTGCTTTCTGTGTAGTCTTTGGCTTGTCTTTTCTCTCGGGGTTGTGAATAATTTATTGGTGAGAAGGCAGGCAGAGAAGTAGGAGTATTCCGTGACTTAGTAATTTCATATCTAGGAATCTATTCTAAAGAAATAATAATATGAATTCCTAAAAATAGAGTATTCATTGACCATTATTTGTGATAAAATGTATAAGCAACCTGTCATCAATAGGGAATAGTTAGATAAATTATGGTAGATAAAGAAAATGGAATTCTACATAGTCTTTAAAAAATCAGTTCAAGAAGTAGTTTTAGGTATTACTTATTCCATCCTGTCAACACGAATGTTTTGATTACAACTGTTGAGAAACCCAAGTCAAACTGGCTTTAGTGAAAAAAGTTTAGTTTTTTAGCCTATTTAATTGATATACCATGAGATATAGTGGCCTGCAAGCAAGTTCAGTCAGGGCCCTATGCTTGACCCTCTCTGCCATGAAGAGGCATGAAAGTACTTTACCTTCAGGGTGATTTCTTGTAGAGTTTTAAGATGGCCATGTGCATCCACCATGGTAATATATTTCTTCCTTCATATCTAGCTGCAGCAAAAGCATTCCCTCCCCTCCCATACTGCAGGAAGAGAATCCTGAGGTCCACTTTGGATCTAATAGTTATGGACAAGGGATAGAGGCCAAAGAACTGAGACCTAGGTTATAGTTTCTGCCCCTGAGTCAGTTGTGTGGCAGATGGAATGGGATTTCCTCACTGACCTTAAAACAGTTGGGTTTTATTCTTGGTACTGGTGATGAGGTCATTCCCATCGAAAAAGCTTTGCTGTTATACTTTGGAGGGTGGTGGGGAGGGCTAAATGGATTTTTTACCTTCTTTCCTAGTATGAAGGTAATCAGCCTATTTTTGCTCCTCTCATTCTTGATTTTACTAAAACAATGAGAATTTGTTTATCCTCAGGATCCCAAATTGGAAAAATAAAATCACAGTTGATTTCATTATTTACAGAGGCTCTTTTACTCTCAGATTGCCAGAGGTAGACTGGAGGGAGGGAGGAAGAGAGGGAGTCAGGAAAGGAGTGAGGGAAGGAAGGAAGGGTGGGAGAGAGAGAGATATGCTTGTTGAGAAACAAACTATAGAATGTTAACTCTCCTTCACATACCTGATTTCAATTCCATTCTTTTCCCTGTAAGGGGGCCCTATTAACTGATATGTATCCTCCTCGATTGTTCTTTGCATTTATATATACACAAAATTTCATTTTGTATTTTAAAATTTAAAAGGTAACTACTATTGACACTTAGTTTTTCCTATTTCACTTAGCACAAGTTATAGAACTTGTCATCTGAATACATGTAGTTCTATTTTATTTTCTTACTAACTGCTTATTATGCCATTATGGTTATGTCATTGTTTATTTAACTGTTAATTCACCCTACTAATTGCTTCTAGTATTTTTGCTCTTACAGGTAGATAAAATGAACATCCTTTGCATGCATCTTGGTGCATGTGTGCATGTATTTCCATAGGATAGATACCATTGCTGACTTGAAGGATATGCAGTTTAAAATGTTGATAACTTCCATGAAATGTCTTTGAAAATAGTAAGCCCATTTTCTCTTCTCTTGCAAATATATTATATATGATTAATTTTTAAAATTTTTTGCTGATAATGGTATATCAGAATTATAGACAGTTTTGTTGGCCTTATTATTGAATACTTTGTTCTTTCTAAAAGATGAGACATGAAAAAAAAAGATGAGACATGCCTTTTTTATCATATGTCACATTTCTGTATTTACATGGATCTGTTTCTGGACATGACATATTTCATTCCATTGATTTATATCTCTTTGTATACCAATTCCATGCACTTTTAATTACCGTTCTTTTATACCATTTCATATTTAGAGTGAGCTTCCCCTTATTGGTCGTATTTTTCAAAAAAAATTTACTACTTTTGGGATCCCTGGGTGGCGCAGCGGTTTGGCGCCTGCCTTTGGCCCGGGGTGCGATCCTGGAGGCCTGGGATCGAATCCCACGTCGGGCTCCCGGTGCATGGAGCCTGCTTCTCCCTCTGCCTGTGTCTCTGCCTGTCTCTCTCTGTGTAACTATCATGAATAAATAAATAAAATCTTTTAAAAAAAAATTTACTACTTTTGAGCATTTTCTCTTCCTAGAGAACTCCAATATAAACTTGTATGATTTGATGAAAATCCTGCTGACATTTTTTCTTGGTATTGCTTCTTGGGTGTATTGATGTAATTAATATAATTTTGAGACTAACCATCCAGGTACTCAGTGTGTTGTATCTAGCCTTTTTTGGACATCTTAGTAAACTTTTCTAGTTGTCTTTAAAATGGGTCTCATATATTTTATGTTAAGTTTTTTTCCTGGTAGGTTGTCATTTTTGCTGTTACTGAGTTCAGGTATAAATTATATTTTCTAGTTGGTTCTTGCTTGTATATAAAAAAGTACTTAATTTGGGTATGCTTATTGGTCTTAATACTTATCTGGTCATTCAGAGTATTTATCCCTTTTATTTATATTTATTTATTTATTTATTTTTAAAGATTTTATTTATTTACTAGTGAGAGGCACAGAGAGAGAGAGAGAGAGCACGCGTGTGCGCGCAGCAGAGACACAGGCAGAGGGAGAGGCAGGCCCCACGCAGGGAGCGATCCCAGGTCTCCAGGGATCTCCAGCCCATGCCTTGGGCTGAAGGCGGTGCTAAATCGCTGAGCCACCCGGGCTGCCCTATTTATTCCTTTTAATCAAATAGGTAAATTACCTGCCCCCAAATACTGGGGAAAAATTATTTATTTTAGGAGACTTTCGTTGCTTTTTTTTTTTTTTTTGAGTAGGCTCCATGTCTAACATGGGGCTCAAACTCACAACCCCGCGATCAAGAGTTGTATACTCTATTGACTGAGCCAGCCACATGTCCAGAGACTTTAGCTTTTTGGTAAAAGTTAACCTTATCTCTTGTAAAAGCTGGTTAGTAATAGTAGTCTGCCTCTTTTAAAGGTGATTTTCTTTCTTTTTTTGATAAAATGCTTAATATTATGAGAGAGTTAAGAAAGAGGATGGTTTTTGAATGATTTCTTCATGGGAAAATAAGTAATTAGAGTAATTTCACATTCTCCCAAAAATAAGTGAAACCAGTGACCTTCTCTCCTGAGCCTATTTCAAACTTTTGTTTCTTTCTGACTTTCATGTTCTTATCTTTGTATTTTATGATCTCTTCCATCTTTAGTCTAATAGGCTAGTTTTTCAGAGAAGGGCAGAGAGCTACCATCTCTTCAGGCTCTTTGAAGCCGAGAAGATAGTGGGATGGGATCTTCCTAATCTGTAGTAGCAATAATAGAAGCCATTGGAAAAAAATACCAAAGCTTTGTTGCTTCTCCTAGAAATTTTGACATACAGCATGAGACATGACCTGCTGGTACCTGATATACTTTTGCTCTTCATGGGTGGCTCAGTCAGTTAAGCATCCAGCTCTTGGTTTTGGCTCAGGTCATAATCTCATGGGTAGTAAGATTAAGCCCCAGGTTGGGTTCTGTGCTCAGCAGGGAGTCACCTTGAAGATTCTCTCCCTCTGCCCTTCCCCCATCTCTCATAAATAAATAAATAAATAAATAAATAAATAAATAAATAAATAAATATTTTTAAAAATGAAGGCACTGAAGTACTGTACTGTAGAAAGACAATTCGACTGGAAGATAACTTTTGCCTTCTAGGAGTTGTATAATCACAAAGTTGCTGATTTTTCCTTTTATTCATTTTGTGTAAACTCACCCTGTCTTAAGAGGTAAAGTTTTAATGAAAGATTTGCAATGGGTAAACTTAGGTTGCTTTCAGAATTGTATATTAATTTCCCAATTCCTTTGTTACCCAGACTCCATTTTTTTTCTCATTCTTCCTCCCACACTTACTGGTCTTGTAAAATTTATGCATTCAGAATTGTATATTAATTTCCCAATTCCTTTGTTACCCAGACTCCATTTTTTTTCTCATTCTTCCTCCCACACTTACTGGTCTTGTAAAATTTATGCATTTTGACAGGCCCTGGGTGACTCAGGTAAGCATCTGACTTGATTTTGGCTCAGGTCATGATCTCGGGGTTGTGGGGTCCAGCCCCATATTGGGCTCTACCTTGGGTTTGGAGCCTACTTGGGATTCTCTCTCTCTCTCTTTCTCCCCTTCTCCCCTTTCTTTCTTCCTTTCTCCCTCTCCAAAAAAAAAAAAAAAAAAGAAAAGAAAAAAAATAAAATAAAATTTATGCATTTTTCCTTCCGTGAGGCAGTGCTACATTTCAACCCAGTGCAGAGCTTTGTGTCCTAAAGTTAAATATTACTCTCATTTAGTTGTTACAAGTGTCTGTCAAATTGCTGTTTGTTGGTAATTTTGATTCTTACTCTTGATTTTAAAAGGTTTTGAAACCCTATATATGAAGTTATGAAACTTTTGTTATTGTATACTTTGTGTGGCGATTTTATCTTTATAGTTTATTTTTATTTAAGATAAGGGATTAAATAAAAGGATTAATGACATAAATTTATTTTCAGTTATATTTGTGTATTATAACTCAGGCACAGAAAACTTCTTTCAAACAGGCTTAAAAAATAAGGAAATTTATTAGTAAATTGTAACTTGAAGACTGAGCAGGGCTGACTAATAGACTGGTTTTGTCCATTGACTATGGCTCCATTCCCATCTTTGCCTTCTGTGTATTGGCTTTGTTTTTAAGTTGGCTTTCTCTGACTTCCATTATAGTGGCAAAATGGGTGTAGAAGGCCCAGGCTTCTCAAATAGAGGGCATCTCTTCAGGTTGCTTTCTTACCAGTGCAAGACAGTATTATTTTCAGGAACCCTCCTTTTGTGTCTCATGGGACAAATTAAGTTGTGTATTTTAGGGGCAATTGGCTGGCTGAGTCAGAAGAGTGTGCAACTCTTGTTCTTAGGGTTGCGAGTTTAGGTCCCACATTGGGTGTGTAGATAACTTAAAAAAGTTGTATATTGGGCAGCCCGAGTGTCTCAGTGGTTTAGTGCCGCCTTCAGCCCAGGGCGTGATCCTGGAGTCCCAGGATCGAGTCCCACGTCTGGCTCCCTGCATAGAGCCTGCTTCTCCCTCTGCCTGTGTCTCTGCCTCTCTCCGCCTCCCCCCCCCCCCCGCCCCGTGTCTCTCATGAATAAATAAATAAAATCTTAAAAAGTTGTGTATTTTATTCTTAAACCAAATTTCGGGGAATGCCTTGAGATTAACCTGAGTTTCTGAATCATCACTGTGGCAAAAGGAATGGGATTACTTTTAGATCACTTAGGTTTACTGTGGGAGCTGGGAGTGAGGGCTGCTTTCCTGAAGAATGCTGCCTTTGTGGGTAAATAACTGGTCTGTTCTAAATTAAATTTATGGTACCATAAAAAAAGGGTGTAGGGTGAAATAGATGGTGGGTAGGCAACCATCAATGTATACTTGATAATGAGTTCTGTAAAATTTCATCTCAGACCATGTGAAGTAACAGTAATAAATATAAAAGGAAAAAATAGGCAGCCTAAGCAAGTTTTAAATTGACTTACTTGAAAACTTTCTCTGCAGTTTCCTAGTTTATAATGGTTGATTTCAGCTGACTGGCTGTAGCTGCTTACGGAACAGTGGGAATTCATTAAAAATAATGAATTATTCAGTTTGATAGTGAAATTCAGTTATAAAGGACTTCACTGAGCTGTGGATTCAGTTCAGGTCAAGTTGTGTTCCTGGTTTATGGGCAGTGCGGCTTCTCACAATGACACAGCATACAGAGAAGCTTTTATCTTTTTCCCCTGTTGCTAGCATTTTAATGGCATTTTATTATATTTATTTGGTTTCATTTATACTTTATTTCAATTGACTGTATTAACACAAATTTTTATTTATACTTTATTATCAATCATATGTAATATTTGACAATTATGAAAATTTGGTAGATATCTATAACAAAGGAATAAGCCTCTAAAAAAAATCATCCTATTACTTTAAAAAGTTGAAGTGATTTACTATAGCCAAACCAAATAGATGGCTTTATTTAGTTTTTCTAGTTTGCTTACCTGTGTTATTTGGGAGGAAATTAAGATTACCAGAAACCTAGCAATAGATTAATGAAAGTCTTGACAGCCTCTTTAATTAGGGATTTAATGAGGGCTTTGTCATGGATTCTTTGATTTTTCTTTTTCTCTATCCTCCTATTCCTATTAGTACATTGAAAAGTACAAAGAAAAAAAAAAAGAAAAGTAGAAAGAATTCTCAAAAACAATATAGAAGAATACCTTATAAATTATATCTTCTACAATAAATTAATGATTGGGTATATTTGTAGATGTGTGTGTGTATAAACCAGTTGCTAGTAAAAAAATGAAGTGGTTGCTAGTATATTGGTAAGTATAGATAAACTCAAAAAGTGAGATTACATTTTCAGAAAATATGTAGTATAATAAATTAAAAGAAATCAAGCCCAGAATTTAAAAAATTACAGTTGGTATACTGTAAATGTATTTTCTTTTTTAAAATAATTTTCGTAATAAGAGTTTGTTTTTCCTAGCTTACTTCATACATATAACATAGAAAATACTTTGTAATTGTTTATAAAATCAGTAAGACTTCCCATCAGCAGTCGGCTATTAGTTAAATTTCAGAGGAGTCAAAAATTATATGTGGATTTTTGACTCTGTGGTGGGTTGGTGCTCATAACCCCCATTTTGTTCCAGAGTCAACTGTATATATGTTTGAAATATTCACCATGATAAATTAGGTACCATCTGTTGCCATACAAAGTTGTTGTAATTAACTATATTCCCTGTGCTGTACTTTTCATCCTTATCACTTATTTTATAACTGAAGTTTGTACCTCTTAATCCCCATTATCTGTTTCAGCTGATCCTGAACCCCCCTCCATTCTGGCAACCACCATTTTGTTTTTTGTATTTATGAGTCTTGCTTCAGTTTTGTTTGTTCATTTGTTTCTCAGATTCCACATATAAATCAAATCATATGGGATTTGTCTTTTTCTGGCTTATTTCACTTAGCAAAATATCTTCCACAGCTATCCATATTGTTGCAAATGGCAAGATTTCATTCTCTTTCTTTATGGCTGGTAGTATTCTATTGTATATTATATCTTCTTTATCTGCTCACCCATAGGTGGACGTTTATTTTTATTTTTATTTTTATTTTTATTTTTAGGTGGACGTTTCGATTGCTTCCCTATTTTGTCTGTTGTATATAACGCTGCAATAAGAATAGGGGTACATCCTTTTTAATTAGTGTTTTCATTTCTTTGGGTAAGTACCCAGCAGTGAAATTAATGGATTGTTTGGTATTCCTATTTTTAATTTTTTGAGGAACTCTGTACTGTTTTCCATAGTGGCTATACCAGTTTACATTCCCACCAACCATGCACAAGGGTTCTGTTTTCTCCATATCCTCACTAGCATTTGTTTTTCCTTGTCTTTTTGATAATAGCCATTCTGACATATGTAAGGTGATATTTCATTGTGGTTTTGATTTGCATTTCCCAGATGATTAGTGATGTTGAGCATCTTTTCATGTGTCTATTGGTCATTTGTATGTCTTCTTTGGAAAATTGTCAGTTGAGATCCTCTGCCCATTTTTTAATCAGATTGTTTTTTTTGATGTTGAATCATATGATTTCTTTATATGTTTTGAATATTAACCTTTTATTGGATATATTATTTGCAAATATCTTGTTCTGTTCAGTAGGTTGCCTTTTTGTTTTATTGGTGGTTTCCTCTACTGTGCAAAAGCTTTTTAGTTTGATGCAATCCTGTTTGTTTTTTGTTTTGATTTTGCTTTTGTTGCCCTTGCCTGATAAGTCAGATCCCAAAAATATTGCTAAGACTGATGTCCAAGAGTTAACTGTTTTCTTTTAGAAGCTTCGTGCAAATCCAGAATTTTTAAAGTTCATTGCATTGTTGATTAAATTTGAAAGATTTTTTGACTGGAAGCTGCCTCTCAATAAAAAGAACTTAACTATGTAGGTGAAACCCACAGAGTCTAACCAAAATTAGGGCATTGATAACCAAACTGAATTGCTGAAGCATTTAAGCTGCTTTGGTTTTATAAGCTGTATTAGGTTATTTGAAAACACTTATTAATTCCATCTTATAAGTCATCGACACTTTCTTTTTTAATTCATTCTTCTTATTTTCTACATACACAGAAAATTAGATGAGTATATATCTATTACTGTTGTAATTTAGATTGTATTTGGAAACCTCCTAAATATAGTTTGTACAGTATAGTTACAGAGAAAAAAAATGAATTCATGTTGAAATTCAGTACTCCTTGGGTCAGGTCTGATAGGTAAGAATGAAGTCTTGATTAAATGAATTTCTATTTGAATTTATCATTTAAAAGAATATTTTACTGATGAAGCACTTCTGTGCTTAATTGATTTTTGATAAATGTATATACTTGTCTAAATAGTATGTGGTATCTCTTCTTGATTCCTCTCATCACACTAAAGGGAATGAGGTATAATGGCAGTAAAAGACCTATTATAATTTCTATTGTAACTAAGCTCAGAGGGTTCACCACTTGGATGCATTGATTTGAACACAACCCAGGGGCTCCTGGGTAGCTCAGTTGGTTAAGGGTCCGACTCTTCTTCTTCTTCTTTTTTTCTTTTTTTTTTTTTAAAGATTTTATTTATTGATTCATGAGACAGAGAGAGGCAGAGACACAGGCAGAGGGAGAAGCTCCCCTGTAGGGAGCCTGATGTGGGACTCCATTCAAGTACCCCAAGATCATGACCTGAGCCAAAGGCAGATGCTCAACCACTGAGCCACCCAGGTGTCCTCTGACTTTTGATTTTGGCTCAGGTCATGATCTCAGAGTTCCGGGATTGAACCCCGAGTTGGGCTCCATGCTCAGAAGGGAGTCTGCTGGAGGATTCTCTCTCTCCCTCTGTTCCTTCCCCTCCCCCTGCTCATGCTCTCTCTCTCAAATAATTACATACATCTTAAAAAGAAAAAACTTGAACATAACACAAGGAAGTATTGAAAGAGCTTTTTATTACCTCTTACAAGTAAGGAGACAGGGAGATAGCTCTCAAAGCACTGTCTCCCTATGGGATTGGTTCAGAAAGCTTTTGTTCAGTGTGTTAGGGGTGGAGGCAGGCAGCTTGTGTATACATTAAGGAACTTAAACATATTCTGTTACCTTGGCACTTCAGTTCATTTGTGTCAGCATGCTAGTGCATACATTGTATGTTCAAAAAATGGCAGAAAACTGGCTCACATAAGAAGCTCTTAGGTGAAACACCTAGCAAGGGGCTATCAGGTGAAATAGTCTAGTGAGGTATCTCCTTGGTCAAACTGCTGGTTCTGTAAAACAAAACATTCCTTCTCTGCTTTTGTCCTTTCCCCTTCTCCCTTCTGCTGATAGCATTCAGACCTCTGATTTGAGTAACTTTCTGTTGCATCGTAGTTAACACGGTCAGTATACCCAACTTATGTATAACTGTAGATTGAAAGATGTGACATCCTGTTTATCACTGTTTATATTAAGACCGTGGTCAGTAAGGCAAGTAATATATATAATAATAATGTAATATAATAAGGCAAGTAATATAATAGGAATTTAATCTCATTTTACAAATGAGAAAATAAAAGTGACTTGTCCAAGGTCACATGGATATTACATAGCAAAGTGTCCTAGTGTAAGTTTCCAAACTATTAAAGACTGATTCTTATACAAATACAGAATGAACATATGTGACATTATTCAGTTTATTAATGAGGGAACCAGCAGGAGATAAAATTGATTCAAAGAGGAACAAAGATTATAGAATGCATTAGGGTTCTCCAGGAAACCATAACCAGTAGAATATATAGAGAAATATAGAGAGAGATTTAGTATGAGGGATTGGCTCATGCAATTATGGAGGCCGAGTAGTTCCACAGTTTGCTGTTCCAAGCTGGAGGTCCAGGAAAACCAGTGGTGTAATTCCAGTCCAAACCTGAAAGCCTAAGAACCAGAGGAGTCAGTGGTCTAATTTCCCCTCATAGTCTGAAGGTCGGAGAACTGAGGAGTGCTGATGTGGGAGGTCAAGGGAAGATGGATGTCTCAGCTCAAATGGAGAGCCAGCTAGCCCTCCCTCTGCCTTTTTGTTTTTGAGACTCAACAGATTGAATGATGCCCATCCTTACTGGTGAGGGCAGTCTTCTTTACAAAGTCTGCCTATTCAAATGCTAATTTCCTCTGGAAACACCCTCCCAGACACACCTAGAAATTATGTTTAACCAGCTCTGGGCAGGTAACCCCTTACCTGAGTTAAGTGGACACATAAAATTGACCATTACATATACACATTGGAAAAGAATTTTGGAATAAAATTGCTGGGTTAGATACAATGTTGTCCCTACAGAGTAATAAAAACCATAGCCTTTGAGATTATTCTTATTACTGGACAGAATTCAGTTGCATCTTTACTAGACAAAAATTTACAAGTTAACAAATAACTTCACAGAGTCTCAGTTTTTTTGCCTTTTTTTTTTTTTAAGATTCATCTACTTATGATAGACATAGACATAGAGAGAGAGAGAGAGAGAGGCAGAGACACAGGAGGAGGGAGAAGCAGGCTCCATGCAGGACTCCAGGATCGCGCCCTGGGCCAAAGGTAGGCGCTAAATCGCTGAGCATCCAGGGATCCCCGAGTCTCAGTTTTTATTAGTAGTAAATATCAAGTCATACAAAGGTATAAAGGGATTGTGCTCCTATATGCCATAGAAAGGATATACTGCCTTCCCTTTGTCTTTTAACTTTTGGATAATTTTTATTGACACAAAGCAACATGGGAGCCTAAATCCAGATTTCTTTCCATTCTACTTCCCTGCCTCTTCGTAGTATAATTTTTAATACTAGAGTAGTCTCCTAACTTTGGCAAAATTAGCTAGTCTTGTTATTAGTTTTCCTTTTTGATACACTTTTGTTATATAGTGATGGTGATGGAATTTTCTTCCTCAGAGAAATATTGTGAAACTCAATGGATATTTGTAAAATTTGCGTAAATGCCCAAAGTGAGAAATTGAAATTATAGCTAATGTAGTATGACAACTTGTTTATGACCTTTTTTTTTTTTAAGATTTATTTATTTATTTATTCATGATAGACACAGAGGGAGAGACGCAGAGACACAGGCAGAGGGAGAAGCAGGCTCCATGCCGGGAGCCTGATGCGGGACTCGATCCCGGGACTCCAGGACCGCACCCTGGGCTAAAGGCAGGCGCCCAAACTGCTGAGCCACCCAGGGATCCCGTTTATGACCTTTTTTAAGCAAATTTCAGAGTCATTGTAAACATTCTTGATTTTTGATTAAATAATTACAGTTTATAAAACTGTATTTTATCTGATTAGCCTTTATATATTTTGAACAAAATAGAAATGAACCATTTTAGGTAGTAGGTAATAATTAGTTCACATTAAACAAGAAAATTGCTTAACAGTTAAACATTGAACTATTTACTAATTTTTTGCTGGACTTGAAATGGTTATCTGTGGTGTCATTTAACTTAATAATGTTGTTTGTTTGTTTTTTTAAATGCTTTTAAAGAAGGTTGGGATACTTTATTCAGTTTAGCCCTTTTAGCAATTAGGCAAGTCTGTTACCATGGTAACAGTAGGTATTAATTTTCTTACCTTAAAGATTTTTTTTTTTTAAGATCTATTTATTTTAGAGAGGACTCATATAAGGAAAGGGGTAGAAGGCAGAGGGAGAGAATCTCAAGTGGACTCTTTGGGTGGGGAGCCTAATGTAGGATCCTAGGAACCATGAGATCCTTACCCGAGTGGAAACCAACAGTTGGAGGCTTAGCCTATTGAGCCACCCAGGCATTCCAGCATTAGTTAAAGGTTTTAGGAACAAATACCTCTCTGAGCTTCTCCACTGATATCCAACTTCCTATGAAACAGGAGTTAGTTTGTCCATTCTCCAGAAGATAGTTCCATTCCAAGTGGAAAAATGTCCTTTGAGGTGAATTTCTACTCTGACAGAATGAAGTAGAGTATGATTTAAAAGCTAGGTGATTAAAAAGCTCTCCCTTCTCTGTTTTTTTTTTTTTTTAAAGGTTTTATTTATTTATTCATGAGAGACACACAGAGAGAGGCAGAGACATAGGCAGAGGGAGAAGCAGGCTCCACACAGGGAGCCCGATGTGGGACTTGATCCCAGGACCCTGGGATCATGCCCAGAGCCAAAGGCAGATGCTCAACCGCTGAGCCACCCAGGCATCCCTCCCTTCTCTGTTAATATGGGATACAATTGGTCTTAATTTTCCTATATTTGGTCTAACTTAAATCTTGAATCTTACTGGTCTACTTCTATTGCCATGAACTAAAAGGCACTAAAAGTGCCCTCAGTACCTCAGTACCTCAGTAGAAAGCTCTTCTGCTATTTAATTGATGTCAAATACAATAATTTAAGATAAATTTTTTTCAAAACATAATTCCTAACTTTAGGAGATAATCTCTTAACATTTAATTGGCTAATATTACTAACCCTGTGTAGTAAGCCTACTCATTCAAGTATCATAAAGTCCATTTTGCAAGTAATATATCAGAAGGGTTTTACTAAGAAGTTGTATTCTTATTAGATATTTTATCAATGTATTATGGTGATTAAAAAATAGCAATAGTTATTAATACAAGTAGGATTGGACATTTCCAAGTCTTAGACCATGTATGTCCTGTAGCAGGATTTGACAAACCTGGGGTGGGTCACATTTGACTTGTATTTGACTATGAGCTTAAATGGTTTTTACATTTTTAAGAGGCTGAGAAAAAAATCAAAAGAATAATATTTTATGGAATTTGTATAAATCTAGATTTCATTGTCTATAAAGTCTTATTGGAACATAAACATCCTTATTTGTTATTTTGTGGCATTTGTACCACAGTGTCTGACTTAGTTGCAACAGAGACAATCAGCCATGAAGCCTAGAATATTTTCTGTCTGACACTTTAGAGAAAAAGTTTGCTAACTTTTGTTCTAAAGTAAAAAAAAAAAGTAGCCTGGGTCATTCATTAAAAAAAAACTCAAAATAACCTTTACCTCTTTTTTTGGCATATTTCCCACCTTTCCCCAATTGCTAAAAGTAACACATGTTCTTTTTTTTAAAAAATATTTTTTTTATTTATTCATGAGAGACAGAGGGAGAGAGGCAGAGACACAGGCAGAAGTTGAAGCAGGCTCCATGTAGGGAGCCCGACGTGGGACTCAGTCCCAGGTCTCCAGGATCAGGCCCTGGGCCAAAGGCGGCACTAAACCGCTGAGCCACCAGGGCTGCCCAGTAACACATGTTCTTATGGAAAATTTGGAACAGACAGAAAGTATAAAGAAGAAAGTTAAAAACCATTTGCAGTTGTGGGATAACCACTAATATTTTGGTATATATTTTTCTAGACCTTTAAAAATATAGAATATATGTACATGTGTCTATGTATATATGTGTATATATGTATCTACATGTGTACATATGCCTACTTAGGATATGTGTGTATATATATATACACATAAATATATACATATTTACTGTGTAAAATTAGAGTCTAACTTGCTTTTTCACTTGATGAAGTAGAAGAACATATATATATATATATTTTAAGATTTTATTTATTTATTCACAAGAGACACAGAGAGAGAGGCAGAGACATAGGCAGAGGGAGAAGCAGACTCCATGTAGGAAGCCTGATGCGGGACTTGATCCCGGATTCCGGGATCAGGATCCGAGTCGAATGTAGACGCTCAACCGCTAAGCGATCCAGGCGTCCCAGAAGAATATATTTTTAATGGCTACATAGTGCTCTGTTTTATGGATGTACCATAATTTAACTATTTTACCATTGTTAGACATGTAGTCTGTTTTCAACTCTATCATTATAAATATTGTATATTACATTACATGTCTTAAATACTATTATATATAACAAGAATGACTATCCTTGTATTTAAATCTTTTTGAGAAATGCTGGCTTTTTAGCTAAGATTCTTATAAGCAAACTATGTGTAAAGTGGTATGAAAACTAGAGAATTAAAAAAAATAGTTTTATTTATTTGAGAGAGAAACAGAGCATAGCCGTGGGAAGGGGCAGAGTGAGAGGGAGAAGCAGACTCCCCGCTGAGCAAGAAGCCTGATGGGGAACTTGACTCCAGGACCCTCAGACCATGACCTGAACTGAAGGCAGACAGTTAACTGAGCTACCCAGACACCCCTAGAGAATTATTTTGAGGGAAATGTTAGTAATGCATGAAAATACTTCCTTGACCTGCCTTGTGAAAAAGATTGCTTATCTTCCACTAGCTTTAACTCTGGTTAAACATAATAATTTTCACACTAGAGCATCAAACCAGTCCTTTTAATAATTTGACTGATAATACATATGGTTGATACTGACAGTAGATGGACTGGAAGAACTGGGTCAGACCCTACTCTGGCTTCATAGTTTATACTCATAATTCACAATTTGGGAAATAAGTTTCTTGTGTGCATGCTCCTAGCATTATTATTGAAGCCGTCGAGAAGAGTGGAGTCATGCTCCAGTCCAGTGTGAGTTGACACAGAAGATTTAGAAATGGGGGTAAAAAGGAGATGTGCTCCATTCTTAGGGTAATTCACTTGCTGCTGCTCTAATTAACTAGGTATTCTAGCCAACCACTGTGTGTCCTGTGTATGCTTTTTTAAAGGAAATGCCATTTGTCAGCATATTCCTGGTTTTTGGCCATCACTCACTCTATAGTGTTCCTACAAAAATGAATCCAAGTATTTCACTCAAAGAATGATTTGTAAATGGATATTGATTTTAAAAGTTAGTAGAGATACCCACACCAGCTGCTAGTACTGATCTGTCTACAGCAGAAGTAAATTGAAAGGTTTACAGGCCAAATTTTGGTTTGTAGAGGGGTCTTGGATATTGCTATCAAATGGAAGATTGCTTAGTAATGTGCATTTCTTCATCTTCTTTAGAAAAATTGGAAGATTTGGTAGCACTTGATTCATATTGCCTATTGGCAAGGGTTAGCTGGAACAAAGTTAGTGGCTTCCAGTTTGTGCTGTAGCCTAGTGATATGGGTTATAGGGCAAGATTTTGATGGCTGCATATTTTTTATAGTTTTCAAACATATAAAAGCATTTTATGAAACATTCAAAGATTTATAATAGGTGAAATTATATTTGAACATTATTCTATATGCTGATCCTTTTATAAACTACTTGAGTTAAATACCTGTGTTCTAAAGAAAAGATTCATGGCAGCAATTCTCTCAGTTTGGAAGGAGAAAAACACTTTATTGATATTTTAAAGTAAAAAACCTAGTGGAAATAGAAGAAAAGGGAAATCTATGCATGAATGAGGGCAACAATAAGCAGTAAAGGAGAGTAAGAAAGAGTTACATCAAATCAGGTACTTACAACATCCAACCTCATTAACTGGGGAAGCCCGGTGGAGACAGCCAAGGTGGGGTCCTGACTGAGAGGCCTGAGCAAAGCGTCTTCCCCTCAGGTGAGACTTCCAACTGACCATCCCATAGGGAGGTATTTATACATCATTTGATGGGGTGTAAAGTTGAACCTCTGTTTGCCTATGTGCAGTTTGGAGCAAGCAGCATTTCTATGTTATATTTTTATATCTTCAAGGAGCCTGGGCCATATGTGCTTGCCTCTCCTCTCATATTCCATTCTGGGGTCCAGCCCAGACTGGAGCCAGAGGGCATGCAAGGCAAAATTTATAGCTCTTGGTGTCTAGCCCAGAAGGGCCAGTTCTGATCTGGAAGCCAGCTAATGTCAAGTAACCAGGCTCCCAAGGTCACTCATGGAGTATCACAAACGACATTCTTTAACCTGGCTGCATATGTGCAGATCAGAGTGGTCGGTTATGCAGTACATATCACAGGAATCTCCATCCACACAACACAGTAACATGTATGGCTATACATAGTAAACATGGTCTGCAGAGTTGTTCTGTCGCTGTATTATGTAGTACTTCCTCCTGACTTTCCTGTTAAATAATTTACTATCTAATTATTATTTTAATTTTGTATTTGTATGTTATTTAATAATTGGGAGAGTTATATGTATTTGTGTACATAAAATTCTTGCTCCCTCCCCCCCTCTCTTTCTCTCCCCACGTGGGCCTTGCACTTAGGACCCTGAGATCAACGCCTGAGCTGAGATCAAGAGTTGGATGCTTAAGTGATTGAGCCACTCATGCACCCCCAAATCCTTTCATTTTTGTCTTAATTTTCACAGTTATTTTCCTGCTAGCAGAAAAGAGCTTGATTGTTAGCTAATTCTTATTGTATGATATTTAGTATTTTTTAATAGAAAACAACGAATTTTGTTAATTTTCTTGTTATTTAATTTATGATTATTTATTTATTATGGCCTTTTGATGTGACAATTTGTCAAGCCCTGATTATGATAGAATTTCATAGTATGTTTGTTTTTAGAATTTAAACTAGTGCTATGTCTAAAAATAATCGGTAATTGAACATAATACAATTCCACTGATTCAATAAGGGAAATAGAGGCTTTTGTAACTTCAGAGGCTCATTTAAAAATATTTTTGAGGGCGCCTGGGTGGCTCAGTATCTGAGCATCTGCCTTCAGCTCAGGTTCTGATCCTGGGGTCCTGGGATCGAGTACCGCATTGGGTTCCCTGCGAGGAGCCTGATTCTCCTTCTGCCTATGTCTCTGCCTCTCTCTGTGTGTCTCTCATGAATAAATAAATAAAAGCTAAACAGACAAACAAACGTTTTTGATTACAAGTATATTTTGCTTACTTAAAAAATTTAAATTATTAAACTAAATGAAAATATTTCGGTACACTGTTTTTGTTTAGTCTTTTTCATTAAAAAAGTTCTTTGGGGTAAGATTTGTGGTTAAAAAAACAGAATTTAGACAGACTAAAAATTTGACAAAAACTTTTCCCAAGAAATTAAGGACTTACAGTATTTCAAGTACTTTATTATTTAAGTGTTTTATATTCAAATTTAATTTCTGCAGATACTTTCCTACTGTACTGTCTGATTTATCAATTAAAGCTGTAAAATCATCTGATTGGTGAGTTAAATGTAACAGTAAATATTTAATCAATATAGGCTTTAAAGTAAAAGAATTATCTCAGAATTATATGGCATTTCCATAATTCTTTACAGACTAAATCAAATGAAATAGAGGTATCAAACAAAATACTCTGGTATCTTTTCATAAAATAGTTATTTTACTAAAAAAAAGTTTGAACTTTTGAAATCATCTTTAAGCACAAAGTAAGAACAAAATTATTTTTTTAAAAGATTTTATGTATTAGAGAGAGAGAGAGAGGGAGAGCATGAGAGAGAGCATGAACAGGGTGGGAAGGAGCAGAGGGAGAGGGAGAAGCAAACTCCCCGTTGAGCAGAGAGCCCTAGTTTCCTGTCTTAGAGCACTTCCAGAGTATCATCCCCGGCCCCTGGGATCATGATCTGAGCCAAAGGCAGACACTTAACCAACTGAATGACCCAGGTGCCCCCAGAACAAAATTCTAAGTGATTGTGATCATCAGATTGAGCTCAAGGAGCTAGTTATAGGATTGCACATTTAATAAAGCCCAAATACATCACTAGTTTGCCAAATTTGCTCCTTTCCTGCCTATTTGGAACATTGTATTTGCGTCAGTAAAGCGAAGGAAGTGGAAAAGTTGCCATTTTCAATTATTCTGTTGGAAGATATGTTTAAAATTTGTCAAAGACATAAAAGACAGGACTAATTCAGAGGATTATTTAATGAAAAAATTGTTCATTGCAGATACGAATCCATAAATATTGGTAATGGGCCAGAGAAAGCTATATAGAATCTTTGAAGAAAAATGCTTGAAAGGACATCGTTTGCTTGGCAAAGTAGTTTCAAAACTGAAGTATTCAAAGAGAATATCTTGAAACATACAAGATATTGTGGACATAGTGGAAGTTTGGGACTGATAATAACAGGAAGGTTTAGGCTTTACATTGAGTTTCAATATAAAAAACCCCTGATATTCTAGGTAATAAATTGTGTTATTCACAGAGAAACTCCTGTATATTAAAGTTTGCCTGTAGTTTTGAGTTCCACATTAAATGAAGTCATAAAAATGGTGAACCTAATGAAGTCTAAGCTGCTATAGTACCTTCTTTTCATCTTTAGGTGAATAAATGTGGTTAGCTATTTCAGGAATGAAGTGTATTGACAGTCTAAAGGAAGATTTATAAGCTAAAAGAAAATTTCAAATTATTCCATGTGAATGGTTCTTTGCAGATTTGTTGAAGTATATTTATTGGCTTCAATAAATGGTATCCTTAACTGACATTTTGAGCACCTGAATTAACTTAGAAGTGCAATGATTATGTGGAAAATATATTAACATGTACTGACAAAGTTTATAGATTGAGTAATAATTTAGCTTTGGGAGAGTGAAATTAAAATAGTTTTAGAAATGACATTTAATTGGTATTATTTGAATTCTAAGGATGAATTAATAATACTTGTAGAGAATATTCAGTGTATGCCGATGACAGAACTTTATCACAGTTTATTGAAATACTTGATATAAAAATTCACTTGTATTCAGAACTTATTTATAATATCAGAAGGAATTAACATAGTTTTCAGTAGAAGAAAAGGAGAAGCTATTAGATTTAAAGAATTTCAGCATTCTTGAAGTACAATTTAAAGAGGTCAAATTGTTGGAATATTGGTTAACAGTGAAAAAGAACTTTTCAGCCTTTTAGAGCAAAGCCTCCTCTTGCCATTTGCTACCACTTGTGCTAATAAAGCTTCACTCTGATGGCTGCTCAGTAATTAAGAAAATATTGTTAAAAGGTTTTATTTATTTATTTATTTTTAAGATTTTATTTATTTATTCATAGAGACACAGAGAGAGAGAGAGAGAGAGAGGCAGAGACACAGGCAGAGGGAGAAGCAAGCACCATGCAGAGAGCCCAATGTGGGACTTGATCCAGGGTTTCCAGGATCACGCCCTGGGCTGCAGGCGGCGCTAAACCGCTGCGCCACTGGGGCTGCCCTGTTAAAAGGTTTTAATCAGGAGTTGTATGTAGTCCTTTTAAGCAGAAAGCCTAATATGGAAAAGTTATGTTTATCTAAATAATTTAGTTTCTTGTTCAAAAAGTTTAATTTTATAATGAAGATATAATGTAATTTTTACAAAATGTCAAATACACAATCTCAGATCACCTTCCCATATAAAAATATTTTCATTTTCTGAATGTGCCATGAAGTTGAAAATGTTATGGACTCCTGGTATAGACTTTGATTTGTAAATGAAGTGGGTATTGAGAATTAACATGTATTTGAGAAAAATCAACAGCTATCAAGCTTACTTAGCTGAATAGTTGACCCTGGGTAAAAAATAATTTCTAAACAAACAAACAAACAAACAAACAAGAACTAAAAGTCTTTATAAGTATTATCAATGGGCTCAATAGGAAATTGTGTTAAAAAAACGAACTGAAGAAGGTTGATAGAGGGAGGTGGGTGGGGGTTGGGCCAAATGGATGATGGGTTGGGTTTTTTTTTTTTCTTTTTTGGGTGATGGGAACTAAGGAAGGCACTTGTGATGTTAGCACTGGGTGTTATATGTAAGTGATGAATCACTAAATTCTACTCCTCAAACCAATATTACACTATATGTTAACTAGAATTAAAATAAAACTTTGAAAAGAATAAAAATAAAAGAATGGTTGAAAAGGAAAATTGCAGTGTAAGACAGGAATTGAAACATAATTCCTTAAAATACTCAGTGGAATTACTGTGGTAGAACAAATATGGCTCTAAACAACGTAGATATTTGTTGAGTGAACTGAACAACTGGTTCTAGGATGCCAACTTGGTCTTTCCTGTCTTAGAGCATTTCCAGAGGAGCTGTACTGCTGAATTTAGTGTGCTGATGGGCTAGGTCTTGAGATTACACTTTGGGAGCTCTGTGAATAGAGAATTGCCTCCTAATACTTCAGTGGGAGACTTACAATCTTTGTACTATTTGCAGCTTCTTGAGGGACCCTAAGAGTAGATCACTGCTGATGGCAAATAGCGTTTTACAGGCAAAGGAAAATAACAGTTCAACTAAAGAAGCCAGCCTCAGTGGAAAGACCAAAGAACACCCAGAATAAGAGAGTTTCATTGAAACAGATATTTGAACTAGATTATAACTTTTACAAAAGAAAGAAATATAATCACATTTAGGGAGACTCAAGTAGAACATAAACTTTCTGGAACTAACAATCAAGATTTAACATTATAAAAATTCAGTAGACAAACCGAAAGAGGATATCACCATTGAGAGCGAAATAAGCATCTTGGAAATCAAGTAGAAGACATATCTTAACATACAAAGAACAAAATTAAAGAGATGGCAGTCAGGAAGGAAAAATATAGAGTCTAGGAGAAGAAATCCAGGTAGGAAGAAATTCACCAGCATGTGAATAAATGCTATAGAAGGAAAAAAAGAAGAGATAGTGGCAATTAATAACTAGAAATAGGGAGTTTGCTGCAAGTGTCATAGTTAAGTGCTACAAACTCCATGATTTAACAGTAATTTATTGTCTCATGGTTTTGGAGGCCAGAAGTCCGAAATCAAGTTGTTGAAGTTGTTTCCTTCTGAGGACTGTGGGGGAAGGATCTGTTTCAGACCTTGTCTTCATGGCTTATAGATGGCTCTTTCTCCATTGTTTCTTCACATTATCTTCCCTCTATGCATGTCTGTCTCTGTGTCCATATTTGCCCTTTTTGTACAGACACCACTTAGTTTGGATTAGAGACTACTGTAATAACCTTGTTTAAATTTGATTACCTCTGTAACAACTCTTTCCAAATAAAGAGCCACATGCTGAAGCACTGGAGGTTAGGACTCTTGACACCTTTTTTTTTTTTTTTTTTTGAGGAGGCATACAATTCAACCCATAATGAGGGGAGATTTTTCTGATCTTAAGAAAAAGACTTGGAAAGGAGTCCTTTCCAAGGATTCACTGATCTCAAGGAGAATAAGTTCACTCTTAGGCTCCTTAAAATATAAAAATCTTTGAAAGTCTTTCAAGCTCCCAGGTGGGAAATAGATTACTCACAATAGAAAAAGCATCAGAGAAACAATGGGTTTCTTACTTGCAGCATCAAAAGGTAGAAGATAGTAAGAGAATATCTATAGACTACCGAGGGACTATTATGCTCAACCAACATATCATTCTATTTGAAAAAATACATTTTCACAAATGCAGGGAGTCATTTTATTACCATAATATTCTACCTGACGAAAGTAATTTCAAGAGTTCTCTACACAAACATTTGAGTCAGAACAGGATTCAAAAGGGGTAAGATGAAGGGAAGAGGGAACTATAGTAGACAATATATGCATTTACATGTTTAATTTATAAATACATTTATATTGAAATGGGTGTTGGAAATTTATAATATAAATGTTTAGAAAATAGTAAGGATTCATGAAATAGAAGAGCAATACTAAGAAAATGAACAGGCTATTACTTAAAACCTTTTCAACAAAAAACAGTAATTAGAAGGGTGGAGAAGTAAAAACAGAAGGACAGTGGAAATGTGAGGCCTTTATGGGGAAAGGATATTGTTACATTATTTTGCTGAGATAGTATGGTAATAGGATGAGAAAAAATGGATGTTTTGTCATTGATAATGGGAGAGAAGTATGAATTTAATTTCAGCCAATTAGGAAAAATGAGAAAAGAGTAAGAAAACTGGATAAAGTAAGATAAATACTAATCAAAGTAAGATTGAAGAGAAAACTCATGTTCTTATACTAACTGCAAATGAGATGAATTACCCATTTGAAAGACAGAGATGTTCAATGGGACTATTCAAAACAAAAAATAGAAAAATAAAAAAATAATAAAAATCCCAGGTGTATATTGCTTAGGGACAGCCTTTAAAAAAGTGATGAAGATTGAAAAGTAGTAGATAATGGTAGATAGATAGGCAGGATGATTGCAGGAAAGTCCAAACCAAAGCAAATCAAAGTATATTACAGATCTTCCTTGACTAAGGACTTCCCTGATAGATCCACTGGAAGTTGAAAAATATATTTCATACATCTAACCTCCCAAACATCATAGCTTAGCTTAGCCAACCAGAAACGTGCTCAGAACAGCTTACATTGGTCTACAGTTGGGCAAAATCCTCTAACAGGAAGACTATCTTATATAAAGTGTTGAATATCTCGTAATTTATTGACAAATTTACTAAAAGTGAAACCAGGACGGAAAGTTGCATGATTACAGAATGGTTGTCAGTGTATTGGTTGTTTATCTTTGTGATGGTGTGGCTGACCAGGAGCTGTGGCTCCATGCTGCTGCCCAGCTTCATCACTAGCACAAAAAAAGATACAAGTTCAAAATCTGAAGTGTGATTTCTAGTGAATGTGTATTGCTTTTGCACTGTTGTAATGTCATAAAGTCCTAAGTCAAACCATTGTTAGGTACCATCTGTATTTATTTCAAAGAGGAATTTAAGATCTTTTAATAGTACAAGATGAAGTATTATGAAATGATAAAAGACTTGAAAAAGATGTGTCAAGGTTATTTATACTCAACAACAATACAGTTAAATATCTAAATAAATTCTATTACTCAATGACTTAGATCCCTTCCGAGAATAACCTTTATCTGATAAGCAATTTAAAATCTTCATGTATCTTCAAGAATTTCCTTGTGAAATTATTCTACAACCTTAATTTTCTTTGTGCTTTTATCTGTCGTGACATCTAAGTAAATTTGACAAAGATGTTAGGTTTGTAAACAAGTTTACTTTCAAATTCTTTGCCTGGAAGCATCTAGACAGAATTTTGTGTGCAAAAGAGAGTTTTACATCTGAAAACTGGGCATTTCAAATTAAAATGATTTTAGTGTTATAGGTGGCTTCAGGGAAGAGTTACTGAAGTTTATTTCTGTTTTGGCAGCATGAATGAATTACTTACAAAATTCCAAGATTTTATAGTTGTTTTTTAGAGTTGTCTATTATTTTCAGAGACCATAATTTTCTGGCAGTTTTGCAAATTATCTACTCGGTGAATAGCAAAAACTTGTTTTCCTTAAATAATTTTTTAAGATTAAGAACAGATCGATCATATAGGGCAGCCTGGGTGGCTCAGCTGTCTAGCGCCACCTTCAGCCCAGGGCCTGATCCCTGCATGGAGCCTGCTTCTCCCTCAGAGCCCCTCTCTCTCTCTCTCTCTCTCTCTCTCTCGAATAAATAACTAAAATATTTATTTATTTATTTATTTATAAATAAAATCTTAAAAAAACCACACCATATGTAAAAGTACACTTTGTGATCAGCTTTTAACTCTCCTGTTAAGAGTTTTAAATTTGTGACACATATAAATGTATTAACTACTAACATCTGTAGAATGTTTTATAGTGACTAAAACATATATTTTAGGTGTTTTATCTTATTACATATAATATAAATGGTAACACCCAAACTTGAGTTGTCCATTCTGATTAGTGAATCATAGATCTTACCCAACACCAAACTTTGCTAATGATTCAAAGAATACGAGCAAGCACCAAGTGCAGATGGCATATTCTTTTTTTGGAGGATCCCCAGACTGTCAGACACAGATTCCAAAAATGTCCTTTTCTTTTGCAATAGGACATGTTATGGTTTTGGATTAACAGGATAGTTTTGAGCAATGTGTGCAAAAAATTGCACAAAGGAAGTTGTTTTGGTTTTGGAACTTTTTTTAATTACACAGCTTACTCGACTACTCCTCATTTTTCAACCATAAATTAATAAATCCATAATTCAAGGCTCATTTGTGATGAGCAGTCAAGATAGTTGTTGAGCTATATCTTGCAAACAGCTTTTACTAGATAGGTAGTCTTTAATATTTTTCTGCTAGTAAATACCATTGATAGGTTTACAAGGCTACCATCTGGTTTGAGATTATTAGTGTATTACTGGGATCCGTGGTTGAGGTTTTTCATTTCTCCTCCCTAGTAGGGAGAGTGAATTACTAGCCTGTTCTTAACTCTTCAGTGCATTAGAGTGGTAGAGTTGGTTCTATATAGAAAATTTTGCTAGAGCAATCTTTTAAAAATTTCCTTTATAAATTATCAGTATTCTCAGTTTTGGGGGTTTCTGCTTGAGAAAATGAGCAATTAATATGGATACTTGCTGGTACTATTTAGTTTCTTCAGGGTTATATTGCTACGTTTCAATAGGGATAACAGGCTACCCCTAAATCATAAATAGTTGCTGTGATTATTTCATATTAATATGTTTCCTCATAAGAATCTTCAGGTACATATTCAAAACTGCTGCTGGAGTTGGAAAGATTTTATTAAGAACTTCAAGCTATTTCAGTTTAGTGTGTTAAGTCACACCAGGGTATGGATCCATTTGCCATTAACAAAAAGAGTTTGTCATGGTCTCCTATTCATTGTGTTTTCTATAACCATTCCTTCCATGTGGTTTACATTGAGAAGAGCCCTCAAAGCTAGTAACAGATTTTTAAAAAATATTCTCTGTGAAGCACTTCTTAGGGAAACTTGTTCACTTACTAGGCCAAGAGCTTAATAAAAAAACCCCTTAATATAGAAAAGCTGTTCTCTGTCTAAAAATTCATTTTTCAAGTAGACTTGTGAACATGTCCAACAGTTTGCTGAGTTTACTTAGATCTTAGGACAGATGATAAGAAAATTAAAGATGTCAAAAATTTGTAAGAATTTACGCACCCAAGGATTATCATTGTAATGAGATAAAGATTATTCTTTAAAGGATCAAAGTCATAGAATAATAGGATTTTGAAACTGTTAGAGCCCTAGAACTCAATTAAATTGACTCACTTATTTTAAAAAGAAGAACTGTTACTAAATGTATAATTATTAGATCCAGCGTATTACACCTGCTTCCTTTTGGTTTGCAATTCCAGCTCTTAAAACCTATACATGGGTCAAATGCCATAACTTTAAATGTGCATGTTTGGTTCTTCAGTCATATCCACAGGCCTCTCTGAGTTTTTTTTCTAAGACTGCACTGTGTTTATTCACAGAGTAATTTTTTTTTTGATTTTGCAACTAGAGCCTATTAAAGATGAATGAAAAAAAATTGGAAAGAACTCCACAGCCGCGAAAACTTCCTGAATGGATGTCTATGCAGAATGAGACATGTACTGCAGTAGAAACAAAGGTATGTGGTTCACCAGTTATTCTTTCAGATGGGAAATGTAGTGTAAATTTGACTGTAAAATCAGCCTTCACTTGTAAACTTGAGGTCACCATGTAAGTTAGAGTTGCTATTGTGTGATTAAACCACAGTCTAGTCATTGAATAGGTAAATGAGATTAAATTTTAATGAGGTTTACAAAATGGGAATTCTTACTCTGTATTTTACCTTTTTATCTATTATATATGGTTGACGTTACTTGTTTGTTCTAATTTAGATAAGTTAGACAGTACTTACTTTGGTAAATTTTTGTGGGTAAGCAAGTGTAAGTTTTCATAGATTGAAGATCACCAGCCACTCTTCAGCATTTTAAGGCAACATTATTACATCTAGAATACTAATATAATTACAGAAAAAAATTAATAAGTGCTCTTATGAAAATAGGATTAGAAGTTTGCAAATAAGCTTTTTAGGAAAGTAATTTTATGGTGGGTGGCTTTATTTTTGATACATTGTCCTTATGACTTTATTAGCCTTTATTATCAACATTAGTTGATAAAAACTTAGAACTATAATTTGAATGTTTCACTGAACTTTATTTTCTCCATGAACCTCTCTTATTTAATGTGAATGTTATTTGTGCCTTTTTGAAATTTTATTTAATTCAAGGCATCGATTCAGAAGAGTGTTTTTGAAGACGACCTCTCTTTCTTAGAATTCACTGGATCTATTGTTTATAGTTATGAAGCTAGTGATTGTTCTTTTCTATCAGAAGATATTAGGTAAGAGATTTGAATTTCCTAGTTTCATTTGAATTTGTACCCTTAGAAGATAACTAATATGACAATATTTGTATATATACTGAATTTTACAGTTAAAGTGTGTTACATAGATAATTATTTCTGCATGTAGAATATCACTTGACAAAGTTCTAATTTTATGTTAAAAAACCTTAAAAATCACTGGATTAAATGTGTAATGTACCTATTCATTCATAAGTCTATTACTTTAGCTAATTTTTTGTTACTTTCAATATTTCAGATATATAGAACAGTAGTTCTATATATATCTAGTGTTCTATATATCTAAACACATTGTTTATTTCACCCATGAACGAATGAACACATTATTTATTTCATCAAAGTAAGACAAAAACAATGCAAGAATTATTCAACCTCCAAATGTCCCTTTATATTTCGTTAAAAATACCAACCTAGTAATATTGGATAATGGTTGTGATCAACTCTGTTGCATTTAGTTAGCAACAATTACAGCAAGTGATTTCTTTTTTTTTTTTAAAGATTTATTTATTTATTTATGAGAGAGAGAGAGAGAGAGAGAGAGAGAGGCAGAGACACAGGAGGAGGGAGAAGCAGGCTCCATGCCAGGAGCCCCATGTGGGACTTGATCCCGGAACTCCAGGATCGCGCCCTGGCAGGCACTAAACCACTGAGCCACCCCGGGATCCCCCAACAAATGATTCCTAAGAAGAACATTAGAAATGACTGTTAGTATTTTTAAAAATTGGTTTGTTAAATAAGGACTATGCAATAATGCAATCCAAGGCTTTTGAAGCATTTTACAAGGAGAAGAAGTAGGGAATTCATTCAGATCTTCTTCAAAGTTGTTATATCTGTCTCTCTTTCTCTCTTTTTTAACTGTTGTACATTGCAATGGTTAAAAGATACAGCGGTAAGTTAATCTATTTATTAATGATCTCCCGGTGGCAGGTGAATTCTAGAAATAGTATTCAGGTGTCCTCACTCCTACCACAGTTAACTGGCCACTTTTGGGTCTCTTTGTATAGAACAAAATTTGTCTCACAGAGAAGGTAAAATCTGTCATTTGTTATTATGTATTAACTCCACCATCTCACCTTTGTCAGCGCTGTATCATGTCATATCTCAAGGCAATAAACACGAGTATAGTCCCAATCAATTCTGTGTGCATTAGGATAGGCAGACAGGCTTTTTTTCTTACCTGTACTGGCCAACTAAAAGATTTTTGCTATCACAGGTTTTCAACAATTTGATTTTGGTGTGCCTTTGTGTCATGTGGTTTGTCTTCATCCTGCTTGGGCAGGATGAGCTTTTTGGACCTGTGGGTTTCTAGTCTCATCAGATCCTAAAAATTTCTCTCTCTATATATGTAAGTATGTATATATATATATGTATACACACACATATATATGCATTTTAATTAATTAATTAATTAATTTTTTCCTCATTCTGATACTCTTTTCTCCTCTGGTAGCTTCTACACACACAGGTTGGATTGCTTAATACTGTGTTATTGGTCATAGGGTTCTTGTCTCTTTCAGTCTTTTATTGTTTTTCTTTGATTTTTTTTCTCTGTGTTTTGGTTTGAATTGTTTCTTTTGCTATGTCTGCAAGTTGACTTTATGTCCTTCTGTAGTGACTGTCATTCCCATCCTGTGAATTTTAAGTTTTTTTTTTTTTTTTTAATTTTAAGTTTTATTGTATTTTTCATCTCTAGAAGTTCTTTTTGTTTCCTTTTTAAAAATACCTTCCATTTTGGCTCTCATATTCATGTTTTCTTTTAAATATTTGAACATGTTCAGCATATTTATAATGGTTGTTTTAGTTATTTTTTTCAATGAAATGATTTTCATCCTGGTTAGAGTCACATTCTTTTTTTTTTCTTTTTTTTTAAAGATTTTATTTATTTATTCAAGAGACACACACAGAGAGAGAGGCAGAGACACAGGCAGAGGGAGAAGCAGTCTCCACACAGGGAGCTAGACGCGGGACTTGATCTGGGGTCTCCAGGATCACAACCTGGACTGCAGGCGGCACTAAACCGCTGAGCCACCGGGGCTGCCCTCCCTGATTGTTCTTGATTCAGCCTCTTTCTTGTCTATCTCCCTTCTCTCCAGAAACTACCTCTAGCTGCCTCATCCTCTCTGGCTCTGAACCCTGTCTTCCTAACTCCGTGCTCTGCTTTGACTTCTCCTCCCTGCTCTGTGGTCTGGAAAGTGTTCCAAATAGAAAGCTAGGGCAACAGTAGAGTATCCCCCAAGGTTTTTTTTCCCTCAGAGAGCATAGGCCTGTACTGTGTATTGTTCAGTGTCTGAAAACTGTTACCTATTTTGTAAAACTTTCTGTTTGTTCATAGAGGAAATGTATATGTGATCACTGTTACTCACTCCATCTTGCCCAAAGCAGAAGTGGAGATTCTTTTGTGATACATGTGTTTAGTTTTTAAAAATTGTAAAATAGGCAAATATAAACAAAAACAGAAAATAATATAACAAAACCCTGGCTTTAGCAAATCTTGATATCCATTTTCTTCAAATATTTTTTTTTTTCATTTTCTTCAAATCTTTATTAAGAAATGTCACGATAGGCAGCCCCAGTGGTGCAGTGGTTTAGTGCCGCCTGCAGCCCAGGATGTGATCCTGGGGACCTAGGATCGAGTCCCACATTGGGCTTCCTGCATGGAGCCTGCTTCTCCCTCTGCCTGTGTCTCTGCCTCTCTCTCGCTCTCTCTGTATGAATAAATAAATAAATCTTAAAAAAAAAAAAAAAAGAAATGTCACGATAAAATACCGTGGAAGTTAGGTATGTCCCTTCTCATCCTCTGCTGAGATAACTTCTGTCATGAGTTTAGTGCTTAACATTCCCTCACATGTTTTCTATTTTATATATATACTTTTATATCCCCAAATATCATATGTTATTTTGCATATTTAAAAACTTTAATAAGTGCTATCAAACTATATGTGTATTCTGCCACTTGTTTTTCTCACTCAATATTTTATGTTTTTTGAAAATTTTTCTTTCTGGTATATGTAGTTTCATTTTAACTTTTATATAATATTTCATTGTTTCAATAATGCTGCAATTTTTCCATTCTTTTGTTGATGGAATTGTAGTTTATTTCTATTTTTGCCGGTAAGAACTGTATTGCAATGAACTTTTTTTTGAAGTAAATTATAATTTTTTCAAAGATTTATTTATTTACTTTAGAGAGAGAGCGAGAGTGCGTGTGTGTGAACAATGGGAAGGGCAGAGAGAGAGGGAGAGAGGGAATCCTTAAGTAGACTCCCTGCTGAGTGCAGGGCTGGATGCAGGGCCAATCGCAGGACCCTGAGATTATGACCTGAGCTGAAATTTAGAGTCAGATGCCCAACTGACTGAGCCATCCCAGTGCCCCTGCAACGAATATTCTTTTTTTTTTTTTTTAAAGATTTTATTTATTTATTTGACAGAGAGAGAGAGAGAGAGAGTGCATAAGCAGTGGAGTGACAGGCAGAGAGAGAGAGGAAGAAGCAGGCTCCCCAGTGAGCAGAGAGTCAGACACAGGGCTCAATCCCAGGACCCTGGGATCATGACCTGAATTGAAGGCAGATGCTTAACTGACTGAGCCACTCAAGCGCCCTTGAACATTCTTCAACATCTGTCTAGTTGTGCACATATGAGATTTTGATACATTTATGAGAAAAACTTGCAGGTCGTAGTGTTTATACATCTTCGGCTAAACACTGTCAAAGCCTTTTCTTTTCTTTTTTTTTTTTTTAAATTTTTTTTTATTTATTTATGATAGGCACACAGTGAGAGAGAGAGAGGCAGAGACACAGGCAGAGGGAGAAGCAGGCTCCATGCACCGGGAGCCCGATGTGGGATTCGATCCCGGGTCTCCAGGATCGTGCCCTGGGCCAAAGGCAGGCGCCAAACCGCTGCGCCACCCAGGGATCCCCCTGTCAAAGCCTTTTCTAAGAGGATTTTGCCAATTTATATTCACCAGTGTTTGAGCAGTCCCACAGGTAGAGATCTTTCTCAGCACTTGATACCGTGAGGCTTTTACTTGTTACCATCTTGTAGATATGAAATTGTATTGATTAATTTGCATCTGATTTCAAGTGAGGTTTCATGTCTTTACATATTTATTTGGATTTATTGGCTATTTGGATTTTCTTTTGGGAATTGCCTGTTCATATTTTCCCTCTTCCTCCTCCTCTCCTCCCCTTCTTTTTTTTCTTCTTCCTCCTCCTCCTTCTCCCTGTTTTCCTCCTCCTCTAAGTCTTCCTCCTCCTCTTCTTTTTATTGGATTATCTGTTTTTTTTTTACTGACTTTTCAAGGAATTTTTAATATTTTCTGGCTGTTCACTATCTTAGATATCTTCTATATGTGGCTTGTCTTTTAATTTTCGAATGTAGAAGCTATATAGAAGTTAAAATTTTAATGTAATTAGTTTGCACTATTTTTCCCCCTGTAGCATGAATCTGTCTACTGGAGGTGTGGTGGGTTTTGACATGGAATGGCCACCAGTATACACTAAAAGGAAACCGAGCCGAGTTGCACTGATTCAGTTATGTGTGTCAGAGAACAAATGTTACTTGTTTCATATTTCTTCTATGTCAGGTTGGTATCTCTTTTGTTTCATTTTTATTTGGTTGATAGTTGTATTATGTCAACTTTATCCTATAAAATTAAGCTTTTGAATTAGCTAGTGCTTCTCTCATCACCTTACATTTATTGAAGTATTCGTGTTCGACCTGATTCATTCATATCCCTATTTTATTTAATTTTCACATCTTCATCAGGCATTGATATTATTTCTGGTTTAGACAGTAGAGAACTGAAGTTTAGAGGGGCTAAGTGATCAGGAATATACTGTTAATGTTAGCAGAGGAAGTATTCAAATCAGATGTTTTTCTTGTCATTTATCAGTCAGGACTTTGCTTTAGGTAAGAAAAGAAATACTAAAGGTGGTAGCACCTGGCTCAGTCGGTTAAGAACTGCCTTCAGCTCAGGTCATGATCCCAGGATCCTAGGATGGAGCCCCACATCCGGCTCTCTGCTTGGCAGGGAACCTGCTTCTCCTCCTCCCTCTGTGTTCTTTTTCTATCAAGTAAATATATAAAATCTTAAAAAAAAAAAAAGATTCAAGGTGAATGTGTTTCTGAATTTGAACATAAATAAATAGATTTAAATATAAACATAGAATGTGTAAGAATTAGAAAATAAATAATACTTGATAGAGCCTATGGAAATAATAATAAAATGCTATAGTTTTTCCTCAGGGGTTAAAAATGTTGCTTGAAAATGAAGCAATTAAAAAAGCAGGTGTAGGAATCAAAGGAGATCAGCGGAAACTTCTATGTGACTTTGACATCGATTTGAAGAATTTTGTGGAGCTGACAGATGTTGCCAATGAAAAGGTAGATCTAAGGCGTTGAGCACTTGTGATGAGCCCTGGGTGTTGTGTGGAAGTGTTGAATCACCATGTTGGACACTTGAAACTAATACTATACTGTATGTTAACTAGAATTAAAAAAAAAAAGGTAGATGTAATACATATATTATTTTCATAAACAAGATAAATTTATGTTTTGCAGAGTGTCCCATCTATCTGGATGTTATTTTTTTTTTGAAAAAAATAATTTAAGCTGTATGTTAGTGTAACAATAAGGAAGTCCCAAATGAGTATCCATAATGAAAACCTTTAGGTCTAATCCATTGCCTTAGAGAAGTTTCTTTAAGCTGGCACCATTCCCCACCCCCACTTTTAGTACTGTTTCATGTATGTGTAAATTTCAATAGTGTATTTAAAGGTTTTCCATTTGAGCCATTTATACCAATAATTAAAAAAAATTTTTTTTAAGGGAAAGCATAATGTAGCTTGTGGTATGATGCTCTTAGTGGAGGTTTGGCCATCAATTCTGTCACCCTTATTTCACATATTTTGTTAATGTAGTCATTAAGTTAAATTCTCGTGTTTGGCCAAGTAGTCATTGGGCTGGGTAGAATGCCTACCACTATCCAGCTTTTTTTCCATGAATAGTACGTTTACAGTCCAAGAATTTTAATACCTACATTGGGGAAATTCCATACTTCAGTTCTGTAATGTGTACTGCAAATGAGGTTTTTAGTGATGGGAAATTTATTAAGGACTATCTCTGGTATATATTTTGATATAACATTTCTGACTTTACTTGTGGCCTGGTCATTTGGTGGTATTTAGGAGTATCTGAAAATAGAAATAATTTTTTCCAGTGTTGATTTTTCATTACTTCTAGCTGAAATGTACAGAGACTTGGAGCCTCAATGGTTTGGTTAAACACCTCTTTGGCAAACAGCTTCTGAAAGACAGATCTATCCGTTGTAGCAATTGGGGTGATTTTCCTCTCACTGAGGATCAGAAACTGTATGCAGCCACTGATGCGTATGTATGTACCAAAGATCTTTGTACTATGATGCATTTTTTAAACTTTGTAATAAATTACTTTAGGAAAATTTTGTTTTAACAGTTGTACAAACTCAACTAAAATATTTTAAATCAGGTTGGCATTAAAAATTCTTAAGACATTCAGTGAAACTGTTAATTCTCAATATTAATTAGCAAGCACCAATTGTTCAGTGCTAGTAGTTTTTATTATCATGAAGCCAAAATAATGTTCAACTTGTATGTAAAAAATGTAATCTCTCTGAAAACATGGAAGGCTAATAAACCTAGGCTGAGGAACCACAAATGGTATTGATGATGTATTTGATTTATAAGCAACTTCAGTATAAAAATAATTATAGATAGTTTCTATATTAAAACTGGCATTATTTCTTATATTTGTATTTAAAATGTGCTAAATATTTGGGAAAATTGCCTCCAAATTTAGTTTTCCACTGCTGTGAGTTGTATTTTTATATTTACATGTATATATTTATATACATACTAAAATTTGGGCTTATCTTTATCATATTATTGTTTTTGTTTTTTGCAGAAATGTATTTTATGTTCCAGTGGATTTCTTTTTCCCTAATTTATATTTTCATTTGTAGATGAATATCTTGTTGTTTCCCTTTTTGCATTTATTTTTAGGCATGGAAACTCTTATATTTAGTAAACAGAAAAAAATTCAGTTTTGTCAGAAAACGGTAATAATTTTCCTGTAGGTTCTATTAAAAAAATCATAAAACTGGGCAGCCCAGGTGGCTCAGTGGTTCAGCGCCACCTTAAGCCCAGGGCATTGATTCTGGAGACCCAGGATCGAGTCTCATGTCAGGCTCCCTGCATGGAGCCTGCTTCTCCCTCTGCCTGTGTCTCTGCCTCTCTCTCTCTCTCTCTCTCTTATTTATTTATGAATAAATAAATAAATCTATTTAAAAAAATAAAATGGTTACTATTTTAAAAAAATCGTAAAACTTGTTGAGAACTCATGCAAGTTCTGTAGCATTTTTATTAATGAAAAATCAGTGTGACTTGGTTGCTCCTATTAACAGTGCCTGAAAGGAGGGCTGTTCATATGCTGACATTCACAGCTGATTTAATGAGATATGGGGAAGTGGATGTGTGTTGCCAAAAGATTTCTCTTACTTGATGGTATTTTGTTGGAGTCTCACTTATAAGTTATTTGATTTGGATAACTCCTTATAATATTGAATATTAAAAAATAAAAATTTAAAACTTTTATTTTAAGGCACAAGCAGTTTACTTTATCCATTCTTGCAATTGGTATGGTCATTTAATGAAGACATAGATCTTTGCATAACATAAGGTGAACGCAGCTTTTTGGGTACTTTGGGAATCACGGTTTTGGATTTTTCTAAAGATAGGACATATAGCTTTATTTTGGTTATCTTTTAGCATACTCTTTTCCCTTTTCTATTTTTTTTTTTTATAGGCTGGTCTCATCATTTATCAGAAATTAGAGATTTTAGGTAATGCTGTGGAAAGGTTTGCTATAAATAAAAAAGGTATGTGGTGCTCTAAAAATAAAAGATAAAATTATTGAATTTGCTCTTTTGTGAGGTTTATTTTCAAAAAAGTCAGTATTCACACATGTGCAAACTGTTTAGTATTATAACTTCTTGAGTGTCTGAACCATGTTGACATTTGGTGTGAGGTCTCTCTGGCCAAAGATTGGGATTTAGTCATGTTACTTGTTGCAGAGGAGGACTTACTACTTCTGCTTTATCACATTGCTGTTCATTAGGCTTCTTCAGTAAGGGCTTTGTGGTTTTGATAATAACATCAGTGATACAACCAGTTGTCTCCCAGTCTGGAGATGATTATATTCTTGCTATAAATATTTAAAGTGTACAGGCTACTTTATAGTGTCCTGGTTTAAATTTCTGTTTTCTTTCCTAAGGTAAGATAACTGCTGTTTTTCTCCAAAAACTATAGTTATTTTGTTCAACTTCAGTGCTTTTCTTAGATGTCTCAATAGGTCAGTGATAGCAGACCTACATAATAGAGTGGAAACACATGAGCTTTCATGTCACATAAACCAAAGGGGAATCCCTGCCATGTGACTTGAGATTAACATGTTTCCCCATTCTTGGAATGTAGATAATTGCCCAATATCTGTTGCATAGAAAGGTTGTGAGCACTAAGAGGGACAGAATATTATAGGTACCTGTATTGATCTGTATAGAGTTGTTATTCCTATTGTAGCTTCTTTTGGAGATTTTAAATAATTGTGTTTGTTAAGAGGTTAATTAAATTCGTGATTTTGCTAAGTAAGTTTAAAGATATGGCATGACCTCATATAAAATTATATTGTACTCTTTTTAATTGCCATTGAGAAGGGATTCATGTCCTTTGTGATAGACCCTCCTTCTTTACCCAATAAGGTAGAAGACTTACTTTCTTTCCCTGGAAAGCCACTTTTGAGGAGAGCTTGCTGACTCTCTGTAGTCAAAGGTACTGTGGCTAGAAATTACCTTGCTTAAATTGAGCAGATGATATGTTTTTGAAGTTGATCTGGAAAATAGTACAGAACTTATTTAAATCATAACAGAATTAAACTCAACAGAGGAGATTCTTGGTTTTCTGAATTTGGGGTTTGTAGAATTACTTATAGGTTATACTTGTAATTTTGCCTCTGATTAAAATGCTTCCAATGAATGTTTAAGATATTTCTCAATAAAGCACTGTATATTTTTAAGTCGCTACCAGTAGTCCTGGTATCTGTATTACCTGTTGTTGCAGTGCTACATTGTTTGGCCCTCACCTTTATTCTTTATTGTATTATATGTGTGAGTATATTTTGACATCTGATGTGAGGTATCTTGACTAGGATCCTAGTGAATTGTAACAAAGTTTACCACTGTTTTTTTTCTCCCTCCCCCCTGTTAAAGAGCCAGAGCTATCAGCCTCATTGTTGTTTAATTTCCCTGAAGTATTTATAAATGATATTTTCACATGACCACTTTTGGTTATAAGATTGTGTTTTTTTCTTCTTCATTAAAGAAAATGGATCATAACATCAGAAAATAAAAGGATATTTGTGCATTGTTTCTCCCTGTTAAAATATTAGCTTACTCCAGGATGGTAGCTAATAAACACTAAACAATATAACAGATAAAAATGAACTTACTCATTTATTAAAAATTATTGAACATTTTATGATATGGGGATATGGAAGTGAACAAAACACTCATGATCTACTCATTTATTAAAAATTATTGAGCATTTTATGATATGGGAATATGGAAGTGAAAAAAACACTCATGATCTGCTTCCTGAGAGGAAAGTCTGCAGTTTTGTAGGTGATAGAGAGATGAACAAAAAAGGCGTAGGTATAGGGAGGGAGGTCTTATGATGTGGGAAAACAAGGCACTGTGGTTAGCACATAGGAGAGCAGTCTTACTTGGAAGTATTTTTTTTTTTTAAGATTTTATTTATTTATTCATGAGATACAGAGAGAGAGAGAGAGGCAGAGACACAGGCAGAGGGAGAAGCAGGCCCAATGCAGGGAGCCCGATGTAGGACTCGATGCCGGGTCTCCAGGATCAGGCCCTGGGCCGAAGGTGGTGCTAAACCGCTGAGCCACCCAGGCTGCCCCATACTTGGAAATATTGCAGTATTTCCTGGAGAAAGTGATGTTTAAGGGAAGACCTGAAATAGGAACAGGAGTTAGGTGGCAGAAGAGTACAGGAAACCATAGATGCAAAGAGAAATCATAGTATTTATAAGCAACTGAAAGTAGTTCAGTGTAGTAAACTCTTGAATATGATGGAGTGAGGGATAGAGAAGCAGAATAAGGAAAGCAGATAGGCCACATTTACATTAGGAACTTACATTTTTCCCAAGAGGTATTGGGTTTAAACACAATAGTACATGAATTACATGAAACAAAAAACGAAAGAAAAAAAGAGTAACTTGGGCTGTAGAGTAGAAAATGGATTGTAGGAAGTCAAGGGTCACAGTGGTAAACCTTGTTAGAAGGCCATGAGAGCAATCCAAGGGAGGGGCGGTGGTGACCCGATTTGGATGGTTGTACTGAGGATGGAGAGAAGGGGATAGATTTAAAATACATTTAACAGAGCAGTAGAGTCAGCAGAATTTGATGTGATGATAAGAGCCATGTGTGAAGGATCATTCCTGTGTTTGCCATGAACAACAAGGATGAAAACCATTGAAGAAAAGGAACAAGATTTAGAGCTGAGAAGTCACAGTTGATTTTAGACATGTTAAAGGAAGGAAGACTGTCAGCATACTGCAGGTGGCCCGGTGGCACTTAGATATCCAGGCTGTAGCTCAGAGGACAGTTTTAGTTAAAGAATTGTGAGTTAGGGATCTCTGGGTGGCGCAGCGGTTTGGCGCCTGCCTTTGGCCCAGGGCGCGATCCTGGAGACCCGGGATCGAATCCCACGTCAGGCTCCCGGTGCATGGAGCCTGCTTCTCCCTCTGCCTATGTCTCTGCCTCTCTCTCTCTCTCTCTCTCTCTCTCTCTGTGAGTATCATAAATAAATAAAAATTAAAAAAAAAAAGAATTGTGAGTTAGAGATAAAGAACTGGGACTAAGAATTTGGAGGAACTCTTAGTTTTTAATGTTTGCATGCTGGAAGGGACAGTAAAGGAGTTGCCTGCCATTGGCATAGAAGGAGATTAGGAGATATGGTGTGCAGAGAGCCAAGCGAAGAGCATGTTTTATGTAGGCATTATCAACTGTCTTAAGTCCTTCTGAGAGTTTGAGAACCTGAGGATTTAGAATTAATTAATCAGTTTTGGCAATGTGGCTATCATTTGTAACTTGCTACTCCAGCAGCTTTGGTGTACTGGGTGACAAAAGGAATTTTCTGGGGAGAGAGTAGTTATTTGGGGCACATGCTACTAAAACAGAACAGGGTCCACAGTCTTTGGTAACATGAAGGTGATTTAACCAGAGCAGAAGTAGAGTAGCGGAATGGTATGAGTGAAAATCATAGTAACATGAATAGAGGAGTTATTAGATGTCAGGAATGTGAGAAGGCATGTGTAAACAACTTTTTTAGAAGATTAGTTTGGAAAGGGGATATTCACTCATTCATATAACATACTTGATGGGTGTTTGTTATAAGTTAGAGTTTGAGTTGTGGGGGAAAGTGCACTGAACACCGGAGACCAAGAGCCTTCACTTCATTCAGAGAAATGGGGGAACGAGCCATGTGACTATCTGAGGGAGGAATGTTTCAGGTATTGGGGAAAGAACTCAGTGTCTGAGGGTTATTGCTTGCCTTATTTGAGGAACAGTAAGGATAACTGAAGTGAAATGATTAAAGGTGAGAGTGGGAGGAAATGAGGCTAGAAAAGGAGATGATTTAGGGCCTTATAGGTGGTGACTATGGCTTCATATTTTATTAATTAAAATAAATGCAAAATGGAGTGATGAGAAGGCTGTAGAGGGTTTGGAACAGGAGAATGACATTAAATTTTAATTTAAAGGGTTTTTTTTTTTTTGGCTGCTACAAAAGGGCAAATGTTGAAGGAAGTCTGGTAGTCTACTCTAGTAGTCCTAGCAAGAGATGATAATTGTTTGGATTAAGCTGGTAGCAGTAGAGATGGTAGATTGTGTATATGTTTTGAAGGTATATTTTGTGAAGAATTTGCTGATGAATTCTCTGTAAGGGATGAGATGTAGAGACCAAGAGGACAATCAAGATATTTTGGTTGGATCAGCTGAGTGAATGGAAGGATCAGTTACGGTGGAAAGGTTATGGGAATAATAAGTTTCAGTGAGAAAAATCTAGATTTCAGTTTTGGATATGCTAAATTTTAGATGCTTATTGATATCTAAGAAGATATCACAGTTGGAAATGTGATTCTGGAGTTTAGGGGATAGGTTGAGGTTGGGAGATGTAACTTTGGGAATCATTGAGAAACAGCTGGCAGTTAAAACAGTGAAACGAGATGAGGTGAAAGAATGACTGGAATAAAGAACAGAGGAGGTCCAAGTATTGGTGTTGAGGGCACAGTGACATTTAGACATCAGGGAGGTGAGGAGAGTACAGCAGAGGGCCTGAGAAGGGGTGGTAGTAGAAGACAGTGTGAGAGGTATTGTGTCCAGAAGCAAGGGAAGAATGTGTTTTTTAAGAAAGAGGAAGTTATCAACTGTTTTAAATAGCTCAGAGTATCTGAGAAAGATGAGGAACTAGACCTGACAATTAGATTTGACAGTGTGGAGGCCACAGGCAACCAACCTTTCCCAAAGCAGCCATGCCTATACTCATTGAGGCAAAGGCTTGGTTGGAGTCAGCTTAGGGGAAAATGAGAGTAGAAAATTTGAGACAATGCATGTGTAGAACTCTTTCATGGACTTTTGCTGTAAATGAGAGTGGTTCTGTGGACATAGACTAATTAGATTGGGGGTGGGAAGATGAGATAGTTTTCTTTTTCTATTTTCTTAATGTCATGAGGGGTGAGGTTGTTCCACGAGTAAAAGGAAGAGCAAGCAGATGTTAGAGGCTTAGAGAGAAAGAAAGAGGTATGAAGTAGTCATACTGATAGTAGGAAAGTGGAAAATATAAAATAATTAACAGTCACTCCGAAGAGTTCCTTGAGATCTGTGTCATGAATTTAAAGCAAGTTGAGTTATGTTGGCTGTGTTTTATCTTCAATTATAGTCAATTCTTTTGAATATAGGCATCAAGTCGGTAAAATAGCTGGGTTTAATTAGAGAAAGGGTTTTCCTAGATAAACAGTGCTTTGAAGGAAGGAAGGAACAAAAGAGATCAGAGTCCATACAAGGAAATGATTACTATAAAATGGGTAAGAAAGGAAAAAGAAAAAAAAAAAAAGAACATGGCAAGGAGTACGAATGGGAAGGATCAGGTATATGGAAAAGGTGGTAGGATCAGTGGATTTGGTTCTGAAAATGTAAAAGAATAGTTGTATTGGGGAGGGCATCCTGGAAAGCAAGCCAGCAAGCTGACGTTCAGAGGATGGAATGCTTACAATTGAAGTTTGGAAGTAGTGACTTTATTGGCAATTATAAGGTCAAATGACTCCAGAAATGGGTGGCTGAGATCAGTTGAGGAAAAGATTGTTGGAAATGAAAGGATCAAAGCACGGAAAAGGCTACACTTTGAGGTGGAATTATCACGAGTAGTAGTGAAGGGGAAGACAGTGAACCAGGCATTAAAATCTTCAGTACACGAAAAGAATGTGATTTTTGAGGTCACAAGATGCAGCAATCAGGAATAGCAGATGGTACAGTTCTATGTCACATGCTTCAGAGGAGCTGGACTTTTGGGGGACAAGAGAAAATGGTGACGAGCTATAAGAAACTCTAAGCAGGAGAAGGGTTCAAGGAAGGATGGCAGGGTGTGGTGTTGATGGAGAAGGATGTACCAGATCATTGGGAGTTGGGAAGATGATCGCCGATTGGAAAGGCTTGCATTTTAGTTTGATCATGACTGGTAACGAGGGAAGTGAGGCTTGGCTGTTGGTTCAGGTTATGTTTGCCAAACTACATTTCATAACTAAGAACCCACATGGTGTTCTACTGATTTCTGATTTTGAAATAGTATAGGTGGGTTCAGATTCTCAATTCTGCCTTCTTCTGCCTAGGTTGATTAACCACTGGTTGTAATATATATGAACGTAGATCATTTGGAATTGAAGTAGCAAAAATCTGAAAGGGAAGTA